>NC_143566.1:101637500-101988125 GCF_054136105.1 Typopeltis vanoorti
AGGTAGCATCTCCATTCCATACATTAGCACAGTCTCTAAGAAAATATCTAAAGTCCTTAAAAAATATAATATCAGGACCTTCTTCACCACACTTCCAAAAATCCGCTCTCTAATCAGCCATCCAAAACCTACTCATCACAACCTTAAGTACCCTGGAGTATATAAATTGTGGTGTGATTGCAATATCCCATACTTTGGTCAAACTAACAAATCTATTGAACAACGCATAGAAGAGCATAAGAGAGACATCTCTTACAAAAGATCTCATGCAACTGCGTTATCCAGTCATGTTCTTTTTTCAAATAATCCTAATGATGACCAACAAAGCCACTCTGTATGCTGGAATAGATCAGAAAATATTTTTCGCTGTGAAGATGAGTTTGAAAGGAAAATCGTAGAATCAAGGGAAATCCTACTGAACCCGGTCCACTTAAATAATAATTTAAGTTATAACATCCCAGATAGCCATGCTGCAGTTATTCAATATTGGCGTTCACGTGAACTTGCACGCACAATTGCAACAAACAATGGCACGCCAGTTGGAACAACTTGAAAAATACAACGTTTTTATGTATCGATTATGTGAGGCAATTTGTAACTGTAATTTCCAGTTTGTTTAAATAATTCAATGTTTATTAGTATTCCTTTCCTTTATAAATACCTGAAGAAGGCTGCTATATGCCGAAACTAGTAGTATTTATCATTAAAATCTTTATATTGTTATCTCGGTCTTGGAGTCATTAAATCTATTTTATGAAATATATATATATATATGTATATATATATATATATATGTATGTATATATATATGCATATGTATATATATATATATATGTATATGTATATGTATATGTATATATATATATATATATATATATGTATGTATATATATATATATATATATATATATATGTAATTATATGCTTCAACTCGGTTGTTGTGATACATTTTTTAAAAATAGATTTAATGACTTAAAAACCGAGATTACTTATAAAGATTTAATAAGTTTAATACAACTAGTATTAAACTTATTAAATAACAGCCTTCATCTTATAACTTATAACAGTTATAAGTTAACAGTTATTTCGGCTTATAACAGCCTTCATCAGGTATTCTTAAAGGAAGAGAATAGTAATAAACATTAAAGTATCTAAAAACTAGAAAATACAGGTAAAAAATCGCCATACATAATTGATACATAAAAAGACGTTGCATTTTTTCAAGTTGTTCTAACAGGCGTGCCATTGTTTATTGCAAGTATGCGTGCAGACTCACGTGAACTCCAATATTGAATAACTGCAGCATGGCTATCTGGGATGTTATAATTCAAATTGTTGTTTAAGTGGACAGGATTCAGAAGGATTTCCCTTGATTCTATAATTTTTCTCTCAAACTCATCATCAGAGCGAAAAATATTTTCTGATCTATCCCAGCAAACGGAGTGGCTTTGTTGATCATCATTAGGATTATTTGAAAAAACAACATGACTGGATAACGCAGTTGCATGTGATCTTTTGTAAGAGATGTCTCTTTTATGCTCTTCTATACGTTGCTCAACAGATTTGTTAGTTTGTCCGAAATAAGGGATATTGCAATCGCACCATAATTTATATACACCTGGATATTTTAGGTTGTGATTAGGAGGCTTTGGATGACTGATTAGAGAACGGATTTTTGGAAGGGTGGTGAAGAACGTCTTGATGTTATATTTTTAAGAACTTTTGCTAATTTGTTAGAGACTCTGCTAATATATGGGATGGAGATGCTGCCTTTAAAATTATTAGTTTCTGTGGTGCACTGTCTAGGAGGATCCAGAAGAAATTTCTTAATCGTTTTTTCAGAGTAACCATTTTGTTTAAAGATAAGAGAGAGTTGATTTATTTCTTTTTGTAGTTCATCTTGTTCATTCAAGAGAGAGCGTGCTTTGTGTCCTAAGGTAGATATAGTTCCAAGTTTTTGTGGGGGAAAATGATGAAAAAGATTATGCAGATATCTATTGGTATGAGTAGGTTTTCTGTACATAGAGATTTTTAATCTTTCAGAGCAACGTGTAAGCATGACATCCAGGAAAGGTAAGGAGTTATTATTTTATAGATCAGCAGTAAATTTTATATTAGGATGTTGGATGTTAAGATGATTAAGAAAAGCTATGAGAGATGTGTGCCCGTTTAAAATTCCTTTTTAACATAAAAAGGAATTTTAAAAAGACATTGAAGAAAATAGGTCTGTAAATAAACAGGTTAGTATTTCTCAAACGTTGTAAGTTCCATTGAGTTTTTCCTAAATTCATCTCTTTTCAAGAAAAAATAACAACGGAACTCGCTAAAAGAATTTATCGTAAAGCTAAGATGGATCTCCTCAGCGAAAGAATTTCAGACACAAAATGTTGTTTAGCTATTTTGTTCACCACTAAAAGATCTTTAGCTCAAAAACTTGAAAAAATGATGGATAATAATAACTTACATGCTTTTATCATTAACAGTGAAGCACAAGCCACTCGAATATAAAACAATAATAAGTATACTCTTATCCGGATATTTAATAATCTACAAAGGATACAAAACAGATCTAGTCATAGTGGAGCCCGCATTAATCCTGAAAATGTTGTAGTGAACAAATCTTCTCATATTTTAACGGATGCGGAAACGAATATTCTTAGCAAAGGTCTCAATTTCATTCCATCACCAAAATTTATCCCTAAAGAATCTCTCCTTACAAAAATAGAAAAGGCAAGTTCACTCATTGCTAATCATTTGGCGAAACTTCTTCGTATTGAATCGATTTTCATTATAAATAATGCCAAGCCTCCAACAGATAATATTTCAGTGGCTGAAAGAAGAGCCCTAAAAAATCTAAAACAGAACAGTAACATTATTATTTTACCTGCAGATAAAGGCAACTCCACGGTCATCCTCAACTTCGAAGATTACCACAACAAAATGCTTCAATTACTTGAAGATAGTTCAATATATTCAATTCTTCAGGAAGATCCTACAAGAGAATTACAAAACCGTACAAACAACTTGTTAAAGACTGCGAGTGAACTTCCTCATAATGTTCGCCTCACATTACGCTCTCTACATCCACTTATCCCACGCATCTATGGAGTTCCCAAAATTCATAAAGAAAACACCCCTCTTCGCCCAATTGTGGAAGGAATTGATTCACCTACATATAAACTTTCAAAATATCTAGCAAAATATCTCAAGTGTTTCTCCAATAAATCTTCATCTTTCATCAAAAACACCACAGACTTTGTTTCGCATATAAAAGATATTCGTATCAATGAAAATGACATTCTAGCTAGTTTTGACATTATATCTTTATTTACTAACGTTCCTACGGACGAGGTACTTACATTACTACAGGACAAATTATCCAAAAAAATGTTTGCTTTATTAAAACATTGCATTCATTCTGGTTGCTTCAAATATCAGGACTCCATTTACTAACAAAACAAGGCCTGGGAATGGGCAATCCTTTGTCCCCAGTTCTATCTAACATCTTCCTTGAAGATTTTGAAGCGAAAGCCATATATTCCTTCTCATTTAAACCGAAAGTTTGGAAACGATATGTTGATAATATTTTCATTGTTTGGAATCACGGGAACACATCTCTCATAGCTTTTCTTAATCATCTTAACATCCAACATCCTAATATAAAATTTACTGCTGATCTAGAAAATAATAACTCCTTGCCTTTCCTGGATGTCATGCTTACACGATGCTCTGAAAGATTAAAAATCTCTATATACAGAAAACCTACTCATACCAATAGATATCTGCATAATCTTTCTCATCATTTTCCACCACAAAAACTTGGAACTATATCTACCTTAGGAAACAGAGCACGCTCTCTCTTGAATGAACAAGATGAACTACAAAAAGAAATAAATCACCTCACTCTTATTTTTAAACAAAATGGATACTCTGAAAAAACGATTAAGAAATTTCTTCTGGATCCTCCTAGACAGTGCACCATAGAAACCAGTAATTTTAAAGGCTGCATCTCCATCCCAAATATTAGCCCAGTCTCTAACAAATTAGCAAAAGTCCTTAAAAATATAACATCAAGACGTTCTTCACCACCCTTCCAAAAATTCGTTCTCTAATCAGCCATCCAAAGCCTCCTCATCACAACCTAAAATATCCAGGTGTTTATAAATTATGGTGCGATTGCAATATCCCTTATTTCGGACAAACTAACAAATCTGTTGAGCAACGTATAGAAGAGCATAAAAGAGACATCTCTTACAAAAGATCTCATGCAACTGCGTTATCCAGTCATGTTGTTTTTTCAAATAATCCTAATGATGATCAACAAAGCCACTCCGTTTGCTGGGATAGATCAGAAAATATTTTTCGCTCTGATGATGAGTTTGAGAGAAAAATTATAGAATCAAGGGAAATCCTTCTGAATCCTGTCCACTTAAACAACAATTTGAATTATAACATCCCAGATAGCCATGCTGCAGTTATTCAATATTGGAGTTCTTATGAGTCTGCACGCATACTTGCAATAAACAATGGCACGCCTGTTAGAACAACTTGAAAAAATACAACGTCTTTTTATGTATCAATTATGTATGGCGATTTTTTACCTGTATTTTCAAGTTTTTAGATACTTCAATGTTTATTACTATTCTCTTCCTTTAAGAATACCTGATGAAGGCTGTTATAATCCGAAACTAGTTGTATTAAACTTATTAAATCTTTATAAGTAATCTCGGTTTTTAAGTCATTAAATCTATTTAATGATTTAATTTAATAAATATATATATATATATATATATATATATATATTATATATATATATATATATATATATATATACAGAGTGTTCGGGATAAATTTGACATATTTATAATTAATTATATTTTTCCGTAAGTTACATGTATTAACACACACTTCTCTTCATTTAAAAGTTTGGACCCTTCTTCATTCATATACAAGATGTCAGAAAGGATGGATAGCTGGAACCCACCTGAATCATGGAAGAGAATAACTTGTATCATGATGATTCGTGCCCGCCATCAAAATAAGGATATTACGACTGCTGCCCAATGCTCCCTGAATACAGTAAAAACAATCAGGCATGAACTAGAGACTTGCAATGGTGACTACGAGGATGTAACAAGAAGAAAGATCCCTAGCAGACGATCTGATTGCGTTCCTACAGCAGAATTCCTCGCAAATCTGCAGGAACAGGTGTTGAAGAACCCTGGCATTGGAATTCGGGCTTGGTTCGTGGAGTTGCTAACTGTAGTCAAGCCCTGGATAACAAGGGTAGCCAATGGTAGGCCGTATGTATGGCAGCAGGATTCGGCCCCTTGCCACACCTCTGGGAAAAGTGAAAAATGGTTGTCTGAAAATTTCTACGACTTCACCAGTCCAAATGTTTGGCCTCCAAACTCCCCAGACCTTAACCCCATGGATTATTTTGTATGGGGCGCAGTTGAAAAAGACACCAATCGCACTTCCAGTAATACAAAAGCCCAGTTAATGGATAAAATTAAAACAGTTTTTGCGGCCCTTCCCAGGGAGACTGTAGAATCAGCTTGTTCGAGGTTCCGAAGCAGAATTGAAGCTGTGATCGATGCTAATGGTGGTTATTTTGAGTAAATCTTGTTGATAGTATTGTAATTAACTCTGCCTGTAATGTTTTTTTGTCAATATATCTATTGACAAAAATATTTTTTCCTTTATAAAAAAAAGTTTTTTCCTTATATATCTATTCCTTACATATATATATATATATATATATATATATATATATATATATATATATATATGTAAGGAATAGATATATTGCTTTTGAATCTATTTGTTTCTTCTGAGTGATGTCTGGGAGGATTAAGAAGGAATTTGTTAATGAAAATTATTAACAAATTCCTTCTTAATCCTCCCAGACATCACTCAGAAGAAACAAATAGATTCAAAAGCAATATATATATATATATATATTAATGATGTTCATTATTTACTCCGTAGAACTGTATATAAAAAAGGAAATTAAATGACTTTATACCGAGAATGACAAATTTATTTTTGAGATACAACTAGTTTCGTTGAAATACAACTTATTCAGGTATCATTGGTAAAAAGTAAAATAAAAATAACAGACACATGGAAAAATACATTAACAGATCTAGTATAAAACAAGTACATTTAAAAGGAATGCGTGCTAGAGTTCCAATTGAAGTTGACTACGTGCGTGAGCTGGTATTAGTGCGCCAGTATTGGACGGTGGCAATGTGCGCATCAGAAATATTATAGCTAATGAAATGTATATATCTACATATATACATATATATATATATATGTATGTATATATATATATATGTATATATATGTATATATATATATGTATATGTATATATATGCATATGCATATGTATATATATATATGTATATATATATGCATATGCATATGTATATATATATATGTATATATATGCATATGCATATGTATATCTGTATATGTATGTATATATAAAGGGTGCATTCTACGTGAATCCATGCGCCCATTTGTGATTGAGATTGCTTGGGATTATAGTCGACGCATCTATGGCTACGAGGTCAGTGGATTATGTCTGCTAATTCCGTCTTTTCTTCTGGCTGGTTATCTATTTTTCGGAATGAAAAACTCGAACTTCCTGGTGGGAAATACGAAATGTAATACGCTCATGGGCGTTCAAATCTCGCCCGTGTCTTTTCAACCAAAACACATTAAGGAAAGGCATAAACCAAACATCACCCTCAACAATGTTTGCACTGCTTATATGTGGCATAGAGGTAGCATTAATATAAGAGTACAGTTAGAAATCCGATATACGACACAGAGTCATTGTTATGAGTTTTCAACCGAAGTTCAGTTAGCCAGTCTAAGAAAAAATTTTCACCCCAAAACATGAGTTTTTTCCTTACCTGAAAATAGATCAAATGGCTCTCTCAGAGTAATACACTATATTCCGGCGGAAATAATCCAAATCACCTGATCCTATTAAACGTCGGTCAAGGAAACCGAGCAAACTTGACGAGTCGTGGACCTTAGAGTCCTGAAAAAACTCAGAGAAGATCCTCTTGATTCCCACCTTGAAGTGGGAAGGGTTCTTACGGTATGGATCAATTGCGAATCGCGAATTCAATTTACGAAGGGCCAAACTCTCGGTCAAAATGTTGTGCACAATGTTCATTTTTCAATTCCCAATTCATCTTCAATCAATCCTACGGACGATGTCGGGTTTTCTTTGATTAAAATGACGCACTTTTTGCATGTTAACTTCGCTCAGTCCAGTTTTTAGACGGCCCGAATTTTTGTCGTCCTTAAGCGTCTCACGACCCTTTGAAATCTCTTAAACCACTCGTAAACTTGAGTACGGGATAATCGTTCATAGTGTGTGCGTTTAGAAGCATTTGATGCGTTTCGGTAAACCTTTTACCAAGTTTAACACAACAGTCAATCCAGCTCTCTGTTTGAAACTCATTTTTGTACCGTTCGTCAAAACACACTGTCACTCTTGGCACTAGAACTCCTCTTCTAATGAAACAAATGTCATAAATAGCTGAAAAAAACACTATTGAAGGTTGCCGCTTTCGATAACAAAAAGATACAACAGGTAGCGCCACTAGGTTCTTCTAATTTCGAAAAGTTCGGTTTCTTTTTGGACAGAGGATGTAGAACGAAATAAGTTAACATTGCGTGTATGTGTTGTTACGTGATATTGCTTTGAATCTTTCGAATGTATCAAGTTTTTTTGGGGGTTTTTTTGTAAGTTACAAAGTAAATTACACTTTATGAGAAATTCTTTTATTGTCTTCATGCTTTAACCAAGTGGGAAAACGGAAAGTAACTTATATACTTTCACATGGCATGTTAATCAGAAAAGAACAAAGATTGAGTGATTTCATTAAGAAAGAATGTAACTCTGTCGAAATACGTAAATCACTTTTATTTTCATTGCAGTCTGTTGAAACATTTACTAACATCGGTGGACTGATCGGTGTGTTGGCTGCTGGGAATTTCACTTGTGGCTGTCTTCAACTTCATAGAAAGTTTGCTGTTGATAGCCACGTTCTCGTGATGTCCATGGAGTTCAGCGCCCCCAATAGAGGACGCTCTTAAATAATTATTGATAACCAACTTTAAGCGGAATTTCGTTGAAAGTCAAAGTTCAATATTGGGATGACATCTGCAGCTCGAATTTGAGAGTAAAAAAGGGAAAATATTTCTGATGCAAAATCAATAGACAAAATTGGACCACCTATGAACTGTATATCTGCTAAAACTGTAAATTCCCAGATCTACCCACCCACCCATACAAGATACTCTCACATTCGTAATAACGAACCACAATATTCCTCAAAACCGCTTCCTATAGAGCAATCCAGTTAACAGCGTCTGTGAGCGAGCCTATGAGACAACCCTGTCTCACTCCACCCGCTTTTCATAGACATTCTGTTTCTGTTTTGTGCCTCCTACGACTATTTTCCCAATGCCATGCCTGATCTACTGCTCTGTCCAAACTGCCACGGTTAGACCTACTGTTTCAAAATTGTGGTTCCAGCCAGAAGGGCACCCACAATAAGCCCTTATCGAATCCTGAAAGACCCTTCGTTTTTCCAATTCTGATGAACTACACTATTGAGTTTACTGACAAGCAACATTCACAAATCTTGCTTAGAGTTGGTAACGCACGTGACCAAATTACGCTTCGTAATTGACGTGTACGTTTGCATAAAGGGTTGCTAATGCAGTGTCTGGTATGCGTATAACCTAAATATAAAACATTACTGTGCATTTAATAATTATAATTAGAATACCTTATATCAAATAATGTGTTTAATTAGTTGGATTATTAATATAACTTTAGTTTATAATCTGCATGTAAAAATGAAAATGAAAAAAAACGTATATTGTTTGTTCATTCCTTAGAAAATATAAACTGATACGAGCTACACATATTCTTGATCTAGAAATTATTATTCAGGTTATCAAAAAATTGGCGCATTTCACAAAATGCGAATGTCTCATACTAAATCTCCGGTACAATTTCAGCCGTGTTTTTTTAATATTCATAATAAGCTTATCAAAAATATCACTTTAGCTATTTGTATTCATCGATTTTTCCGAAAATATTCAAATTACGATATTGAACCAAAACAATAATGTAACATCTGCACTACACTGCCTTAGAAATACAATTTTCATTTTTTGATGGAGTGCGTATTCTGAAAAATAATGCTATACTGCTTATGCTTCGATTCCTCTTTTGTTTACCAGTTAAACATGGCGCATACACTCGAACACAATCTAGTTTCGGTAATTATAAGACATCCATTACCAAATTGTCTTGAGAATATTTTCTGACTAAAAATATTAATAACCTATATGTCATTAATAATGGACATACAAGAAACCCACAAAGGTCCAAATCTGTCCTCCGCATTCTACTCTTGCAAGATCTTTAACACAAAATACAGAAGGGAATAGTCGAAAGACTGCAGAGAGTTCATTACCTCGTTAAAAAATCCACGCCTCACGTACGAACGAAAGTCAACACTTCTTCGTTTTCTTAAGACTAAATTACGTTGACTCCAGGGATGAGGTACACATAATAAAGTAAAAAAATATTAATTAAAAAACAATATTATGCACCACAATATTTCCCAAAGAGCTTGCGACTATTTTTCTCAGTAGTACCCCATTTCTGTTTCAAACATTTTGAGACAACAGCTGAGAAGGGTATTACGATTCTGATTCACAATTCAAAATCAAATAATATTTTGGCTGTTTTAGATCGTATCAGAGCTCTTTCGCTCGAAGTCAACACCTCTTGATAAGAAATGATCACGTATAGAGTGCAATAAGGTTGTACGTTATCACGCAGAAGAATGTTATGCTGATTACTGATGATAATGTGCAAGCCACAACACTCATTTGTACCTCTCAGAGAGTATTATTAGTTAGGAAATACGTGAGATGTTTTTGCCAAATTCCTCCATTCTCTTGAATAACTAATAAAACCGTTGCAGTTCCAATTATCTTCGTCATACAAGTGTATTCATTTTAAACATTGTTGTCATATATTTGATTTGAATTCACATCGTGATTTATGCCCACTAGGTCCTATACGGTGAAGGACACATTAGCTCTCTCCGATTGAAGATTTAAACTGTTCGCTCGGTCTCTCAAAATTATATAGGGCAAAAATGGCCTCACCTTCTCCCTATATGGTAATAAAAGGCACTACTGATTTATCGCGTTTTCTACTTACTTACTTGTAGACTGATGCCCCCTATGTGCATTATGTCTGAAAATAGTGCACGAACCCGAAAATATTGTGCCAAGTGATTTTTACATTGGTGGGAAGAGAATTCAATCGAGGGATTACATCTATAAACACTCCAGCCATGATGCCCCTCACACCACTTACTCTGTACTGTTGATTGTCATGATGAATTCTTGTTTCGTGTGGAAGCATTTACGTAGGACTCAATACTATTCAGCTCTTTGCATTACCAGCCTGAATCTCTGCGGACTGAGCATCTGCAATAGCAAATTAACGCTTCCAATTTGGACTCTTTCAATTTAGATTTTGTAAGGGGGGGGTTCCAATTTCACCGATTGAGAAAGCTGATCTTAAGGTAGTGCGACAGCAGGGAAACTAGTGACAAAGGAGCAGTAACCTACACGCAAAAATTTAAGATACCAAGAAATCATATTTTCTTGGTTTAATCCTTTATCCGAGTGTAAGCAAACAAAGTTTGCGCCTCAACTATTTTCTGGAATGGTGCAACTCGTATATACAGGGTGTCCCAAAATTCACGCAAGAAGTAATTTTGATAGAAAACACAGGTTTTTAATTAAAAATTGTAATTTCTTGTTGATTCATAAAGTATACAGTGTAGGGTTATGCATGGAATAGCATATCGGTAAATGGCCTCCACGGTTTTGCTGGCACATACGCACTCTTTTGAGGAAATTTTTCATGACCGTTTTGCATAAATGTGGCTGAATTTCGTTGATAGAGCGCTCAATTTCCTCCTTGAAGGCGTGGGTGGTCGTGGGCTTGTTGGTATAAACCTTAGACTTCAAAAACCCCAAAGAAAAAAGTCCAACGGCGTTAAGTCACATGATCTGGGTGGCCAATTCTGATCACACACGACCAGGAAATGACTCATGCAGTAATCGAATTGTTTCTCGGGCTGTATGGTATGTGGACCGTCTTGTTGAAACCACATATCGTCCACCTCCATATCTTGCAATTTAGGCACAAAAAACTGCATTATCGTGTCGCGATAGCGAGCACCATTAACTGTTATTGCCTTACCAGCCGCATTTTCGAAGAAGAATGGACCGATGATGCCTCCAGCCCAAAATCCGCATCAAACAGTGACACGTTGTGCATGCATTTGTTTCTCGACAATCACTCGTGGATTTTCTGAACCCCAAATGCGACAATTTTGTCGATTAACGAAGCCATCAAGATGAAAATGAGCCTCATCGCTGAAGATGATTTTGTCCGAAAAATAAGCATCCCTTGTTGTTCCATAATCCATTCAACGAACTCTCTTCGCTGTGTGTGGTCAGTAGGCTTCAGTTCTTGAGTCAATTGAACTTTGTAAGCATAAAGATGCAAATCTTTCGTGAGAATACGCTGTACAGAGCTTCTCGAAATGCCCAATTCAAGACAAGACCACGGTGCCGAATTGATGTTCCTGGACTCTCAGCAACACTCTCACGAACTGCCTCGATGTTTTCTGTTGAACGACTTGTTGAAGGACGGCCAGAGTGTATAAGATCACTAATTGATCCAGTTTCCTTGAATTTTTTAATTAATCTTTTCACAGTTGATGAAGTTAAATCACTATTCCGACCATATTTTGTACGAAAATTGCGAACAGTAGCTGCCAAACCTTCATTATTTTTAAAATATTGCTCAACAATGAAAATGAGTTGTTCTTTCGTATAGCTCTCCATTTTTAATAACCCGGAACTGTCAGCTGTCACGCTGTCTTTTTTTCTCGTTGGCAACACTTTACCGCACAAATGGCGCTAAATTTAAATCTTGCGTGAATTTTTGGACTCCTTGTAGAAGCTAATGATTTCATATCACTTGCCTTATTATTCCATAATGCAAAGCCCATATCCTTGCGTACATGTATAGTGTTATGCTTTATGGGAAGGGTCAATATCCATTTCGGTTTCAACCTTTATTAAGGTTTACTCATGAGCAAACTTTGTTTACTTACACTTAGATAAAAGATTAAATTATTATATGTATAAAATTACTTGTTATCTTTAATTTTTTGTGAAAACTAGTTCAATACTTTCAAGAATTTTCAATATTCCAGAGAATTTTAATAATAAAATTTGACACCATTTAACTAGTTGCATATGAAAGTATGGCTTCTCTATTACTTCAGTTTTAGTATCACTTGGGCCGAAGTGCTGCATTCAGTTATTAGAGCCATGCATGATTATATGATTTAAAAACTTTTTCTAACAACATAAAATGCCAAGAGTTGGCATTTTTATGTTGTCGCAATAATTTTCATTAATTATGAAATCAACTAATTTAATTTAAATACATTATTCATATATAAAAATGTTTATTTTAAAATATGCATAAAGCCTTAATGATTTCTAAATAGATATGTTACTATTCAATACTAAAATTCCCTGGCAGACAGAAACAAATTACCTGGGTGTAATTCTCGACAAAAAAACTATCTATCAACCAACACATCAAGTCTGCATGCGCAAAGGCATCTAAAGCCATAGCTCAGATCTAATTAATAGAAATAGCAAGCTCAGCAACGGAATAAAATTACAACAATACCAGATGACTATTCCTCCTATAATCACCTATGCCTCTGCAGCCTGGAGCCACATTTCTACTACTAACATTATCAAGATACAACGAGTGCAGAACAAGTGCTTGAGAATGATTCTGAACACTCCGTGGTATGTGAGAAACAAACAACCTCATAGAGATAGAAATATTCCCTATATTTTCTCTATTCTACAATCCTTAGCATCCACGTTTTTCCTAAAGACGTCCACACACCCCAACGATTTAGTTCAGCAAGCTGCAGCATACGAGGCAACGGAAATATTCAAATATAGAAGTCCAAAAGCTATATTAGCCTCCTTTAGTGATGCATAATCTCCATGTCCATTCAGGGCGAGCAATCTGCTCATAAATTTTATCCTCACTGTAACCACAACAGATAGCAGGGAATATGAAAAGCATCTTGCTTCACACCTTAAGACATAAATGTCAATTGTGAATTTCAAGCATCGGGAGAGACCCAGGTAAATAGATTGTCAATGAAGATTTAACTGAGGCTCGGCTATTGCCGTTACCCAGCCATGACAAGAGCCTTTAGTTAAATAACACCCCATCCACACATTTGCTTTAATCAGAAGAAGGGACATGGAATCAATGACTCGGTCCATCTACCATAATAATAAAAATAAAAACTTCAAGCGTTGGTGTCAGATACTAGATCTTGTCGAATGCTTTGGCGACGTCTAGGATTTGCTAAACTGTGGTGTGCTCTATTCGGAAGCCGAATTGTTCATTTAAACTCATAAAATTATACCTCAGTGATAGAGCAATGCAGATAAAATCAACAGAACAGTCTCAAACAGGCGCCAAATCCTAGAGGGGAGGGTCCACAGAGAAGCTGCCAATTACAATGAAACCGAATGCTGTAAACGCAAAAGACCCAATTGAACACAGCCCCCAAAGGGCTTGCGTAAAGCCCTTTGGGGTTTTACACAACCCCCACCTCCACGTTTCCTCACACAGACAAAGGGGAATATGAAAACCACGATTGCTTCACCTATCTAGCCAATGATGTTGTTGTTATTTCAAATATTGGACTTTGAAAATGCATTATTTGTGTAAACTTAAATGCCTGTAATCTTTCAGTTTATGATTTGTGGATTGGTTTTAGTATTATGTTTAATTTACTTTTTAATACAAATGACAGTGTCACCAGCTCTGAATCAAGTTTATCATTTCTGTACATCAGGAATCCTCTTACTCTTTGATTGATTGCTGACCGTGAGTGCTTCTCACTGATTAGATTTACATCGATGTGCACCTTCAGATTATGGAGCAGTGATTAATGTGATTAATATTTTCTCCTTTTTGCACAGTCCTTACTGCAGTTTAATATTTGGCCACTGTTCTGTGGCTAGATATTATTACTTTTTTTTTAAAATATTTTTAAATTCTCTTGTTAGATAATGTGATATGATAGGTCAACTCATCAGTCGATACCAGGTTGACATGTATACTAAAATTAAGTCCAAGCTTCGCAAATATTTAAATCAAAGTAAACTTCTGGAAGAGATTACTTACATCTCCACGATGCATTGCCCGCTGATGAAAACGCTTCAAACATTGGCGAAATTCAAATATTGCCTTCTTTATTGGGAAACCCCCTTTATTTGCCTGAAAAGATTCAGGATGCAATGGTCTATGTTAGAGCGTTTGGTGGCGCTGACCTTTTCATTTCCTTCACGTGCAACAGTAGTTTGCAGATATTTTAGAAAATTTGCTAACTGATAATAAGACTTATGACTTATGCACGACATCACTGCAAGGGTTTACACGGCAAGTAGAAGAAACTGATGAACCTCATCACGAAGCACAAGATTTTGTGAGGGTGGAGATACTATATGTATTCAGTTGAATGGCAAAAAATAGATTTCCACACGCTCACATACTGATTTGCCTCGAAGATAAAATCAGGAGTCAGGAAATCGATTCCATTGTAACCGCCGAGATACCTCCTCCTCCTCCTCCTCCTCAATGTGATAAAGAACTGTTCGATATCATAACATAACATATGGTGCACGGTCCATGCGGAACAGTTCATCCACACTCACTGTGCATGAACTCAGGAAAGTGCACCAAGGAATATCCAAGATCATTTATCAATGAAAAGCAAACAGGCAATGTCGGTTCACTGCAACATGACTGACCCTTTATCGCTATGGTTTTCGGAAGATATCTTACACGAAGAGCGTTCTACTCATTCTCAGGGCTCAGTTTAATGAAGACATTTATAATGAGGCATTACTGAGTCTTGAATCAACTGTTAAGTCAGTAAGTGACCAAAGTGTTACAGATTTCGGTCTTCTGATACCGAGCCATCCTTGCCTGTAGATAAGATTTAAACCCGGAAACCTCATACAATTTCAATGAACTTCGGTATTTATTAAGTCGGCACGAACAATCACTAACTTCAGATTAAGCTGAAGTTTTCCACAATGTTTTAACAAGCTGTGAAAATAAATCATGGAAACTGCTTTCGTAGATGCTGAGGGAGAACCGTGAAAACATTTTTACTAAATTTGTTATTAGCTAAGTTGAGAAGCTAAGGAAAAATCGCTCTGGCTGCGGCATCCTCAGGTATAGCAGCTACTCTGTTGCAAGGTTGTCGAACTGCTCATTTTGCTTTCAAATTATCACCTACCATTGTGACTAATGATACACCGATGTGCAATAAATCAAAACAAAGTAATTTGTCGAAATTATTACAAAAGGTGTTCTTTGATTGTTTGGGATGAATACGCAATGCCCCATAAATCATCTGTTGAAGCGGTGGACAGAACACTGCTGGATATTATATCAGATGATCGAATGGAATAACTGTTTTATTTTCCGGTGATTTTTCCACAAACGCTGCCTATCGTGTCCCGCCAGATCGGACTACGTAAATGCCTGCCTTACAAAATCGTCACTATGATATATTACAGAGTAGTTTTCTTTCAAAACCAATGGCGTGTGCGCCTACATGGAGACTCAAATGCACATTCCTTCTCCTCAAAATTGTTAAAAATTGGCAATTGCGAAGTTCAGCAAAAAGACGGAAAAAATATATTAACACACCTAAATATCGGGACAATTGTCCGAACTGCAGACAAACTATTGTTGTCTACCCATCTATTGAGAACATAACAGAAAAGTCACCTTCTTGGTTCATAGGGAGAGAGGCCTTCGCACCTCGAAATGACGCCGCATCAACAATGAACGAGTTGGTTCTTAATAGGGTTAAAGGATCTGTTAGTGTTGACAGATCAGGAGATATTCCTGTGCATGTACATGAGGCAGTTCATTTGCACATGGAATTTTTTAAATTTGCTTAATGCACCTGGTTTGCTGGTCATGAAAATGAATTGAAAGTAGTTCCTATTTTCAATTCAATTTCAAGAACAATTGAAAAAGTGTTCCTATTATGTTGCTCCGAAATCTGCATCCCGAAAATCGTTCCAATTGAACTAGGTTTCAAGTGAAATCACCGAAACTGAATATCATATAAGCTGTGATATTTTCATGTCATGGTATCGGAGAAATTGTGTTCATTCCTCTCCTTCAGACTATCTATTTGTATTCAAAAGTTTACAATTTCCAATAAGAGTTTGCTTTTTAATGACGATAAATAAAGCCAATGGACAAACCCTTAGATATGCGGGTTTAGATTTAAGAGGAGAATGTTTCGTACACAATCAGTTGTATGTAGCATGTTCTCGAGTTAGCAGTCCTGAGAATTTAATTACTTTTGTCGAGGATGAAGAAACTTCTGCTGTTTACAAAGATATGTTAGAATACTCACAATTCTACCCCATGAAGAAAGCATCAGCACCAAATACTCGAGTCAATTCTCTGAAGTGAACCACCGGCAGTATAAGTTCACCTCGGCGGAGAGGGGGGAGGGCTCAGCTAGTACTAAATATTTAAAACAAAATCTTTGGAAATTAGCACGCCAACTACAAATATGAATCTTAATAACACCATTGCACATTTTAAAAATAGTGAATTCTTTACGTTAATGGTAAAGTGATGAACAGTCACTAGGAAATTAGAAGTTTATTTCTGTCCGAATCTGGTATCTAAGGGAATGTCACTTTAGAGTTTGAGGGAATTTCAGAGAAAGAATAATGCATAACATTCGTGCACATTCTTCCTCAATCGGGGGATATTTAGATAATATCGAGCGAGACAAGATTGGACGCTCTCGTTGGTCATTTTCCCTCAAAATGATAATAAAATTGGGATTAAAAAGCAGCAACCTGTAGACAAGAAAGTACACGTTTTCGTTAGCTGTCTCTTGGAAAGTGGTTTTCAGTTATTCAGCATCCACATCATCATCGGAAGAGGAGGACAATTTTCAGGTACGATGGTTTAAACCAAACCAAGTGTCTGCGTACGTCCATTATTTTAAGGGAAAATTTATACCTTAAAGCTCGACTGCGAATTACAGTGTATGATGTTCCATCTAATCATATAATTTTACCATTTGGAACAGCTTTTGTCTTTGTATTTGTCATAAGACTTTTTCATATCTATAATACTTCTAGCATAACATATTATACAATATTTCATATTGGTATTTTTTAAGATATTTTATTGTTCTTTAAAAAAACGGACAATATTAAGGTATTACAAACCACCTTTTACTGACTAGCATAACACGCATTTTAATAAATTCCTGAAGGTCGTATTGTGATGAAATGACGATACTTGTGTAGCGAGGTCTTGATTATTGATTATAATGGACGTATTATTTTAGATTGAGCTTGATTATTTTGTTTACAAGGTTTCTCAGTAATCTCACATTGCACTGGCGCTGACACAGTTAGATTCCTACTGTCTCCCCCTCTGCACGAAACATGCAAGAGGTCAAATGGCCGGCAGGCCCCACTCGCAATGAGGACCAGTGGCGGATTTAAGGTTTATTATAGGGAGGTAGGTTTCCAAACTGTGGCCAAGTGAGATACTGATACTCCTTTCCCCAATTAGTAGTTGGCAACAACACTAAATTGCTAGTAGACCGACTCAGTCTACAGGATTTTGCTGGCAGGCTTCAGCCCTGCGGGATTATACATACTGCTATTAATCAATTTCTACTGGCAGGAAATCGCCACTTTTATATGGAAAACATCAAAGAACAGATCCTTAATAAGGAGCAGTCCCTAGAGGTATTGAAACTCATAATAGGCAAGCTTGAATCTGACTGGCCAGGATTTATAAAACAATACATTCACTCTAATGATCAGGATGGAGATGATGAGGAGGAGTTATCACAAGATGATCTCATTGCTGCTCTGTCACCAAAATCCCCCTGTCAAAACAACTCTCAGGGAAAGCACGCTAACAAAAGAAGAACAACTACAGAAGACCAGATGGATGAAGACATACCAACATCAGATGTCCTGAGGAACACCGAGAAGGTTCCACCTGTTATATTAAGGGAAAAGGAAAAATGGACCACTGTCACATCATCCCTTAGGGAATATAAAATCTCATATTCCTGGGCTAAATATCAAGACGAAAGAGTCAAATTCCAACCAGCCTCAATCAATGACTACAGACAATTAACGAAACTAATGGATAACAAAAGTCGTTCTTATCACACTTTTGCTTTACTCAGTGAAAAGAACCTAAACGTAGTACTCCGTGGGGTAACCGAAAGTGTCACCTGTGAAGAAATCACTGCTGACCTTATGAGGATGCTCAGGGCAGATAAACTGCCAATGTCACTGGTGCTCGTAGAAATTGATAAGGCACAGAAAGAGATATATGAACTGACAACGATCTGTGGCCTCAGAATTTCTACTGAACCACTAATGAAAAATTCGTCAGCTGGGTAGTGTCATAGGTGGCAAAGATTTGGCCATGCCCACAAACTTTGCAAGGCAAATTACAGGTGTTTAAAATGCGGCAAGGGTCAGTAGATCGTCATGTGTACAAACCCATTATACACACCTGCTAAATGTGCCAACTGTGGAGGACTTCACAACTACAAGGGATGCATTACACAACCAAATAACCTAGGGTCAGCAAAATCTCAACTTCCAACACATTTCAGCGATGCACAAGACAGCCGTGCAAGTCACACCCCGGTAAACATTATCTCCAGCTTGACAACTCAGGAAAGGAAACAAATGCCCAAAACTTATGCAGCGGCAGTACGAACAAAGGCTGCTCCATCTCATAATGAAATAAGCTCAAATCTAACATCAGTACTAACTGCCTCACTAGCTACCATGTTACAAGAAGTCAGCATGACAAATCCTTCGCCATCCCTCACAAAAAATTCCTACAAGGTACCCACTCAATTCTGACAGCCCTCAATAATGAATAAAAGAAAATTCCATCCCAACTCTCTCATGATCACTGGATGGAACGCCGATGGACTGAATAACAAAATCCTAGAACTACAACAGTTCACTCACAGACACAATCCTGACATAATGCTAGTAAATGAAACGCATCTCAGGCCAGCTAATAACCCCAAATTATGGAACTATATTATGTACAAAACAAATAGCCTCACCAGCAGCGTAGGAGGAACAGCCATACTCGTACATTAAAAACTACCTAAGCCAAAATGTTCTGACCAATCCATAAACCAAGAACCTACAGATAACAGGCAATGGAATTCATACCAACAATGCTGGCAGTGTCAAAATCTATGCTGTATACAGTTCACCCAGTAATTCATCACTAGTATCTGACTTGGACGCCATTCTCGGCTTCACAGACTCCATCATTATAGCTGGTGACTTTAACCCAAACATACAGCGTGGCATAGCTCCACAATCAACGACGAAGGTCGAACTCTAAATCATTAATTAACACAACATTCTATTGTTGTAACCGGACCCACAGAGCCCATCCATCACAGTTCAGCTGGAAGCTCAGATGTACTTGACATAGTCATCCTCAAAAACATCAGATACCAATATCAGCTGGAAACATTAAATGAACTTTCGTTCACAACCCTATTTTGCTTCAACTCGGTACACAAGAACAATTCTCCCCTCCCCACTTTTTCATATCTTGGGACAAACTCTCCAGAATCCTCCCTGATCACATTGGCCCAGTCCCTGCTATTCACACTAAAGAGGAGATAGAATTGTCTGCAAATAACCATACCAGTCAAATCAAAAAAGAAATAAAGTCAATTACCCAAACTACAGTCTTTCACCCTAGTGATCGAATCCACGAAGAAATCATGTATTTAATCACACTGAAAAACAAAACCAGAAAGAGGTGCCATAACACAAGAGCCCTGCAAGATAAAACAAATTTGAATAAATTAAACAGACAGGTCCTAGAAGCCCTCCCAAAACCTCGAAACCAAGAATGGGAATCTTAGCTAACGAATTAAACCCAGCTGACAACTCCATTTGGAAGTTCCTGAGAACCTTCTGAAGGAAAGTTGCCTAAAAGGCAACTTTTACCCCCAATTCAGACCAAGAGAGGGACAGGCCATACTGGCAAGGAAAAGGTAGAGGCTCTGACAGACAGCTTGGAAACTCAATGCAACCCTCATATGAAACTTTGAACATCAATCTCATCTACAAGATTCACCGCCGAGTCAGGCAGTCCATAACACAACAAAAGGATGAACTAGAACCTGTCGCACCCACTTCTCCAACAAAAGTTATAAATATCATAACCCACCTGAACAACAATAAAGCTCCAGGTTCAGATGGAATTACAAACAAAATAATCAAACTACTCCCCAGAAAAGCCATGTACATCTAGTCAACATACTTAATGCCATCCTCAGACTCAAGTATTTTGCCTTAACATGGAAGATAGCAGATGTCACACCAATCAAAACGATTGGAAAAAACACCCAGCTCCCTGAAAGCTACAGACCTATCAGTCTTCTGTCTAACCTTGGAAAGATCGCAGAAAAAGTAATCCTTACAAGACTTCAATCAGAAACGTTTAAACGATGTATAATTCCAATTGAGTAGTTTGGATTTAGAAAAAACCACTCCACCGTTCAGTAGATCCACAGGCTGATCGAATTCATCTCCGAAGGCTTCAACCGGAACCTTCACAGAGCTGCAGTCTTTTTGGATTCTGCGAAGGCTTTTGATAAGGTGTGGCATCAGGGTCTTCTCTACAAGCTCATCACATTCAATATGAATGTGATGAGCTTGTATAGAAATGGTTGATGGACTGGAGAATCCAAGCAAACCCACAGAAGAGTTCAGCCATACTGTTCACTAGAAAAAAGCCTCAAATCAAGGAAGATATACACTAGGAGTTAAAATTCCATGGCAGAATACAGTCAAATATCTCGGCATAATTCTCGATAAAAACCTACAATTCACCAATCTTATAGAACAGATAAGTTCAAAGACATCCAAAGCAATAGCGCAGCTCTACCCCATGATCAACAGAAAAAGTAAATTGGATACCTCAGAACAAACTACTCATATACAAGATGGTAATACGCCCAGTCACAAAGTTCCAAAGCTACAAAGAATACAGAACAAGTGTTTGAGAATGAATTTAGATGTCCCATGGTTTATCAGAAACTCCCAGATTTACAGAGAAGTCAACATTCCCTACATCACATCCCTCCTTCACGACCTAGCTGAAAAGTTCTTCATCAAGACAATTAATCATCCGAACCCACTGATCAAGCCAGCTTCAGACTACAATGAAGCAGATTTCTGCAAATACAAAAGACCCAAATCAATTCTATGCTCAGCTGAGCACAACTAATCTCACTGCCCTTTCAGGCTTATTGAGCTTAAAGCTCAATAATTCTCCACGCAAAGAACTTTCCTTTTCACACAAAGGGATATATGAAAAGTATTTATGCTTCACCCATCAAGTCAGTATCGTTCTGCGTTCTGCGTATGGTGTTGATATAGTTGGCTAGTCTGTGTATTTCGTGGGTGGGACTATGATAACGGTGAAATCCCAACCGGAAACAGCACACTGGAACTGTTTTCCTTAACATGACAAACGTATTCGACAAAATATGGCACTACAGTCTGTTAAATAAACTCATCACCGCTAACATTCCATTGAAAATGGTACAGTTAAATGAAGGGACATAAAATTCCGTTATTATTTTACAGCCAGTATGCGAAACTTTAAGGTCGAAAACTACGATCTAAGAGTTTCATGCAGAAGGACTATCGGCGAATCCAAGCGTAAGTGACCACTTGGTAGTACAACACCAAGGCAACTCGAAGCAAAGTTGGAGCAAGCTTCCTCACTATCCTTGATATTTTCTCATAATGTAAAACAAAAACACAGCTCCTAGGAGTTGTAATACTTTCATTACATTGCGAGTAGAGGTCACTACCCGGTACCAATCTTTTTTGAGGTCTCATCAGTGAGTAGCTTTCATAATGTAAAAACACAGCTCCTATGAGATGTAATACTGTCAATACATTATGTTATAATGAGAGGTCACTACCCAGACTGGTTTCAACCTTTTTTGAGGTTTCATCAGTGAGTAGGTAGACTTAGATGATGGACGATATCAAAGTCCTTATAGTCCTTATAAGGACTGGCTTAAAGGGGCGAAGCAAGAATGCTTTTCATCTTCCCCGTTATCTGTAGAGGACAGTGTAGGGATAAGGTGTTATTGAGCATTTAAAGCTCTGATCATGGCAGGAGAGTAACAGTAATAGCCGAGCCTCAGTTAGAACTTCATTGGCTACAGCATTGCCATCCATTAATAATAATAATTTGTGAGTTCAACGTATCTCATCATTGGCCTGTGGAGTAAGATAGGCTGAGATTCAGCAGATAGTAGGAGATGAAATAAAGATAGAGTGCATAGTAGTAGAGTAGATAAAAGAGGCCTCAGCTGACCTGTTTTAGCTGTTGCCCCCCCCCAGGGGTGCTTCTAAAACGGTCGTTGATTTTTCACTTTTAAAAGGAAAAATCCTGAAAAGGAAAAAAAAAGGAGAGACTAAGCAAATTTAACAAGTGTAAATAAATCTAACACTATGTGGAAGACAATTCTATAGAAGAAGGAGTTTGCCGAGCAAACCCAGAACAGTATAACCAGGAAAAGAAGGGAGATGACCTGGCCCGGAAGACCCCGCCCTGAAAAGGGCTTGGGACCACCTCGATGTTGGCCTTCGCAGTACGAGTTTGTTCAGGTCAACCCCAGCCTGGGGACAGAAAAACTTTCAACTGCGAAAGGACTAGACATACCTGTGGGTTAAACGCTGATCAGGAAGGAAGATCGAGATAGCGTCAACACCTACAACTTGAAGGTGTTATAGGTGCAGACACAACCGGATTCCTCCCGTATGATCTGGCAGATGGTTGGTGGGTCGCACCTTCTCCTCAGGAACCGCTCTTCTCCCCGTAAGTACCTTTCCTGCTCCAGGAAGCGGCGGAGGTACGCTGAGAGACAGTTCTTAACACGGAGATAGATGCGATCCTCCTCGTTAAGAAGGTGTTTTTTCCTGATTTTCCAAATGTGGTGTTTAATCACATTTATTACGGAAATCAGGTGTTTCTTGTTTTTGGTTACTGGGGGAGGAAACTGTAGCAGGACTACTTCGGCGAATGTGGGCGCTGGGATCGCAAGCACCTCAGCCAGTCTGTTCCAAACACGCTGTGCTGGCGGGCAGTGAAAGAAGAGGTGCCCTACGGTTTCTATCGCACCGCAGACGTCGCAGAAGGGGTTGCATGGTCGCGGGTTGTAGGCTGATTTTACCAGTTTCACCGGGAGTCTGCCGTAGGCGATTCTCCAGGCTAAGTCCCTGTGAAATGGTTATCCCCAGCTGTTTTTTATGTTGGTGAACAGCACCTCTTCGTTTGTGCCCAGATCGGGCTTTTCCCAGTCAAAGTTGTCAAAAATTTTCCAGTACAGCTTGTTTGGGCTGAGCTGAAGCACTCGAACTCCATCCGTTGCCATTTTTTTGAAAAGTTTGCATATTGTGTAGTACCACTCTGGCACCGTCTCCGCACATGGTCCGGCGTGGTCAGTGATCCCGAAGTAGGGTAGGAAAAATCCTAAGAAGTATTTAATCAGATTGCCGGAAGGGTGATTTGATGCCAGTGCTTTCCGTATGGTCTGAGCAGTGTTGGTTAGGTGGCAGTATTTGAGGATTGGCAGGGCGAATCCCCCTTGTGTGGGGGGAAGATGGAGAAATGCCCTGCGCACCTCGTGTTTCCTGTTGTTCCAGAAAAAATTCGTGATATGTTTGTGAATGGCGTTGTCTTGTGTGTCTGTGATGTTTGTGAGGTTAATGGTGTGCGGTAACATCGGTTTTAGGACTGTTTTGATAACTGTTGCTCTACCTTCGAATAATAGGTAGTTGGGGTTAAAGGGTTTGAGTTTTTCGCAGCATATTTCTATTAGGTTTTGTGTTTGCAACACTGGGGTCGCTAGGAAGGGAATTCCTAGTATTGTTAATGGGCCGGTTGTGGGTTTCAGACCATACGGAAGACTGGCAGGGCCGAATTTCCCATAAATTTTGATTCTTGTTTTTTCTGGGTTGGTGTGAAGACCACTGAGCACGCTGAACTCTCGCAGTATGCCGAAGATGTAAATCGATTCGGAATCCCTAAGGGTTCCGACAATGTCATCGGCATATGCGATAGTTTTGCTCTGTTCGAGCCTAAGGGTAGCGGTATTCCTCTTACTGCGCGCGTCTCATCAATTTTTTTTAGAAGAGGCTCTAGTACTAAAGAGAAAAGAAGGGGGCTAAGGGGGAAGCCTTGCCGAACCCCTCTGCGTATGGGAATTGGTTCTGAAAGAAACCCATTAATCGCAATGTGCGTTGTTGTTTTACCGTACATGCTTTTGATTGCTTCCCTTACGCAGGCCGCCACTCCGACTTTCTGTAGGATATAGTGCAGGAAGTTGTGCTTTGCACTATCGAACGCTTTATCTAAGTCTACCGATACGAGTGCAAGTGGGAGTTCCTTGTTCGTCACAAAGAGAAGAAGGTCTCTTATCAGGAAGAGGTTGAGCTCCATCGATCTTCCCGGAACTCCGTATATTTGAGTGCTGGTTAGCACACTCCCAATGCCCAACTTCAGACGGCTACAAATCACTCTTGCGAATAATTTGTAGTCTGTGTTAGTCAAGGAAATGGGCCTCCAGCCACCCATGCTATTCAGGTCTCTCGGTTTCTTGGGGATGAAAATTGTGTACCCGCTAACGAAGTCAGCAGGTGCGCCACCAGTGAATTGGAATCCGTTGATTAGTGAGACCAGGATAGGCAAGATGAAGTTCCAGGCTGAGCGATAGAGCTCAACGCCTAGCCCATCCAGGCCCGGGGTTTTCCGTAGCTTAAGCTGTTTATAGGCTCGAGTAACCTCTTCCGAAGTGATTGGTCTCTTTTGAAGAGTTCTGAGGTGTTCAGGCATGTTGTCAATTTTCCACACTCCGAAGTCGCCTGTCTCTTCAACTTCATCGGAATAGGTTCTCGTGTAATGCTGGGAAAATTGCTGCAGGATGTCTCCCGTGGTTGTGAGTGTTTGCCCGTTAGCGTGAATTTGCCGAACTGTTTTCTCGTCTTGTGCTGCCGGTTGTAGAAAGCGGCTGACGGTGTTTCCGCCTGCCGGAGAAACAGTCTGGTGCGAAAATTGAGCTCGGTATTGGATCGAATGTATCAATCCGATATCAAGGTCCTTATCCTTAAAGGGGCGAAGCAAGAATGCTTTTTATCTTCCCTGTTATCTGTAGAGGTCAGTGTATGGATAAGGTGTTCTTGAGCAATTATTAAAGCTCTGATCATGACAGAAGAGTAACAGCAATAGCCGAGCCTCAGTTAGAACTTCATTGGCAACAGCATTGCCATCCATTACCCTCCAAGGGTATTGGATTCTTGGTCCATACGTTGCGATCTAATGCGATATCAAAGTCCTTATAAGGACTGGCTTAAAGGGGCGAAGCAAGAATGCTTTTCATCTTCCCCGTTATCTGTAGAGAACAGTGTAGGGATAAGGTGTTATTGAGCAATTAAAGCTCTGATCAGGGCAGGAGGGTAACAGCAATAGCCGAGCCTCAGTTAGAACTTCACTAGCTACAGTATTGCCATCCATTACCCTCCAAGGGTATTGGATTATAAGTGAAAATATAAGTGAAATTGTATTATGAGACAAGTATAAGTGAAAAGAACTTACACACATTCACTATACGAATAACAGAAAGGTGTGCCCATATATTATATATAACTAAGATGAAAAGCCAAACGGCTATTTTTTCTGGAGAAGTTAATTAAATTAATAGGGATAAAAATCCTTTATTATTTTATAGCCAGTATGCGAAACTCTAAGATCGAAAACATCTCCCGTGGCTGTTTTTTACATTATTAGAAAATATCAAGCTTAGTTATGGAGCTTGCTCCACCTTTGCTTCGAGTTGCCTTGGTGTTGTACTAATAAGTGGTTACTTACGCTTGGATTCGCCGATAGTTCTTCGGCATGAAACTCTTAGATCGTAATTTTCGATCTTAGAGTTTCACATACTGGCTGTAAAATAATAAGGAATTTTTATCCCCATTAATTTAACTAACTTCGCCAGAAAAATAGCCGTTTGGCTTTTCATCTTAATGGTACAGTTAATTAAATCATACTTTCGGGACAGATTAATGCAGATCAAGATAAATGGGGCTGTCTCATCTGATAGTCGTGATTTAGCTGAGGTTCCTCAAGGATCCTTCCTATCTCAGATTCTGTTTTCAATTTATATGGCAGATATTCAACCCCATGTCGTCTATCATGCAAACTCATCTTCAAGAAAATCTATTAAAACAAGATTCATGTTAGTAGAAGCATGAGTTTCACCAGTAGTAAAAGGCTGTAAGAAAAACGTGGCCGACCAACAGACACTTCTGATTTTAAGCAATGAAACTCTTTTGGGACTAAACCGATGGAATAAGTGTGGGACATAAAAATGTGCTTTCATCAACAGTGTAAAACGTTTTTTGTTTCTTTCAAAAAAGTAGTTTTGTTTAAGAAAGAAACGACGACTAAAATTCTTTATATATGTTGACAT
Source organism: Typopeltis vanoorti (assembly GCF_054136105.1). NCBI lineage: Eukaryota > Metazoa > Arthropoda > Arachnida > Uropygi > Thelyphonidae > Typopeltis > Typopeltis vanoorti. Next base: position 101,664,317 of record NC_143566.1, read on the forward strand.
TATTCAAATATGAATGCATGCAGGATTTTGATCGCGGCAGCAAATCTACAATACCGTGGTATGAAATTTACTAATATCAATATACACAAAATTTTAAATTTAGCATTGTAATTAAGACTGTGATATAATGTAAACTTTGTCTCCACGATTCAATAACACATAATTTTAGAAATAGTCATGAAACTTATATATTATACATAAATAATGATTTTAATTGGAGTATCTTTCAAATAATTTTAAAAGTTTCTAAAAATTATAACAAACCTTTAATTGTTTTATATTGTAACCTTACAATAATCTGTGATTTTAAGTAGTCGTTTATGTTACCAAATGCATGATTGCTTTATGTTGGAGTGCCTTTATTGAATCTCTTAATCTCGTCAGGACCTTGGGTTTTTTGTTGTTGAGTTTTCTAATTATTGAATAAACTTCATGTGAGGTGTGACAAATATTTTCTTGGCTGCAGGGCTGACGGAGCACACAACGAATGCGACGGTGGATTTTCTCGATGAAGAGCAAGTCCGCATGCGTGTACTTAGGTCTACACTGAAGTTCTAGGGCATCTGCGAAAGCTTCGGCCTTTGCATCATCTCTGTAAACAATACCTCCTTCTCCGTGAATGGGCTGAATGTTGGAACGATCCGTAAGGAGAGCTTTTGCCAATTTCCATAAAGAGTTCTTCAGCTTTAAGGGAACACAGCTTTCTTTCCCACTGTTGGTTCCTGTTGTTATGGTTGTGGTTCTTTATGTTCTATCTTAAATCCTTGTCGTACTAACTAAGCCTGAAATCTCTAACCTATCTCTCTGGGGCCGCTTCTCTATTCGGAACTCTGACAAAATTTATTTATTTTAGCTGCGCCAGCCAGAGTTCTTGTACAAAGAAACCTTCCCAGAATTTAAGTACTGTATTACCTAATCTTATTAAAGTATTAAGTGCCTATAGAAACTTCAACATTTGCAGTCATGGCCTAAACTTTCTTTAATTTCCCCTTATTCACAGGTTCGAACTTTAGCGAGTGGTAATTTCCATCTCATGCACAGACAAACTCAGACTTACATAGAAAAAACGTGTTCATTAATTATCAAAATACTCTAATTTTTACATCTATAGATTAAGTAAGCACATATTTATCATGAAACAGTAATTCAGAATTCTAAGTAAAACTTGCTAACCAAGGTCAATTCGCATTCAACTAAGTGTTGCATACTCTCAGGCTTTCAGACTACTAGTCCAATATAATTAGATTAACGCGTTATTACTGAGCACAAAAGTCACTTAAAAGTTCTCTTTCTTCTCAATCAGAAATCTGTTCTTCTCTCTTTGCCCCAATACTAATCGTTTTACAAGAATAAGGAATTTACTGTACGTTTCCAGTATCCTGAGAGGATATCGCGCTTCTTGACGTCCGTCCTGTGTTGTCAGATGTCTTTCTGCTTTATCGAGTCGTGTCCACGTGGAGATTACGCTGATCGACGCAAATCGCCATTCCTTGCACTTTGCCGTATATACGCTCGTCTACTGGATCGATATCGTCATCTCGGCCGTCCTTTTTGAGGAACTTATTCCGCTGTTTCGCATCGGTAAACTTTTACCGATGGCCCTAGTTGATGTCTGCCGTCAGCTCACGTATAGCATGCCCGACTCCTTCAGCTAGCAACCGGGAAGGAAATTACTTCCGGCGCCATCGATCGGTCAGCGCTCTGCTTGTCCACACGAGAAAACAGGAACAGAAAAAAACGGGGGAGGGGGGGGGGGTTCAAACCCGATTGAACTCGCTTTTTGTTCTTCTTTTTAGCGCCCTCTTTTCGTAATGGAGGATCTCTTCTCACTGTGCTCTCCTATTCGCCCCTACGCGATTGCATCAGACTTCTGCTCCTTGAAGAGCGCTCATTTCGCAGAAAGCGAGTTCGGCTCGCCTTCCACGAACGCTTCCGTTGCCCCGTGACGTCATCCTAGGCAGCTAGCTAGCAACCTTTGAACCTTTGTTTGCACTTAGATTTACATTCTTACACAGTATAATTTAGACATCAATAATTTTAACAATGTAATTCTATTTTGACATACAATTTTCTCCTCAACTTTATTTCTTTCTAAGGTAACTGTAATAGGTTTTCTTTTATATTTTTCTTAATTAACCAATAGTGCAAGCATTTCTAGCTCAGAATTTTGTTTCTTGTTAAATCTTGAATGACTGATTTTTTGTTGAAAGAGTGCCCCATTCAAGATTCATCCACTGTGGTCTTTTAGAGCATAACGAACTAAATTCGATGTTCTATTTAGCTCTTTACGGTCTTGGAGAGATAATGTGTTGTGATAACGCCGTCTGATTTTGCTTTTATTGCAGATTAGTGTTAGGATTTCTTCCGGAAGTAGGTTTGCTTGAACTGGGGTGGAAACAGTGGAGGCTGCAGATAAGCCAACGTGAATATTGCTTTCTCGATTTGTTACCGCTGCATCAATTTCTTCACGGGAGGAGATAGTGGGAAGGATCACTACCCAGACTGGTTTCCACCTTCATTCAGTTATCATCCATGCGAACCAGATCCAGGAGAGATACCAAAGTTCCTTATAGTCCTTATAAGGACTGGCTTAAAGGGGCGAAGCAAGAATGCTTTTCATATTCCCCGTTATCTGTAGAGTACAGTGTAGAGATAAGGTGTTATTGAGCTATTAAATTAAAGCTCTGATCATGGCAGGAGAGTAACAGCAATAGCCGAGCCTCAGTTAGAACTTCATTGGCTACAGCATTGCCATTCATTACCCTCCAAGAGTATTGGATTGGATTCACCACCCCAGATACCAAAGTTGAAGTAATGAAGACATCATACACATCTCATATATATGCAGACAAAAGGTGCTTGATCTTATTAATAAAAATCTCTGAATGAAAAAAAGATGTAGATTTTTTTTTCAATTTTTTTTACGTTGGGTATATTACACGTTAAAGATACCAAGAAATTTTATACTTGGTTTTTAATTCTTTTTAATGGTTTAATTAAAAGGTTTTTAATCCGTGAATATATTTCACGTCTGACCTACTCGTATATAAAGGCTAATAACTTCATATCACTTAGTATACATCTTTGTATACTAAGGCAAGTGACATATCACTTGCCTTAATATACATACGTAATTCGATGGACTGTTTTCGTCCAGCCAAAATTAGGTTTATTGCAGTTGCACTGAATACGGGAAACTCCGGGATATTTCAGGTTGTCATGTTTTTGTTAAATTGATATATCGCTTTCACAATTTTGAATATATATATATTTGAATATATATATATATATATATATAAGGTGTTGTGTTCTGAAAAATGCAGACCTCCTTTTGACTAAGTGGTTTAACCAAAAATATGTCACTTGCATTACACGTAATTGAAAAATATTTTATTAAATTGAGAATAATATGCCATAGCGTTGTTTGGCCAAATTCATCGAACTCAATCGAGTACACGAAGCTGAAGATTATTATTACGTCGAATTATTTCACGTAATGAATATTTTTACTGAAATGCATCGCCTTTTGAGATTGCTCCCACTAAATGTTAATAAACAGACAGGCCCATTTCTTGAAGAATAAGGTTGTTACTTATACCCACCTGTAGGTTTAATGTAAGATAGGAATATTATAGATTATTACTGCAGGTGGGAAGAGTTGATTAATTCTTCTTCTGGTCTTGTGCAATACAAACGGAATTTTTCCAAGTCGGATTGTGATCTCTTCGACCGGTGAAAATCGTCTAAACACCTAAAAACATTGGTTTATTATTTATAAATACATGTAATTCAATATTGCCTATAGTGAAATGGCTCAATAATTAAATAAAATTAATAATAGAAAAATATTAAATCAATAAATAATATATGTCAGTTATTGTTGTTTGTTGACTTTTTTGTAGAGCGTCGAAGTACGAACTAACGGCGACACAAAAGAAGTGATGGTGAGTAGAATAAATTTGAAAATAATATACCATAATATAATATAAAATATATAAAATAATATAATAACATAACAGCAGTGGACGCAGTAAATAAATATAAACTGACAGTTTGGTCTGAAAGTCTTGATTTAAAGACGTACAAAAACTAGTTGTAAACTTTTCGACCCTCCCACTCCAATTCGGTTAATAACGAGGATCCATTTAGAGTTGATTTAATTTTATATTTTGCTGGAAAGCAGGTTTTCTTCACAGATAGCTTTCATCGAATCAATAAAAGTGTCATTTTCTTCTTTCAGAGATTCGCAGATATAAACTTGGTGTTTACAATGGAAAGCTTGAAGGGATATTCATTGAAACCCAAATACGAAGTAAGATTTCTTTCACTACTAGTTGTGTAAAATTTTCATGCAATATATTTCTCTTTAATATTCAGTATTTCTTTAATTATTCATTGGTTTCAAGGCAGTGCTTGAAGAGGAGTGGATGAACTCGGATTTCATTCTTGTTATTTCGTTTCCCATAAACCAAGCAATCATCCATGGACACTTCTACATCTGGAGAAACAAGGACAAATTGCGATAACCCAGGAAAAAGAAGCAACAGCAATCCACACCCACTCAATAACCAAGTATACTTCAACCACAATGATAAAAGAAAAAATGGATGATTCTTTTAAGATTTAGGACCTTACGTCTCCAATTTGTTTTTGAAATGAAGATGCTCAATGACTTAAGGGATGCAGCACCAGGAGATAATCAAGAGCTTATTTTAAAAAGCGAAACAAATTCCCATTCTGGGGGAAAGATTCGGCATGGAGTCATGTAAAGTAAACTCGGGATCAAAATTTAACCACGTGTTGCCGGTATTGTTTCTAATATATAATCAATGTGGCTTCTTTAAAAAATAGCTCACGTCACTCAGAAATATATTTAATATAATTCTTGGGAGAATCTAATATTACAGCTGCACGAGAGTTCAGCGCATTTCTTCAAGAAAAAACCTCCGATCTTCAACAATAAATGGATATGCATTTCCATTGCACGCTTCAGTTCAAGTCGAATTTCATAATTCGAAAGGGGAGTGTTGACCGTGCATCGGCATATCCCCACTGGTTTCTTCTCTTCTCCCTTTCCATTAAACGAATCGATGATGAATCTAAAGAAATTTGAAACTTGTCTCAGACTCATTGCTGGATTCATAGCACTTAAGACAAAATTCCATTTCCTTAGACTTAATATGACGTCTGATTTCTTCTCATTCTTTTTCAGCACGTTGAGGTGTTCATCGCCTTGTGGATGGGAATATCTCTGGTTGCAGTAATAATCATCACCAATAATCTCTTGATCTGATCGAGAGATTATTGGTGATGGCAACAGTCTCGTGCTGTCTGTCTGGTAGAGTAATCGAGATCGGAAGAAAACTTTAAACATCCGCACGTCACTCAACGATTAAAATACTTTAAGCCTCTTCAAAGCACCCAACTGTCTTTTTAATTTGTCCATGGAAGTATAAACATGAGATTGATTTCAGTTGAAAAATAAGCTCAACAAACCAAATTTCTGATTTCCTTACTGATTAAAACACTTAAACTTTTAATTAAATACTAAAAACCATCATTGACACCTTAATCAGTAAATCTTTTAGCATCGGCATCGGCTAATTATGTCCGTCGACAATATATTCGGTTTAAATGAACTTAAAAATAAAAATACATAACATGAACACGAAGAATATAAAACATGCAGAAGTGGAATCTAAAAGTATTCACTGCCTTCGAAGCAAAGAATATCTAAATGAGCATCATTAGTAGGCGAAGACCATGCTATAATATCTTAAAAAGTTACATCTCAGTCCTATGTCTCACTAATATTGGGTGGAAAATGTTTAAAGTGTTATAAACCTAGTTTGCCTTTTAGGAGTCTTCCATAAGAGACAAAGAACCAAATGTAGATACTTAGAGATATTTTTGTCTATGAAAAATACAAACACTTTGCTCTGCGATCTTTATGATTAAACGTGTGGATTGCTTCACAAACTCTGAGAATTTTTCCATTTCTAAAGACAGAGTTAACTCGCCTTTTGTAGAGATTAAGCTCACTTCACTTTCAAGAGGCTTTTCTCTATATGCTAAGACACGAACTGAGGAACTGCAGCCCATCTATATCTCCAAGCTGATAGTAAATTCTTTTAAGTGGATTAAGCTCTTTCCATCCACTTGAGATGCAATAGCTCTTCCCAGAGATGCTTTTTAGAGGTCGTATTTGTAATCCGCGTTTTTCATCATCATAATCAATTTCCTGATATGTACCCTCAAGGGGGGGGGGGGTGTTCAGGCTACTATGAGAACACTACGTGATTAATTTTACGTTATTAATAATTTCCTTTCAATAAATTTCCTCAAGATTAGTTTATTACTCGTCGGCACTTCAACACCGTCATATCTAACATTTTCGTTTTCTAATATCCATCTGACTGAATCAATCCATCTCGATTTTGGTGTTCCTCTGGGTTTCTTCCCTGCGATCTTATTACCAAATATGTGCTTTGCTAATTTCCGTCTCCTTTCTGTTTAAGTTACTAAACCTCCTCACATTAGCACCTCTAACAGTCACGTTCCTCCCAGAATAATGTTCCTTCCTGAACATTATTCTGTCCATTGATGTCATTGGTTCATTCTTCTAATTTTTCTCAGAACTCTTGTATCTGAGGTGGCCTTTTACCTTTGATCAAGTACTTTATTTCTAACCAAACTCTCTGATCCATAACTCAAAATCGGTTCGAACACTATTATGTATTGCTACTTGAGCCTCTTGGCTAATTTCTTTCATTTTTTTTTCATTATAATGTATTTAACTGTGTAGCTCAGTAGAAGTGGCGTTTGCACTCTATGGCGCTTGTCCGCACGAAGAAAAGATTTGGTGGTTCAAATTTAGTCGCCGACTAGAGGAAATTTTTCTAAGCCTTTTTTCGACCGAGTGAGTCGATCTCTAGTACGGGCTAGCGGGTTTTTTCTCCCGGAAACTCAGGTTTTTCGTCCCGTAAACTCAAGAAAATCGACCGTCGAACCCACTTTATTTTCAGTCATTAAAAATATTGTGTTAGGGTTAGGGGCCACATGATGGCGGCACTAGCTTGCCGCCTTCTTTACTGCGTACCGATGAATCAGTGATAGCCTTGGGCCAGCTATCTCTCTGATTGGCTACCAGTGGAGATTGAACTGTCCACTCAGTCTCCAAAAGTTATATAGGGTAAAACGGCCCAGCCTACTCCCTATACGGGAACAAATAGGCATTATCTGATTTTTTTTTTTTTTTTTTTTTTGTATTTAACCGGCGTACCACCATACACTTGCTTTACTTATTTCTGTTTGCTATTTCCAAATGAATTTGCCATCTCACTAAAAACTGTTCCTAAATAGTTGCAATATTTTACTTCTTTCATAGGTTTTCAGTTGTGAATTCATTTGAATTTTTCTTATGTTCCTGCCTATTTTCATAGTTTTGTTTGTTCTTTTTATTGTTGATTTTCATGCCAAATTGTTACAACTGTTATTCAGTGTAGTTAGTGAATCTTGGACACTTGCACTACATGAATTTAGTTCACCCTAATCCTACTCCTGTGATCGCCTCTCTCTGAGAGATTTGCAATTGATTACCGGAAAGATATGATGCAAGGTGGTCTCCCGTTGCTTTCCTAGCCATAAGTATTTATGACTGTAGCCGTGTGTGTTCACGGAACGGATTTGCCTGTTTTGAAGGATGAAAACCAGAGCTAACTGAAAAAAAAAAAAAAAACCTCTACATCTATGAGATCAGTTAATTCACCTTTAGTCGAAAGAGACCAGATAAAAGTTCCTCACGTCACGGAGGAGAATCGAACCCAGGTCTTTCCGACCAAAAGGATTCATCTATACTGAGTGATCTACTCAGGCTCAAATAACATCTTCATCCACATAAAGCAAAGAGCTAATTTTGACATCTCCAATTCTAATATCAGGATTGATGCCACTTTCTTTCATAATGTGATTCATATAGATGATTAATGAGAGTAGAGATGAGGTGTATCCTTGTCTTACTCCTGATTTTACATCTTACCATCATCCTGTATTTTATTTTCTTCAATTCTGAATGCTCACTAACAAATTAAAATATGTACTATTAAGTTTTTTTTTAAATAACGAAACCTGTGGTGAATAATTCACTAAAAAACACGCGTAGTAACCATAGTAATGACTATTTAATTCGTTAATATTTCATCCCAAGTACCTTGACACATCATCAGTACAGTAGTTCAAACAATGCTAGGGATTACATACAGTTAGGGCGCATGATTACAATGGAATCTCAATATGCGTGCAGTAACGTGTTATAGAAGTAAATTAAATATAACTGGAAAAAAAAAATACAGTATATATATATATATATATATTTTTTTTTTCAACTCCCAACACGGAGTTGAAAATCCAAACCATAAGATCCATTGGGAGAAGTCGAAACTTTTACACAGATCTGTATATAAATATGAACGTTTATATAAAGAAAGTGCTGAAGCCCTACTACACAGGCCAAATTTAAACCGCAACGACGTTCTTACTATTCCTAAAGTATGGGAAATTGTCATACAAAATTGTGTAAAATAATCTTTATATATATATTTTTTTTCAATTATATTTAATTTACTTCTATAATCTCAATATACGTTACTACACGCATATTGAGATGCCATTGTAATTTATTTATTTCGTATTCAAACACAAGTAGTACAGTAGTAAGTGGTACACCATGATTTACAACAAATTAGGATAATATTACATTGAGATCAGCTTAGATTTGGTAGGTGAATTATACAGGGAATAATAATTAAATATGAAAAAAAAAGGACACTATAAAATAAACATTAGATATTCCTCCAGTAGCTTGCACAATCAACTGCTCTTTCTGTGGAGGATATAAGGTCCCCTTTTGCACACGATGGAAGAAAGGGACAAGAAAGAAGGGGTTCCATGGACTGGGTTGTCCGACACTCACAATTGTCTGGGCCAGTGAGGTAGCCCCCATTTGATGAGGTTTTGTTTGCAGCGTCCTGTCGTCCGGAGTCTATTGAGACTTTTCCAAGTATTCCAGTCCAAGTGGGCACCACGTGGAAGATGTTCGGCTGTTGGAATACCAGTATTATTTTCGGGTTATAGTGCAAGCCATTGTTGAAGTCTTGTCTCTGGGAGGTTTTTAAGTGGTTCAACAGTTGTCAGGAAGCCATGTCGAGATCTTAGTCTTTGGGGCACTGCGGTCTGGCCGAACAGTGGGTGGCGTTCATCATTCATTTGTCTGCTTCTTTCATCAGCTGAGAATGCAGATCTTCGAAATGAAGGGGGTGCAATATCAGCCAAAGTATACAGGTCTTTTAGTGGTGTTGGTTTCAGACATCCTGTAATTAAGCGGCAGCTTTCATTCAATGCTGGATCAAGTTTTTCAGCATGGCAAGATCTGGGCCATACTGAGTAGGCATATTCATCAGAAGAATAGCAAAGGGCCAAGGCAGAAAATCTCAGTGTGCTGGGGTCTACACCCCATTTGGAGGAGGTAAGCTTTCTTAGTATGTTGTTTCTTGTATTCACTTTTGCCTTTTTTTTTTCTATGTGGGTTTTATATGAGAGGGTGCGACCGAGAGTCACACCAAGGTAGAAAATTTGGTTTCCAGGAATGTTCTATATTAGAGCCTTCCCAAAAAATCTGTAGCTTCCTGTTAGCTTCCTTATTGTTAAGGTGTAAAGGGCAGTCTGGGTTTTCAAGGGGTTTGGTTTTAGTTGATTGCTGGTATAGTATGTGGTTAGACTATTTAAGGCAAGTGATAGAGTAGTTTCAATGGACTTGAAATGTTTTTGACTGAGTAGCTATGGCAAGGTCATCAGCATAGATAAAATTTCTAATTCCTGGAAAGATGGGGATATCATTGACGTAGATGATGAAAAGTAATGGTGATAACACACTTCCCTGGGGGAGGCCTTTTTTTTTTTGGTGGTTCCAGCGGCTCTTCCCACCCCCAAGGTCCACGTAAAAGCGCCTGTTTTCCAAGAGTGATTGGATCAGGAGGACAAGGAGATACTCTGTAGTTATTCTGTATATTTTATTTCTGAGTGTGAGTTGGTTTGTGGTATCATATGCTGCAGTTAGGTCTACAAAGACTACTCCTGTGGCTAGTTTTTGCTCATAATCATTATCTATATATTGAGTGAGGTTGAGAATTGGCAATGTGCAGGATTTTCCTGGTCTAAAGCCAGCATGCTCAGCAATAAGATGGGATTCAATTAGGGTTGTAGCCTATTCAAAATTAATCGTTCGTAAAGTTTAAAGAGGTTGCTGAGTAGTGATATAGGTCTGTAATTTTTTGCTTCGGTTGGGGTTTTCCCTGGTTTCAGAAGGGCCACCACTTTGGCATGCCTGCAGATAGTTGGTATCCTTAGGGTTCTGAAGCAAGTGTTGTATAGGTTTAATAACCACTCTTTAGTCGTGGTTCCAAAATGTTTAATCTGTTCATTACAGACATCATCAAGGCCTGCAGGTTTTCTAGGTTTTAATAGGTTTATGGCAGCGTTGAGTTCAGTGATGGTGAAATCTGAGTTAATCATATTTTGTTCCTCACTTGGGGTTCTAAGTATCTTATTTTTTGTGTGTTTTTAGTGAATTTTCCATTCAGCAGCAGCTGGTGAGCAATTTGATTAGCTGTTACCTGCAGATGCGCATATAACTTAGTGAAATCCTTCCTAATTCTGTTGATAAAGTTCCATGCCTTTCTGCTACTATGGGTCATATCAAGGGCTTCTATTTCTTTTTTTCATGAGGAACGCCTTTCCTCTGCCATCTTGGAGCATAATTTTTCTCTTGCTTGGGTAGTCTCTTCTGAGAAGGGATTGGTCTTTACTTACAACTTAAAGTTGTAAGTAATCAGCATACTGGGCTTTTATGTCACTGGAAAGGCCTGGAATGTAGTTTGTGCAGCATCCTCGGGGGATGTGTTTGGTGGAGATTTTCCTCAGTATTATTATGAATTCAGGATACTCTTGAGGGTTTGGAGGGACTTCTTCAATGGAGCGGTCAAGATCTTCCATGAAACCCTTCCAATTAGCTTTTTGGAAATTAAATCGTCGTCTGTATGGAACAGTGTTAGGCATAATTGCTGGGTTGAATTGAAGCATTATTGGTCTATGTTGAGTATGTGGAATCGGATTTAAACCCGTTTTAACACAGATGTTGGATATTTTTGAGCTAACAAATATGAGGTCAGGGTTATAGCCTCGCTTCCATCTGCCATTGTTGAAAGATACAGGGGGTTTTAGATTATATATCAGGTTTAGAGAAAGGTTTTCAGCCCATTTATCAACAAGTTCTCCATCTTCGTTGGACTTTGTGTAACCCTAGTTAACACTATGGCTGTTAAAGTCACCTAATACAACATTAGTCATGCATAACTGACTAATCTTGTATTAGGTGATCCTTCCCTGGCATCCTCCTCATGTATGTATTAGCATACATACATGAGGAGGATGTCAGGGAAGGAGAAAGCTTCTTCTGGTGGTTTATAGAGTGAGGTGATTGAGATATTTTTAAATGTGATCGTAATAATCTCAATGTTTCTGTTGTTCGTTGAGTTAATGGACGATGGGATCAAGTTCTCTTTTGTAAATATTGCACTGCCCTATTTATCGTGGGGTATTTCTTTGATGAGTTTCATGCCGTGGATGTAAGGTCTTGCAGCACCTTCTCCTCTGTGAGTTTCTTGCAGGCAGAGCACGTCGCAGTCATCATCTCTGCAAATATTTGCAATGAGATCATGCTTGACACTGGAGAAACTTTCAATATTAAATGATATTATTTTAGGCTTAGCCCCAGGTAGGATCCTTTAGGGCAGAAATTTGGGAGCATTTTAGTTCGATCACTTGCGTTTGGTTGATAGCAGCTTTAGTTTCCCCTAATGGGTACTAACAGAGTGCAGGAACGAGAACCTAGCTGCTGCGCACCCCCATTGTAATCATGCGCCCTAATATTCCTAGTATTGTTTGTACTACTGTACTGATGATATCCCAAGATACTTGGGATGAAATATTTACGAATTAAATAGTCATTACTGTGGTTAGTACGTGTGTTTTTCAGTGATACTATGAAGTGCTCTGTATAATGTTCCATTCAACTTATATAAATGCAATGTTTTGAAAAGTTTTCCTTGTGTACTTTGTCGTATGCCTTTACCAGTCTACAAAACATAATAGAGGTGTGCTTGTTATATTCCTGTGATTTCTTACGTATTTTTGTAAAGTGAAAATCTGCACTTAACATCCTCTATTTGGCTTGAATCTACTAAGTTACTTTCCCACAATTTTTCTCAAACGCTTTTCAAACACGCTACTACTTGCATAAAACAAAATACCTCAATCCTTTCCCAGTCATACTTCAATGTGAAATCGGAGGTTATTCACGATGAATGTTTTAGGAAGATAAGACTTCTAAATGCGTATGTCCTTCTGCAGGATTGCTTCCTAATTTCGAGTGTAACCAAATATTTTCAAAATGCAAATTTCGGCCGCCATGATGTTCGAGTTCTGCTTTTATTTCTAAGAAAATTAGGAGATTTTCCTAATTTGCTAAAAGTCTTGTTTCATCTGCTGATAAGGAATTTTACTTTAATAAACAGTCCGTGAAACTGCATTCTCAGCTTGCATTTCTTGTCTTTTTTTAGAAATATTTGTGACGAAATCCTCCTGCAGCTCAGTTTGTTTACACGAGCCTTTTGTTGGGTAAAACGCCGGTCCGAATTCCCTCTATCATGTGAAGCTTTCCGAAGTGTTTTCATTAGTAGGGTGAGTTAGTCAGACGCGTACAGAATTAGAGAGGGTTTTTTTTAAGTAAATAGTTTATCAGCTTTTTGGTGGGTGGGTAATTATTTTCATTTGTTTAGGCAGAAATTTTAGTGAGGAGGAAATTACACGGAATAAACGACATAATTAACAAAGATATTTGGTAAGATATCACGTGAATAACTTTGTAAAGAGAAATAAGACAGAGATGAGTCAAAACCCCATTCTAATAATATTCTAAGCAATGCTCAAATCAGCTCTGACACGGATGGTTGATCAATGAATAAAGATCCCAGATGTGAGACTCCCCCCCCCCCCCCAAAAAAAAAGCGTGCTTCTTGACGCCATCTGTTAAATCGCACGCTTAACAGATGGTCCCACGTTCATCTAATTTATTAAAAGGAAGAAATTATATGAACTTAACGTTGTTTCCATTCAAGAATGTATGAGGCGGGCTAATATAAGGGTTTGTGTTCAAGTAAACATAATGGGAGAGCAAAGGTTATCGAACCGGTGGTCTGATGGCATGAAGACGGCAGAATAGTGGCTAAGATAAAGACAGATGATTCGCATCTTCCCAAAAGCAGTCAGAAATAACCCTAGGTTCATGGCAACATGCCTAATCGTGTGAGCACCAGAACGTCTCAGCGACCATACACTATCCTTTGAAAAGTCTTTGCTAATTTTAAAGTTTTTAAAACTCAACGGCACTGGTGTCCGAAGCAAAGGACGAACTACATTTTTATCTTTTTCATGAAACCTTTTCCATGACTGTAGCCAAATATGGAAATAAATTTATTGCCAGCATCCTAATAAATTATATTACACAAAAATGTGTTCTACATTTCGTACAAATTAAACTGCACTACGTTTTTGGATAAAGTTACAATTTTCCTTTTAAGGACACAGTTAAGGAATTAATGTACAGTTCCTACAGAAAACTATGCGGAGAGACATTTCAGTATGGAATATATCAACCGCGAACGGCGATGCAGCTCACACAACGTCTTACCATGCTTATCACTAAGTGATTCAGGAGTTCTTCAGGCAAACTGATCTGCTCCTCTTTGATCTGCCACTTGCATAGTGTCGTATACAGGAAAAAGTAAACTCTCACCTGTAAACAGTACATTAGCCCATTGGTGTTGTATCCAATTTTTATGGATACAATGACACTGAAAATATGCCGTACGATGAACTGTGAATAAAGGGACATAGACGAGCGGGCCCTCGGGCCTATAGACCTACTCAGTCGTAGACAACTTCCCTGAGTTTGTCAAGCTATACACTTGCATGTGCTTGAGTGTAGTTGACTTGAAAGTCGGCTGCATTCAAGTATATAGACAATAGTACATTGTAAAATGTACTGTTGTCTTTTATACTTGATCTGTTGATGTAATTTTATCATGTCTCTGTTATTTTATATAATTCTTTGCCTGTGATACCTGAAGAAGTTGATTTATTCAACGAAATTAGTAGTATCTTAACATTAAACTTTTTCTTTTCATTCTCGGTATATAGTCATTCAAACTAATTTTTTATAATATTATCTACCGAGTAAATATGAATGATAATATATACATATATATATATATATATATATATTTAAAAATAATTCGATGACTTTAACCGAGAGAAATGGAAAAAAAAAACGTTTATTAGAACTACACAACTAGTTTCAGCTTTTTAACAGCCTTCATCAGGTGCCCATTACAAAAGAAATAATCATTAAACATGGAGGAAAAAACTGTAAGCACCACGGAAAGTAAATGTATATATTTAACGTTAAAACATTGAAATCAACGTATTCAAATCTGTTCCCTCGTTGGCTACATTGTTAGACGTGTGCGTGCGTATAGACCTACTCAGTCGTAGACAACTTCTCTGAATGCGCGTGCGCATCTCGTGAGCGCCAGTATTTGATCACAGCAGAATGAAAGTCTGAAAGGTTGTAGCTTAGGTTGTTGTTTAGATGTACAGGGTTAAGGATGATTTCCTTAGATTCTATAATCTTCCTTTCCAATTCGTCATGGCAACGGAAAATGTTGTTAGATTTGTTCCAAAGGATTGTATGGCTATGGTTTTCTTCATCAGAATTGGACGAAAACGAAACATGGCTAGATAAAGCACTAGCACGTGTTCTCTTGTAAAATGTCCCTCTTGTGTTCCTTAATACCTAAATCTATTGACTTATCTGTTGGGCCAAAGTAAGGAATATCACAGTCACACCAGATCTGATAAACACCATGACATTAAAGATTATAATGACTAGGTTTTGGATGGCTTACTAGAGAATGGATTTTTGGAAGAGGAGTAAATAAAGTTCTTATGTTGTATTTTTTAAGAACCGTGGCTAATTTGGGAGAAACAGAGCTTATGTATGGTATATAGATATTGCCTTTTACATTATTCGTCTCTTCATTATGGCGACCAGGAGGATTAAATAGGAATTTTTTAGTAATCTTTTGAGAATATCCATTTAGTCGAAACGTTGATCTAAGAAAATTAATTTCTTTATAAATTTCAATCGGATCATCAAGAAGAGAGCGAGCTCTATGTCTCAAAGTAGAAATTATTCCAAATTTCTGAGGAGAATAATGATGGGATTGACTATGGAGATATTTGTTGGTGTGGGTAGGTTTCCATTAGATCGAGATTTTTAATTTTTCTGGAGAACGGGTCAGTTTGATGTCTAAAAAAGGAAAGGAACCATCAGCTTCAAACT
Organism: Typopeltis vanoorti; assembly: GCF_054136105.1. NCBI lineage: Eukaryota > Metazoa > Arthropoda > Arachnida > Uropygi > Thelyphonidae > Typopeltis > Typopeltis vanoorti. The sequence continues at coordinate 101,679,834 of NC_143566.1, forward strand.
CAGCCGTAATTTTAATATTTGGGTGTTGACCATTTAGATGTTCAAAGAAATCCAGGAAAGAATCACGGCCATGGATCCAAATTAGGAAAATGTCGTCAACATATCGTTTCCAAATTCTTGGTTTTAAGGAATAGGAAGAGATAGCTTTAACTTCCAAATCTTCCAGATAAATGTTGGCAAGTACAGGAGATAAAGGATACCCATAGCAAGACCATGATTTTGTTTATAGATGGTATCCTGAAATTTAAAGTATCCTGACTTGATGCAATGAGTAAGTAAGGCTAAGATCTGTTTAGATAATTTTATCCTTGAACAGTACCAGAATTTTGTCTGTAGGAACATTTGTGAACAAAGAGACAATGTCAAAGCTAGCCATGATTTCATCTTCCTTGACAATAATATCTTTAATTACATTGATTACCTTGATGGACCTGTGGTTTCAGTCAGGATTTCTCCATGACTGCAAGTCGTATAGAGTCCAGTTAATATCTTCAATATCTTTAATATATGACACAAAATCCGCAGAGTTATTAATAAAAGACGGTGACTTGCCAGAACAACATTTGAGAGATTTTGCCAGATATTTGGAAAGGCTGTATGTTGGAGAGTCAATACCTTCAACGATAGGACGAAGTGGGGTATTTTCCTTGTGAAGTTTGGGGACCATATAAACGTGGAATCAGTGGATGGAGAGAGCGAAGAGAAAGGCGAATGTTTCTAGACAGTTCAAAAGTAGTTGGTCCGGTTTTGGAGTTCACGAGTGGGATCTCTCTCGACGATTGAGTACGTGTCACTCTGTAACAATTTAAACATCTTATTTTTATAATCTTCAAAGTTAAGAACAACTGTGGCGTTGCATTTATCTGCGGGAAGAATAATTATATTTTTGTTATTTCGTAACCTCTTGAAAGCCTGTCGTTGCAATGAAGAGATGTCTGTAGGGGTTTTCACGTTGTTGATGATAAAAATGGATTCAATACGGAGTCGTTTTGCTTCTTGGGAAGGGAGAAAGGAGGTAGCTTTTTCTATCTTAGTAAGTAGTGATTCTTTAGGGATAGATCTGGGAGGTGGAATAAAATTTAATCCATTACTGAGGATACTTTTTTTCTGTATCTGAAAATTATAAGTTGATTTTTTAATCACAACTTTGTCAGGATGGATGTGAGGTTTTGAGAAATTCAAATTATTTTGTACTTTTTTCAGGGCTTCAAATATTTTAATAAGTTTCAGTTTGTTGTAATTTTGAATTTGAGATTCACTTCTCATTCTGATGAGATAAAAACTGTCACTGTCTAGAGATTCTTTAATTTTTTTGAGATAATGCGCTTTTCATGTTAAATAAAAAAGCGAGAGTGCGTTTTATGTCTAATATCCTCTCGGCTAGAAGATCTAACTTTGTTTTGTAATAAATCCTTTTAGCCCTTACCGTTGTAATGTTTTCTTTAAAGAATATAAACTTAGGAAACATAGCATGGAATTTACAGCGTTTCAGGAACACTTACATGTTGATGTGCAGGCCTATCTTCTTCAGTGTTTTCTGGAAATTTCTTATGTTATTAAGAGAAGCGTCGTCATAAGGGCTATAGATGTATGTAGATTGATTTACTCGGTTGTTATTCATATTTTTAAAAAGAATACATACATCTATAGCCCTTATAATAACGAGGCTTCTCTTAATAACATAAGAAATTTCCAGAAAACACTGAAGAAGATAGGTCGTCCGCAAAAAAATTGATTTAAATATTGATTTAAATAAATAATTACATCAATAAACGTCTTTTAGCATTTTTTATGTAATTATTTGTCGATGTAAACTATAAATATTATTTTCATTTTACATCGATTTTAATGATCTTTAATTCTTGGGAAAAAAGTATTCAGAATTAATACAGTTTTTTGCACAATTTCACATATAAAAAAAAAATGTGGTATTTTTACTTGATCTTGGAGGGAAGTGCCCCGTTTACCCATCTCTGCGGACACCCATGACCGTGCGATTGCATTTTTATCGATGTATGAAAGTTTTGAGAGCGCATAGCGCTCATCTTAATTGGTCCAATGCAATTAATTGCAGGATAACTTTGAATACTTCTGCGTAGAGTGGGGGAACAATCTGTTTTAGGATTTATTCGAAAACAACAATGAAGGAGAATACTATATCGGGTTGGTATATCTGAAATACTCAAAGATGAAAATATGTGAACCATCATTTATAAGATATGTAAGAATAGGAGAGAATAAGTGTGAGTAGAAACACTTTCATTGATGGTAAAGAATAATTAATAATTACCATTTGTGATATGTGTGTCCTATAAGTTGCTGGGTAAAGCGAGTAGCACGATCCTATAAAGTCTAAACATGAATAAGTGAATTTATGATGGCATAATTAAAAAAAAAACTTATGAAGAGAGAGAGAATATTGCAAGAATAAATATGGTTTGATGGAGCAGCAAATCACCTTGCAAAATTTGTTGCATATGTTTTGTGTATTTCTCTGGTTTGTGTATATTTCGCTCCGTTTATCAAGAATTTTATTTTGTTTACTGAGACTCAGTATACATAACATCCGATCATTATCGGAATTATTCATACTTTCAGTAATCCTAATTTCATTGTTTTTTTTTTGTTTTTTTTAGTATCAGCGGTTCTTCTGTCTTATCAATCTCATATGCTGGTGTTATAAAGAGATTTGATCTCTGTTACCGATTGTTATAAAGAGGGGGATTATTTATTGATTTATTTATTATCAGTTCCCACTTGTTATGAGATTTTCTCTATAGCGATTCTTTTTATTTCCGAGTGTTTTTATTGATATGCACAAGGGTTCTATTCCGATTGGTGCAATGACTTTTAACTGTTTCTTTCAGAATTCGAAAAATCACTGACTCAAGACCAAATACAAAATATACACGTTCAATAAAATAAAAACAATATATGCACTTCAAATAAAATTACACAACTAACTACAAAATTAACCGAGGCCTTTTAAAATAAACTTATACTTTAGAGATTACTCATTCTATTACTAGTTTGTTTAACATATACTTAATCACATCTACTAAACTAAACACCTTGTTTACACAATAATAAAATGTTCATAGTCAGTTTCTTTGTTAAGGCCTTTTTTCGAAGATATAATAGAGATATCAAATGCCTGGACGATAAATCATCCAGGCATTTGATAAACTTCCTGACTCACCTTTTTTCCCTTAGGCAGTATGGCGTGATTATAAAGATGGCGACGTCCTTTGTTCTTGGCTCGTTGTTGACCATGGTCCTCTCTGTTCCCTTTTCAACACTTCAAAATTTGGTTTCTTAGCCGATCTCGTTGAATAATAATAATAATAATAATAATAATAATAATAATAATAATTTAATTTTTTTAAAATTTTTTTATTGTTCTTTCAAATATTTACATATGTACAATGATCATCTATTCAGTATATTATTTTACAAGGTTCAGCACTTTGTGCTACATATAATAAGATTTAAATTGTTATGATGATAACAGTTTTTTTTATATATAACAATCATAATAATAATTTACAATTATATTGTTCAGAGTTACATAAGTTGTATAATATTAAATGTTGTGGTTTACTTTTTTTTTTTTCAAGTTGAAAAGGTGTGATTATACAACAGTATTTACACATATGCAATCTGAATATTATGTGTCCTTATTTTCATAAACATACGGTGTAAACTCACGATTTACTTTTAAAAGATTTTTTTTTCTTTTTCTTTTTTTACATTGCATACATTTGTATAATAATAATAATAATAATAATAATAATAATAATAATAATAATAATAATAATAACAAATCTTGGGTAGAATCTGAATTGTTCTGAATCACCAGTTCAAATTTTTATTTATATGATATCTTGTTTTGACTGTGTATCAATTATGTGAATAAAATAATTAAAAAAAAATTATAAAAAAATCAGCTACCGCCTTTTTATTCCCGTATATAGGGAGTAGGCGAGGCCGTTTTTAGCCCTATCTAACTTTTGGAGACTGAGTGGGCAGTTCAATCTCTACTGGTACCCAATCAGAGATAACTGGCCCAAGATAATCACTAATTAAGCGGCACGCAGTGAAGAGAGACGGCTCAACAAGTGCCGCCATCTCGTACTCCCTAACCCTTAGTTACACAAGAGGGCCTTCTAAAAGCAACCGGAAACAAATCCGATTACAAAAAGGAACAACAAAATATCTGATATGTGCTCTGGAAAAATAAACCATTGTATGGCCAATTTCTTCGAGATACTGAGGAAAAAATAGACGTGAACAAGACATGCAATGGCTACAACACGGATACATTAAAAAAGAAACAGAAGGATTTATTCTAGCAGCTCATGAACAGGCATTACAAACCAATGCAATCAAAGCAAAAATTTTGAACATCAATAATAACAGCAAATGCAGATTATGCGATCAGAAAGATGAAGCTGTAGAACATCTAATCAGTGCCTGCAGCAAAATAGCTCAAACTGAGTATAAATAATACCGCCATGATTAAGTGGCCAAAATAATTCATTGGCATGTTGCAAACAATATGGCTTTCTTAATGGTGATAACTGATGGCAGTGTAAAATAGAGATAGTATTGGAAAACGAAACAGCAAAAATTCTCTGCAAAATTAGAATACAAACTGATCGACATTTGGAAGACAATAGACCTCACATCACAATTATCGAACATCGACAGGTTTGGATTATCGATACTGCAATACCCAGTGATAACAATATTAACAACAAAGAACTGGAAAATATTAATAAATATCGAGATCTCGCAATCGAAATTGGCCGACTGTGGCTTAAACAAACCAACATCATTCCAATAGTTATCGGTGCACTTGATGCAACTTCAAAGAAACTATCCAACTATTTACAGCAATTAAAAATCAATGAAGTGACCCCATATGACCTACAAAAAACAGCAACTTGGAACAGTCCATATTTTACGACGCTACCTGACGGACTATTCTTAGATTCTTGGGTAGAATCTGAATTGTTCTGAATCACCAGTCAAATTTTTATTTATATGATATCTTGTTTTGACTGTGTATCAATTATGTGAATAAAATAATTCTTCTTCTTCTTCTGCAGCTTCTCCCACTTAAGTGGAATCACTGTTGATAATAAGTCTCCTCCACACCTTCCTGTCTTGGGCTGTCACCACATCCAAGTTTTTCATCCTCAAGTCCTCTTCTACTAGCTCCCTCCATCTCTTCTTTGGCCGCCCACGCTTCCGCCTTCCTTGCACATCCATCTGCATGACCCTTCTTCCCAGATATTCGTTCTCCCTCCTCATCACATGACCAAACCATCTCAACCTTGCCTCCTGTATTTTCGCTCCTAAGTTCGTAACTTTCACTGTTCCCCTCGCATAGTCATTTCTCAGACGATCCTTTCTGGTCACACCGCACATCCACCTAAGCATTCTCATCTCTGCTACTTCCATCCTGCTGATGTTATTTTTCCTCAGGGCCACAGTTTCTATAGCATATGTCATAGCTGGCCTCACTACTGTCCTATAGATTTTGCCTTTCAGATTGATCGGCACCCTCTTATCGCATAACACTCCAGCGATCTCCCTCCAGTTCCTCCAACCCGCTTGTATCCTGCATCCCACTTCCTTCTCAGCTCCTCCATCTTCTTTCACTGTTGAACCTAAGAATCTAAAGTCTCTCACCTTCCTGATGACATTTCCTTCCAGCTCCAGGTCTGTCTCCTGGCTGCCACCCACTGTGCAACACATATACTCTGTCTTACTTCTGCTCAGTCTCATACCGGTCTCTTCCAGTACTTTTCTCCATCTTTCCAGTTTAGTTCCCGCTTTTTCTCTTGAATCTGCACACAGCAAGATGTCATCTGCATACAACATTATCCAAGGCGCATCTTCTCTCACCTCCTCTGTTACCACCTCCATCACAATATTAAACAGAAACGGACTTAATGCTGACCCTTGATGCAAGCCAACTGTTACTTGAAAACTTTCCGTCTGTCCCAGACAGGTCCGAACACTTGCCTTCACATTTCTGTACATTTCACGCACCAACTTGACATATTTCTCCGATACCTTCTTCTCCCTCAGACACCTCCAGACTTCTTGCCTTCGCACTCTATCGTATGCTTTCTCCAGATCAATAAATGCCAGATGTAGCTCCCTTTGTTTCTCTCGATATTTTTCCATCATCTGCCGTAACCCAAGCATAGCATCTGTTATTGATCTACCAGCCATGAAGCTAAATTGTTACATTGCAATTTCCACCTCCTTCCTCAATCTTCCATCAAGAACCGTTTCTAGGATTTTCGTTGTGTGGGACATCAACTTTATTCCTCTGTAATTTTTACACTGTTGTGCATTCCCTTTACTCTTTTAGATGGTGACAAGAGTACTCTCCCTCCATTCCTCTGGTATATTTTCCTGTTGGAAAACTTTCATGAACAGGTCCCACAGCAGGTCAATTCCCTCTTCATCCAGTGCCTTCCATGCCTCCACTGGAATTCTGTCAGGCCCACCGATTTTCCATTCCTCATCCTCTTCATGGCCTCCGTCACTTCCACTCTACTGATGTTCTGCACCATCCCCTCAGAAGGCTGCCCATCTCCTCTGTGAGTCCTTGCATTTTCCCCATTCAAAAGTCCCTCAAAGTATATTTTCCATCCGTTTCTTATGTCCACATCCCTCCATAATACCCTTCCTTCAGCGTCTTTTATCTGCCTCACATGTAAGATGTCCTTTACTGTTTTATTTCTACATTTCGCTTGTTGGTAAATTTTTCTCTGTCCTTCCTTTGTTTCTAATTGATCATACAGATCTTGATATGCCATGGCCTTCGCCTGTGCCACAACTCTCTTGGCTTCTTGCTTTCTCTCTCTGTACACCTCTCTGTCCTCTTCCACTCTTGACTCATTCCACTTCTGCTTTGCCTTCCTCTTAGCTGTCACTGCTACTTGTACATTATTATTCCATCACCAACTCTCCTTCTGCTCTCTAATCTTTCCAGATGTCTCGCCAAGCACCTGGATTGCACCGTTCACGATTACTTTTGAATTATTATGTTTCCACCAATCTTGTACACTTTCCAGTCCATCCGAAATCCTCTCTAACATCCTCTCCCTAAAACGATTCTTCACACTCTCCTCTTTTAAGCGAAACCACTTAATTGTCTTCATCCCATGGCATTCATAGGTTCTTATCTCCGATCTTATTTTACAGTCTGCGCACAGCAGTCGGTGTTGCTGTGCTACTTGATCTGTTGGAATTACTTTACAATTTGTCACAACTTTAAGATGTTTTTTTCTAGTCAAAATGTAGTCAATTTGTGAACTGTTGTTACCACTCCTAAATGTTATCAAATATTTTTCCCTCTTGTAGAAAAACGAGTTCACAATTGCCAAATCAAACGCTACTACAACGTCCACAACCCTCTCTCCTTCCTGGTTAATCATTCCCACTCCGTGGCCACCATGCACTTTTTCACAGTCTCTATTCTGTCTTCCTATGTGTCTGTTCAAGTCTCCTCCGACAATCACCATCTCATTTTCTTCCAATTCCCTCATTTCTTCATCTAACACGTTCCAGGACTCATCTTTCTCCTCTGCTGTACAACCAACTTGCGGGGCATATACACATAATACGTCAACCCGCTCTTCTCCAAGACCCAATTTCATTCGCATGTTCCTGTCGTTCCTTCTACCCACTTCCAGTACTTCACCCTTCATTCTGCCACACACCACAATTCCTACACCATTTCTTCCCTCGTTATTCGCTCCAGAGTAGAACAATTTATACCCATCTCCCAGTTCCTTTGCCTTTCCCCCCTTCACCCTTCATTCTGCCACACACCACAATTCCTACACCATTTCTTCCCTCGTTATTCGCTCCAGAGTAGAACAATTTATATCCATCTCCCAGTTCCTTTGCCTTTCCCCCCTTCCACCTTGTCTCCTGCACATAAAATGTCCAACTTCTTCTTCCTCATCATGTCTTCCACCTCTCTTCCCCTTCCAGTCATGCTTCCAACATTCAGTGTTCCCACTCGCAACATCCTCTCCACCTGCTGGGCTCGCTTCTTTAACCGCACCCTCCCTTGATGCGGTAGCCCTCTTCCACTTCTCGCAGCTGTGGGGCGATGTGGCTGCGCGTCGTTTAAGGGGTACACCCTAGCCCTTATATCATTTTCTCTTTGACTCATATCATAGTTTGAGCTGGCATTGAAGTTTTACGACCGGATGCCCTTCCTGACATCAACCCTCGCATTTATCCGGGCTTAGGACCGGCACCTATTGAGGCTAGCTTGCCTCCTTCGGTGGCTGCATAAGACGAAATGATTTAGCAAGATAGGAAAGACTCACCCCTAGCCCTCGAATACTCTAATAGCATCAGGGGGAAGGAGCAAGAAGAGGAGAAAGAAGCAAAGAAAGAAGAGGAGGGACCAGTCTAGAGAATAATATAACAGATATATATTACATGAAGTAAGGCATGGTCCAACATCTGGTACCTCGGGTTTGCCATGCCTGTACTCACTAAAGTGAGCCCTTGAGGTTTTATGTGAATAAAAAAAAAAAAATAATAATAATAATAATAATAATAATAATAATAATAATAATAATAATAATAATAATAATAATAATAATAATACCCTCCGTGGGGCAGCACATTGTCGTGGGGGAGCTTGCACGCTCAGAGGATGTTATCAGCTATTCTAGCGGTAGCATATGTTATGCTAATAACTAGTAGTTTAGCATAAATAGTTATGCTAAACTACCAGTGGGTCCTCCCAAGCCAGACAGGCCTTAGCAGAGGAGCCAGACTAAGTGTATCTCACGCGCACATCCCATTTTAAATGGTGAATAGAAGAAAGATGTCATTCATACTTGACCGGTCTTCTCCTGGGTCAACAAGGACCACGACTCTGGTTCTATAGCTACTGGGCATCAGGCAATAAATTTGATACAGAGCTCAGACTCTTTTGCGGGACAAGCAGGGCAGAGAACTTGAATGCACCTGGAAGAAGAACAATGATAACCACAGAAATGGATTTTGTATGAAAATAAGATGACTAGGCAAGCTCATTATGAATTAAATCCCGCATCAAGAGGATACCAAAAGAGAATGTGTGAAATTTGGAAACTGACATTTCCTGATGCAAGAGTCACTGAGTGGCAATTAATGGACAAAAAAGATTTATTTTAAGAAACATAGTTTTCAATGATGTTCAACTTGAAGATAGCAAAGACAAATTGCAAGTTTTGCTGGAATAATTCTAGCAAGAATCTGGGGCACCTGGAAGAAAGTTGCAGATAAATTTCTTCAATTCAAATAATAAAAATAATAACCGACAGGATCACTTAATTATTATGTAGCAAGAACTGAGACAAATGATTGTAAAAAAATGCAGAAAAGGTGAATAAACCAACAAGAATTCAAAGATTAAAATTACATTTAGAATAAAAAATAACCAAACTTAGAGCAGATGTTCGCAATTAATTTAAAGAGTTTAAAACAAGGAAAACGTAAGCAAGAAAATATCAAGAGCAGTCTATTAAAGCGATACAACCTTGGAAAGAAAATCGATAACTGAAGTATCAAAGAGTTAAAACAAAGAATTGTAGCACAGCAAAAAAACAGATTATTAGCTATGAAAGCAGAATAAATCAATACAGGCAGAACAATCAGTTTAAAACTAACCAGCATCAATTTTACCAAAATATTGATGGAAATCCGAATACAATGTCAAATAACGAGAACCAGAATAGACACTCAAGTTCTTGAAGCATCTGGAATAATCCAAAAGAAAATAATAAAACTGCTAACTGGATAAAGTGGTTGATAAACAGTTGAATAATATTCATGTGGAAGACCTTGTCATCGCCACAGAAATGATCCAAAGAGAAGCAAAACAAAAGAAGATTTGGAGTGAATCAGGCAAAGATGAAGTGTGTGTGTGTGTGTGTGTGTGTGTGTGTGTGTGTGTGTGTGTGTGTGTGTGTGTGTGTGTGTGTGTGTGTGTGTGTGTGTGTGTGTGTGTGTGTGTGTGTGTGTGTGTGTGTGTGTGTGTGTGTGTGTGTGTGTGTGTGTGTGTGTGTGTGTGTGTGTGTGTGTGTGTGTGTGTGTGTGTGTGTGTGTGTGTGTGTGTGTGTGTGTGTGTGTGTGTGTGTGTGTGTGTGTGTGTGTAGAGTAGAGTAGTCAACATTTATAATGGCACCAACTTCTGAAAAAGTTCAAAAATTCGAAAAGCTAACTTGTCTAGAAATATTTGGAGCGAATAAAAACATCAGAAAATTCCTAACAGCTGTTATGATCACGTGGAAAAATCAGTTAATAATCAATGGTGATAATATAATTCACTGAATACCACGAGAGTCATTTTCCAAAGAGACTCACTATCACCTCTATTGCTCATTCTGGAGCTGATTCTAAAGAAAACTAGCTTTAGATCTCAAACATCAAAGCAAGCAGGAGAAATACCTGATTCGTTACACATGGATGACCTCACGCTACGTTCAAAATCATCCAGTGAAATTGAATCACTGCTCAATACAGTCCGAATCTTCGGTGAACACATTTGCACGGAATTTGGACTTGAGAAATATGCAACACCTTCCATAGTTTGAGGGAAAATAACCGGCATCAAAGGAATCACATTTGCAGATGGAAGGAAAATTAAAAACTTGCCACAGCACGAATACTACAAATACCTAAGAGATCTTTAGGTAGACGATATTTTGAATTCAGAAGGGAAGAAAAAAAAACAGCGTGTTAATATCTTAAAAGAATTAGAAAAGTTCTGAAGTTCAAGATGAATGGAGGTAAGACTGTAACCTCAATCACTACATGGGACCATCCCTATAATTAGACACACGGCGGGGATAATTGATTGGCCACAATCCGTATTGGATGTAGTTAATCGTAAAACACGAAAATTAATGGCAGTCAATCATGCCTTGCAACCAGTCAGTGATGTCGATCGGTTATACATGGCCAAGAAAAATCGAGAACGTGGTCTCTTGCAAGTGAAGCAAACAGAAGAAGAAGAAGAAAAGCGAGCAGTCAATGATTACATCAAAGAAAGCAGAGTAAAGATGTTAATTGAAGTGCACAAAGAACAAATAAACAATATAGACGATTCAAAAAAAAAAAAAGTAGAAGCACATGCGAAGATTTAAGAACATAAGTTACCTTCATAACTCTGCTACTAGTATGTTTTTCTTTCTTGTGTTTATATCAGTTGCTTTAATATCATTTTAGTTCTAGGTGTTTATCAGCTCTCCCCCCTTCTGTATATATATATATATATATATATATATATATTTTTTTTTTTTTTTTTTTTTTTTATTGTAAACATAACAATCTTATATACAGGATTAACCGGTTTTTGGTTCTCTGCAGTCAGACAGAGAGGTTACATGCTCATACTCTTGTTGAGGTATGTTACATCGAAGTCACTTATAAGGCTAATTACATTTTTTTAAATTAAATTAAAGCCATTAAGAGTTATTTTAACATGATACTGTATAAGAACATAAATGTGGAAGAACATAGAAGTTACTATTGCACAATATTATCTATTTACATGAGAGTTCCAGCTGATTAATTTTCGCACTGTTAAGCACAACAATTCTTCTTTCTTCCCCCTTTCTTTGGGGGGGTAAAGGTGTCACTTCTATGCTGGAAAGTGGATTATAATGCAGTCGCCCTGCTCAATCAGGAGTTGATTCCGTGGATTCCATTCTTGGTGGAAAAGATCTAAGGTATTGTTTTGCCTATGGTGGTGATGCTCGTGTAGGATCCGACTTCTCACCTTTTGTTGGAAGGCTGCAGTGAGCTGGTCAGTTGCCTCTCTCTGTGAAGTTGCTCTGCTGTCTGGTCTTGTATGTCTGAGGTAGAAGTTGTATATACCGCTTTCGCGGTGATGAAAAGGTAATTGCAGAATGAATGGTTATTTGACTCCACATGGATGAGATTGAAATATTCCTCTTCTGTATGAAGACTACCGCAGGTAAGAGCTGCCGTTTCCCGAGTCAAACTGATTAATTCAGTGTTGACTGGGCATTACAAGTAGATATGCCGGACCGTTCCTAATTGGTAGCAGAAGAGGCAGTTATCTGAGACGTTTGAGATAAATTTTCGTAATATAGTAGGAGTGGGTAATATATTGTGCCACATTCTCCACTGAATATCTGCGTCAGGTTTGATGGCTCTTGTGCGATATGGTAGATCCCATTGAAATAGTGTTTGATCCGATGATGCAGGATTTTCCAACAAAGTGCTTTGGTTCGACTGTTGTGTTAGAGTGCTGTAGATCTTGTTGGTGTTGCTGGGTGTAAGTTTCTCCCATGAGTTATTGGTTTTTATTAGAAAGATAGGCGCCAAAACTTCTGAGTTTGGAGGGCTAAGCCCCACTTCTGTTATGCTATCAGGCAGAGCGGCTTGAAAAGCGGCCTTTACGGTGTCTATCTGCTCAGACTCATTCCCATATTCCAGGTTTTCGAGCGAATTTGAAAAGCGCCAGGTGAGGCTTGGAGAAAGAATGTCACCCAAGATCCTCACGTTTCGCCAGCTCCATGGAGGAAAGAAAAATTCTTTCTGAGTGATCGGGCTTCTTCCCATCGTGTTGTGAAAGATGGGTTCCATGAGGATTTCAGGTAGGGATGCTGTCTTCACTGTGTGCTGGAGGTTTAGCTTCTTCCATCGTCGAAGGGCATCTTTGTAGAAGTTTGTTAAATTTACAGGCACTTGAGCTGTTGTCATTCTTAAGGTGGTGGAGAGAGAGAGACCTCTAGTGGCAGAAGTGAAAATATATTCAGTGGTGCATTTGTGTGATATTTCCTGTTGTAGGACATTAATGAGAAATCGAGCGCGGAATGTTGTTATCCTGTTGTCAATGGAGACCAAATTTTGTCCTCCATCTTTGAGAGAAGTACATAGCTTGGAGTAGGAAAGCCAGTTTGTTTTGTTCCATATGAATCGATATATGGTTGACTTCATTTGTTTAATGAATTGCACTGGTGGCGTAAGAATCTTTAGTGTATGCCAAAGGACACTGGTGGCTATTTGGTTAACGATTATTGTTCTCCCTCTTGTGGAGGCAGAGGCTCGTATTGCTGCTCACTTTCCTAGAACTTGCTTGAAACGCTTGTTTAGTGTTTCCCAGTTCTTATCCACATAAGAGGGTGTGTTTCCTAGGTAAATCCCCAGGTATTTGTTTCCCTCTGTGGACCAGTACCAGACATTGGGGAATCGGTTCGGTTTTTCCATTTGCCACACCACAGTCCTATGGTTTTATGTGTGTTTAGTTTGGCTCCTGAGGCTGCCTGATATTGTTGGTATGCCATTTGTATGTTATGGAAGTCCTCTTCTTTGTGGGCTATGATTGTAACATTATCAGCATATGCTGTCAGGGTTATGGTTTGGTAGGGAAGTTTAGGGCGGCATGCTCTGAGCAGCATGCTGAGTTCAATGGCAATTACACAATTGCCATTGAACCCTACACAAAAAGGGTTCAATGGCAATTGTGTAAAGAGGACCAGAGAGTTGACAGCCTTGTTTAATACCTCTGCTGTATGGTGCAGTTATGGTAAGCCTGTTGTTTATTTTCATGCAAAACTGTGCCTTGGCATACAACATTTTAATAGAGTGAATGATGCCTGAGCCAAAGCCAAATGCTTTCAAGCAGTTCGAAAAGGTCGAAAGCTTTTTCTTGGTCTAGTGTTACAAGACCCATTGTTTCACTGTTGTTGTCTATGCTTATGAGATCCCTTATGAGGTGTAAGTTTTCGTGGATAGATCTTCCAGGGATGGAATAGCTCTGATGCCTATTTATTATTTCGCTCAGAGCGGGTTTAAGTTTGTTGGCAATGGCTTTGGATATAATTTTGCAGTCGGTGTTTGTGATAGAGATGGGTCTCCAGTTTCCTAGTTTCGTCGCGTCTCCTTTCTTTGGAATGAGTTTAATAACTGATGTTGTCATATTGAGTGGAAAGCCATTGGTATTCGCTTCGACAAAAACTCTGTAGAGGATAGGTCCAAGCTGTTCCCAGAATGACTGGTAAAATTCAGTGGTGAGACCATCTATGCCAGGAGATTTATCTTTAGGTAAGGAGGTGCAGGCAGTTTTCAGATCTTGTAATGTGATGGGGAGTTCTGTGTTACTCCTTGTAACACAGAACTCCCCATTGATGTTGGTGAGAGTCTTTTCACATCGGAGAGAATTATATTCGTGGTCTCCATAGATGTTGGATTGGCTTGGTACAAATTTTTGTAGTACTGCAAGGTATATAAGAGGATTTCGTCATGATTTTCTATGATGTTTCCATTATCTGTTTTAATAGCAGATATAGTGGTGCACTCTTGTTGGCGTTTTTCTAGTGAGAAGAAATACTTTGTGGGGGCATCTGAGAAGTTAATATGTTTGCGTCGTGCTCTTATTAGTGCTCCTCTTGCAGAGTGCTCTAGGTGTGAGCGTATGGTGGCTTCTAGGGACTGGTATTCCTCAGATTCTGGATGATACAATTGCTGTTGTTGTTGCAAATTTTTAATGGCTAAATGCTTATTCAAATTTCTTCGGTGACTATATTTTTGGGTGAATACCCTAACTTTGGACTTAAAAAGTGACCACCACTCGGAAATTGATTGTGAAGCAGGTATATCTCTGATGAGAGTTTCGATATAGATTTTAGAGGTTCTGAGATATTCTGTATCCTTTAGTAGGCTGTTGTTAAATATCCAGTATGCTCCTCCTTTGTATATGGTGACTATATAAGGATGGAATCATGGTCTGATGCATGAGATGGATGGTATGTGACTCTCCTGATGTAGGGTATTGTGTGCATCGATGTGTAGTATTTGTCGAGCCGTGCCTGGTATAGGACACTGGTAGGACCACCTTTGGCTCTCCAGGAGAACACTTTCTCATGTGTGTGCAAGTGTCTGAAGGTGTCAGTCAGCTCGAAGTCATTTATTACACCCTGCAGAAGCTGAGCTAGTGAGTGTCGATGTTCTTGGCATTACTGTCTGTCCATTGCAGGATCCAGAGTGCAGTTGAAATCCCCTGCCATTATGATGTGGTCATTGACCGTGCTGAGGTGGTTTTGCACAAACTCCAGTACCTGCACTGCAAGCTGGTCATTTTGTGGGATGTATATGTTAATGATATATATTTTCTTTCCTGTCTGAGTTGTAATGAGTGCATATATTGCACATACAGGAAAGGTATCGATTATTTATACTTTTAGAGCGCTGTTTTGGTGAATTCCAATGCTGACTCCAGATCCATGAAGTTGTTTGGCAGGACAGTGGTGCATGGTATAAGGCCAGTTCTTCCCATATTGATATGAAGCTTTGCTGTTGCAATGGAAGTTTGTTTCCTGCAGCATCACTATTTCTGGCCGGTGGGCAAGGATATGCTGCAGGACCAGCCTGTTTCGCAGTGGTGTGGCACATCCTCTAGCATTTAGTGAGAGAAGGTTTATTGAGGTGTTCATTATTTTATGGTTTAGTTTTATTTGGTGCGGTAATCCTCACTTCCTTTATGGATAGTTACGCTGCCGCTAGGATTCAAGCCCGTTTATCAGGTAGTATATCCTTTTCCTGAGATTGGTGGTTTTTCTCCCTCTTTTTCCTGCCAGAATAGTTCTTAATTCTTCCAGCTGGGTGATAAGGCCACTGATGTCAGCGGTGTAGTCATAGGCTGTCAGCAGTTTTTGTGAAGAGCCTCGAACTTTTTTAAGAAAGCTCTGAAGCTGCTCACTTGTAAGTGGGCCTTCAGTGTGAGGAAGACCTGCATTTCCAGTTTCCTCTTCATCATCTGAGGACTCAAGAAGCTCGATCTCTTCATCCCCCTCTACAGGCTGTTGGGAGGGTTCCAGAATGCTTGGAGGCAAAGGTTCCCTGCTGCAGCTGTGCTGGTTTGTCTTTGGCTTTTTTTCCGTTTTTGTTTCTTGCTCCTCTTCGTTATTTTTATCTTTATCGGAGTTAGTTAGTTGTCTGTGTTCCGTTTCCTTTTCTCTAGGATTGCTTTTAATCGATGTTGGTGGAGGTTCTTCCGAAAGTTGGGTTTCGTTAGTGCTACCACTTGATTTTGTCTCCTCGGTACTCGACTGAGCGCTGTTTCCTTGAGATCTTTGTTGTTTGTTAGGGATGCTCTTCGTGGCAGTAAAAGCACTGAGCAGCAACAGTAATATAAAAGGTGTAGGGTACTCCGTCTATTTCTGTGTTGATTATTTTGGGTATGGAGCCGATTGTATTGTCGCCAAAGTGCATTAGAGCCTGTCTTCTAAAGCTCTTGATGTGAGCGAATTCAGGCCTAGTTGTAGAGGCGCGTAGCATTCGGATTTTACCTATCACTGCGTATTTTGATAGTAATCCGCGAAGCATTTCATGGCTTATTTCCGGTGGTACATTTGACACTGTTACTTTTGTGGGAGCAAGTGCGATTGGTGAGACATTCACGTGGCATGCTCCGATGTCTATTCCCTTTTCAATTAATGTCTCAGACCAAGATGCGTTGGTAAAGTACATTTGTACGGTTCCGGCAACTCTTGAAATGTGAGTTATATTTTTTGGGGGAACATGTTGAGATACTGCGTCTAAATACTTTTCCAGTGGGATATTTTCGATTGCGAAAATTACAATTCCGTTGTCTCGGGAAACGCGGTTGGCTAGGTGAACGTTTGTCCGCGCGGTGGTCCTTGTTGCAGTAGTATTAATTCGCGCGGAGGTATTAGCTACAATGTTGGCATAAGAGACAGAGAGTACTTTCTTTCCGTTGTTGTCCGGGGTGCTGAGACTGGTGTCTTTTCCTTCTCTGGAGCTGTGGCTGGTGTCTTTTTCTTGATCGGAATTCTGCGACCTTTGACCGATTCCTGCTGAGCTCGGGCGTGGGCCGGCTGCTGCTGGTGGTGATATGCTGTGGTTTATACTGGCCATTGCTTCGGGCGAATAGGGGGAAACGCAAGCTATTACAATTTCCCGGTACTCGAAGGCATACCGTTGTAACAATAAGCACACGAACAATGGAGATTTTAAAATTTTAAATAATTTTTTCTAGCTTCACAAATTTAGAAAACTAATTTTTTAACGCGATAGATTAGGTGCTTACGATTATGTAGGTATAAATCTTGAAGTTGATTGACGTATTCGACCGCACAAAATACAACTTTAGGCAAGAGCGACCTTGGACACGTCTGCACACTTTCGCGTCGCGACGACATATACAGAAGGGTGGGGGAGGGGAGCTGATAAACATATATATATATATATATATATATATATATATATATATATATATATATATATATATATATATATATATATATATATATATATATATATATATATATATATATATATATATATATATATATATATATATATATATATATATATATATATATATATATTATCCATTAGCTATATATATATATATTCATATATATATATATATATTATCCATTTTATCCATTAGCTGATATATATGGAGCTGATATATATATATATATATATATATATATGTATATATATATATATATATTATTTAATTTTAAACGACAAAAACAACTAAAGGGAATAAAAAAAACCACACTCGTTGATAACATCAGAACAGCAGCTGTTTCTAATTTACACATTCGTTTGGTTTTGAATGAAATCCGACTGTGCGTTATGGTAGCTGAGAATATTTAAGAGCAGTAGAAAGCTGTGTGAACTTCTGGAGGGAGATGCCGAGATTTATGGTGGCAACTTCGTACGGAACATCGACACAAATGGGTGAGTTTCGAAGGGTTCAAACAGAGCTGTTTCAATAAGGGCATTCAGAAAACTGTCCCAAGGAAATGTTTGGAAGAGGAATTTCGCATTTTTCTTTCGGAATGGATGATTTTTGCAAGGATGGAAGAGACAACTGACGAGCAATGCGAAGCACATACGTAACGCACGTGCAAGTGATGTTCTTCTCCAAGTACCGACATGTGTAGTCTATGATCTTTGGCTTTTATTAACGACATGAACCACAGAAGAAGCGTACGAAATGAACGTAGACATCTTTTTCCACTGGCCAAAGTTTTTCTTCAAACTCTTCTTCCTTGCATAACATAAACCAACAATAGCTCTATTACATCCTGCATAAATTATGTTGGTCAACGACATATGCTGCACTGCGCAGAAGTTGTACCAGTCCATTACATCAAAATAATCGAATGCTTTAATGACAAATGCACCGAGTTAAAATAAGCTTAGAAGATTTTTTATCAGCCATCTGTTTATAAATCAATTACGCACAGTTTGTGTATATGCTGAATTGCTTGTATTGTAAACCTCGATGTAGCTTAAAAATACCAAAGCGCTTTAAATCGATTTTTACAAAGGTCAAATCTCATGAGAATGTTACTAAAATAACCTTGTTTGTCTCTATGTATTTTATTAATGTACATAACCCTATGGGAATTGATTGTATTTACTATTTTAACTAAAGTTTCTAGAATGTCAAAAACAAAGGCAATGCTTTGCCATCGGAACTTTGTATAATGTATAATAGCTATGTATAAGAGCACAAGAAAGTTGTTTACGATGATGTGTGTGAGAAAGTTGTTTGTAAGCTTTGCGCATGAACACCTTCAAAGCTAGTATCAAAGAGGTTCGCTAGTTTCCGAGAAGTTTCCGCTTCCCAACAAGACAAAGGAAAAACGAGCGCATGGAGGAGAATAAAGAACGGGCCGGCCTTAACAAAAGGGTCAAGGAGAAGCGCCGATTTCTTCGGGGTTTACAACCCTTGGTGCAATCCGGAGAAGGCGAAAATAAAAAAGGACTCAGCCGAACATCGTGGGCATTTTCCGTCAGCGAACCAGAGGCAGTCGAGGGGAGAAGAGATCCAGTTACCGAAGCAGGAGAGGCGAAGCGCTGTTATCGAAGAGAGTCAGAGACAGTCAGCAGAGAACCAGAAGCATACTGACCCAGAGAAAAACAGACTTTATGGCGAACACACGTCAGAGAAAAAAAAAATTGGGAAGTCAACCGAAGCCAAAAGCCGCAGAACGATCTTCAAGCCTGTATGCTGAAACTTCTTGATGGAGCTTTTGAGTACCGGGAAGATTGCAGTCCAACACTGCTAATACTCCGACAAAAAAGCCCCCTGAAGTAAGGTCTGAGATGAAAGAAAAAGCACAGAGACTTTGATGCAGGACTTTTGGAAGGTGTCATAACAAAGAGCCTCCGTAAGTGTGTTCCAACCTCCAATGTACATTCTTTTTGGAATCTAGGATATGTCATAGACGGACTGATAAGAAATAGTAATAAGAAATATCAATAAGAGAGTCCTCTGATTTGTTGTTAACTGGAATATAAATTGTAAGATAACTTGCCATAGCTAGCTAATCTCTTGCAATTTGATTTTTTAAGCAGAGAAGTAACAGAGTATTATATTAAATGTAAATAAATGTTTTAATTGTATATCAGTGGCGCAGTCTCAATAAAAATAAATCTTCTAGTATCCATAGGCATAGAAAGGTAGATAAATATAATATGCAATAGTAAGCAAGAAAGGTTACGAGAGAGAAAGCGCACACTGCTAATTAGAATAACGGGATTTCAAAGGTGCAGTAACTAAGCAGGCTTTATAAATAACAAGAAAAAAAGAACCAGTTTACAGAGTTGCAATGAAACATCTCACAAGTAAAATTTGAAATTTTACTGACGTCCAAAGATGGTAAGTGTAATTTATTAGTATCGCTTTTTGCTTCTATTGTAGTTATGGTTTGATTGGTTTTGAGTCACTGAATCTATTCAACGTTTCAACGTACAGTGATGTCTGCGGTTCAGTTCTGTCTGAGACAAGCATCACGGTGCATTTAATAAACCAACAGCAATAATAATAATACTCCTAATTGTTTGGAAATTCGATGCATGCTGCTATGTTGACAAGTGAAGGATTGTTTGTAAACAATGTAAACGAATATTATTGCTTTTGGGATTCATAATTTGATTCCGTTTTTGTTTTATTAAATGAATTTCTAGCCTTCGTTTTAAATCTTCCCCATACATTGAGACTGAGATGTGTTTTGTTGTATACGTTTGAAAACAAAATTAAAATGTAAAGAATTTTATTATTAATTGGGCGATATCTGCTATAACAAAGTTATCGCAATTAGCTTCTCTTTGCTGAATAAAAAAGGAATTTGTGCAATTTTTGCTCAGTTCGTCTTATTCAGTAAGTCGTATGACTTCCTAATTTAGACGTCAGAGAAATACGTTTGCGACAATTATGTCTCTTAATTACGTGTGCTTGGGCTTGTTTGTTCGTCTTTAAAAGAAAGGAAAACTACACCTATCGCCACTAAATTAGAAACATTGATTGGATAACCGTGTTGAATCTCCTTCAGCCCTAATTACAGCACGCATGCGTTTTAGCATACGTTCCACAAGGTGTTGGATTGCATCTACGTCTAAAACCAATCAAGCATTTACCTGACAGTTCTTTAACTAGCTCAGATTTGACGAAAGAGGATTTTGCTCACAGATCTCGTTCTCTAATATGTTCCGTACATTCCCAATAGGGTTCCGATGCGATCTTTATGGTGACCACGGAAGATGGTGGAAGACGCTATCGACCTTGTTGAACCATCGCTGAACAGTTCTTACGCAATGGACAGTAGCAGCATTGTAGTCCATGAAACAACCGAATGGACTTCATCGGCAACAATGTTTAGATATTCCTGGGAGGACATGCGACCTTCCAATAATATGATAGGACCCCCTTACCAACAGAACATGTCCCACAACATGACACATGTTCTGTTGGTAAGGAACGGTCCTATGATGTTACTGGAAGGTCGCATGTTCTCCCAGGAATATCCAGGAGTTTGAGTTGTGTTTACAATGCATGCTGAGTTCATTACTTCGTGGGGCTCCCGTTAAACTCTCTACCTACCGTCTGTAAAGAACAAGGTATGTATCGTTGGACCAGAGGACTTTTTTCCAGTCTTGCAGTGTCCAGTCATGGTGTTCCTGACATCACTGTAGACCAAAATTCGGCAAAGTGGTCAATGTGGCTATGCAAAGGGTCGATAAATGTCTATGGGGGCCAAAGGGGTTCAATAAACACCAATATTATTGATGACATTTATTCATTTATTTAACATGACCGGGATCGATGAGGGATCAAGGATTTCATGGAGTTCTTCATTAATTCTGGATTTTTCGCTTGAATGAAATCAACCAATTGAATGTTTCGCAATGGACTTTCCAATATCTGGGAATTCTAACTTCTATTTAGAACAACTGGAAGAAAATTTTTAATGATTAATTTTAAAGATTAATCTAAAGCTCTCGATATATGAATGACATCTTCGCTACTTGAAACTATTCACTTGAACAACTAAACATCTTACAAAAAAAAAAAAAAAAATCAGTAACCTTTTCTCAGAATCAATTCAACTGTGGAACTTGAATCAAATCGAACTGTATCTTTCCTTGATGTCCTTATTAAAGAAATTCGGATGGTTTGTCGCAAACCTTCCTTTTCGGGTCGATATATCCATCAGACTTCGACTCACCACCCTCACAGAAATATGGCATTTATTAAATGCCTTCTCTCCATTGTTATGTTCTGTTCTTCTTCAAAAAGAAACTGCAATGATCACTGAACGATGGACTTACATGCTAAAACATCTGGGAAATTATTATTAAGGATTGTAGCGTTTAATAATAAAGACGGTTTTATTACATGTACACATGCGCTTCGATTTTTTAATCACGCGCACACACACACACTCAACTGATCCTGCTACTATTGGTTTTATAGTTGACTCTCTCGAGACTGCATGTAAGAAGAGATTTCATTCTCTAAACAGAGATGATGCTATTTATTTCCGTTAGAGACGTACGACTAATCACTTCCAGGTTCTTTGTGAGTTGTCTTAAGGTGAGTCTGATATATTGATGATTCTTGTAAACAAGGATGATATTTGAATTATATATATGCACGTAACCACAAGGAAGATATTTATTTAACCAAATATTTCGGTCTGGAAATATTAGATTTCGTAATACATTCTGGATATTTCGTATGTCAAAATAAATTTTACAGCCAAGTAGAAGGAACGACTATGGGAAGTCCTCTTTCCCCGGCTTTAGCTAACTTTTATTTAGAACATTTAGAAAAAGTCCTCTTCTCATCTATTTTCTCTCAATCATCTTGTTGGGTAAGATATATAGATGACATCTTTACTATTTGACCTAACAGCAAAAACTCTTTACCTTCTTTTTTAAACAGTATTAATTCCTTGCATCATCGTATAAAGTTTACTATGGAAATAGAAGAAAACAACCAGTTATCTTTTTTTTAGACGTTCTTCTCATCCGGTCACCTTCAAATATTCTTACAACTAAAGTATACAGGAAACCAACATTCACAGGTCGTTATATTCTTAAAGAATCTGCCCATCATCCTTGTCAAAAAATAGAAATTATAAAATGCCTCATCAGAAGAGCCAAAACTAATTGTTCTACTTTTGATTATCTACAGAAAGAACTTTCTACTATCCAACAACACATGAAACTCAATGGCTTTTCTAAAAAAGTACTCAACGTCTTCTCAATTCTTATAATCCTCCACAAAACAACAAAGTTTCAATACGTCGAGTGCCTATTCCTTATATCTCCGGTATTTCAGAACCAATCGCAAGAATTTTAAAGAAATATGATTTAACAACTACGTATTCACCTATTAACAAATTGTCTTCTCATTTTCCTTCTCCTAAAGACAAACGCTCAACTTTATCTCTTCCTGGAGTTTATCAAATTCCTGGCAACTGTGATCTCTCCTATTTTGGACAGACTGGACGTTCTCTTGAAAACACAATCCAAGAACATCAATCCTCCATTCTTCATAGCAAACCTGAAAAGTCTGGATTGGCTCAACACGGGATTGAAACTGACCACAGCATCTTTTGGTCCAGGACTCGCTTCTTGCATAGATCCCGTTATAGGTTCGAACGTTTGATCAAGGAAAGCGTGGAGGCCTTGCTCCATCGTCCCAACCTGAATCGTAATGACTGTATATCTATATCAAAAATCTGGGAAAGTCTAATCCAAGATTACTCATAATTAATTTTTTTTAATAGCAAATTCAATCATGTTTCTACTTCAAAATATTCCGTTTCATACTTAGTGATATAACATCACGCGGCGTGTTCTAATTTTAACGATCTATTGTTAGTATTCTAGCTTGTATTTTTTTAAACTGTTCTTGTGATACCACTGGGGATGGTCTGCTATTTCCAGACCGAAATATTTGGTTAAATAAATATCTTTCTTGTGGTTACGTGCATATATCATTCAGTCTTATGTCATAAGTATCCTTAAAACAGCAAGGATGATATTTATGTTTTCTTATACTGGACTGCACTGCTTTTCAAGACTGCTGACAAGAGCTTCTGCTTTATCTGCATCTGTAAATACGATGGCCTGTACTGAGGGGAGAGATTTGTGTTTGATACGAAGAGTTTTAAGAAATTTCCATATTGAGTGGTCTTCAGGATAATCCTTTGACGACCATCATAGCTTTATATGCAAATACTACAGCTATACAGTACAACAAGATGTCTTCGTCTTTTCCTAATAACTAAGAGACTCCAAGATAACATCTCCAATTTGGAAAAATGGTTATCCGAAATGAAGCTTCAAGTAACCCCCCCCCCTCAAAGGTTCAGTCATACTTTTTAAGAGATTTGCACCTCCCCGAAAGGAGATATTCAATTGTTCAATACTAAAATCTCATAGCAAACAGAACCAAAATGCCTGGGTATACAACTGGACAAAGGATTAGGATTCTCTAGCCACGTCAAATATATCTGTACGGAATAATCGAAAGCTTCGCTCAACTTTACACTTTGATTATCTGATGATGCAAGAAACCCCTGCTAGATGGTAATACGACCTGTTAGATGTAGATATATGACCCCAATCCAGCTTGGAGTCATATATCTACATCTAACATCCTAATACTTCAAAGAGTACGAAAGAAATGTTTACGTAAGATACTAGATGCTTCATGGTTCATCAGAAACAAACAGATTCAAGTGACACCAACATTCCATACATCTCTTCTTTTCTTCACTTTCTTGCATTGAATTACTTCTCAAATGCTGCCGCCAAGCACTCAAATCAACTGATCAAACAAGCTACAGATCGCAACGAATATGATCACTACAATCATAAAAGACCTAAAACCATTCTGCTTTTCGCTGTTTGCACTTAATCTTACAGTCCCCAAAGGGTGTGCTTAAATGTGTGCACAAATACTCATAAACGTATTACTTTTTATACGGAAAAGGGAATATCAAAGCATGTGCTTCACCCATCATAACAGAAGGGTTGTTGTTGTATTAATGTCTTACAAAAAATAATTTGTAATGGTCGTTATCCGTGAGAAAATATCATGAAGAAATTTCGAATCAAAGCCAAGAATTATAATTTTCATATTTATGTTGATA
This sequence comes from Typopeltis vanoorti, assembly GCF_054136105.1. Lineage (NCBI taxonomy): Eukaryota > Metazoa > Arthropoda > Arachnida > Uropygi > Thelyphonidae > Typopeltis > Typopeltis vanoorti. Next base: position 101,704,331 of record NC_143566.1, read on the forward strand.
TCTCACAATAAAAGCACAGGTTTCGCATAGGAAACCTAACTTTCCTTGAACGTTTATATATCAATGTTCTTATGACTAAAACCGTGGGTGAAACCTAAATTTATTAATTTAGTTTCTTCCTAATTAACAACAAGGAATAAATGACTGCACAACGGCCACAAATGCCGAATTATGTAGGATTCGTGTAATTCAAATTATTTAAGAGCACGTGCTTCTTTTTTGAGTATATGATGGACCTCCACTAGGATAATTCAGAAAGATTAATATAAGGATTTATATTCAAGAGAAAAGACTCTAATAACTTCGTAAATTTGTCTCTCTGTCTTGTCGTAATAAAAGTGCAAGATTTCCGAATCGATCTGTGGCTTTGTGCTTCTGTGTTCCCGGAAGCACGATCTTCGAAATGCTGCTCAACAGATTTGTCTGTGTCCGTAGTATGGAATTTTGCAGTTACACCTCTGGGGTTAAAATCGTGGCTGTTTCACAGCCCTGTGTTTAATTTTAACGGAAATAAATAGCAATTACATTCTTAGGAATGCGATCATCACCGTTTTAATTCTTGCTCTTAGTATTGAAACAATATCTAATTTTGGAGGTTTGTAATGGTAAGAAAAGGCAACGATGGAGATGTTTATTAGTGTGGATTGGTTTTCTGAAGATGGAGAGTTTTAATTTTTTGAATTCAATATTCGGTTTTAAATCCAAATAAGAAGCGACTCTTAGAATCGACTGCGATTTTACAAATATAATTTAGCCCGTGTTAGACTTACTACACGGCTTTTCTCCTGGAGATTTCTACCCTCAGAACAGATAAACTGATTCTGTGAACACACAGTTCTATGGACAAGAAATACTCCTCGACGAATGCAGAAGAGGAAGGGCAGATCGGCTGCATTAAACTGCCTGAAACCCCTGATCAGCGAACTCAACCCATCTTGGACGGATGTAAAATGAATGGAGGAATCTGTGACCACTCAAACATAATGACAGAAGTCTAAGGAAGCGATGTGTGTGTGATGTACAATATTTGTGTCGTTGAAACCTAAATGCCATTCTGAGAAAACAGATTTAATTCCGTCAGAGAGATTTGTTTTTATCGAGGGTAAGATCAGGTGACTTGAGATCGTCTTTGCAATTGTAAAACGGCAAGACTTTGTTTTGGTAGTATTGAAAGTGAAGAGGCTATTCTCATTGCGTCAAAGAAGGATGAAGGTATGTGTTTAAGACACTGGCTGTAGATCTTCTTGTATGTTTAGACATTGCAGGTTTGAGTAGATGGTATGGTGCATACAGTCGTGTTAGCAACACAGAAGACTGAGTTATTGTTGAGTGATGGAAGGTCGTTTATGTGATAACCAGGATAAAAAAAACCGGGCAGGTATGACCTTTTCATTGATGGGAAGTCTGGTGAGAGAAGACGCCATCCACTATGACGCGCAGTAGTCAAACATAGACAAAAGTAGCTATTCACAGAAATGAGTACTCCCCGGTTTCTACGAATTCATCGGCTTAATATCAATCAGAGACTAGAAAGAGGAGATCGACAACTCGCTAGCAAATCTGAAAACGAAAATTGCAACGATAATCAAGATGAATAGAAGTAGATGTTGTCAAAACGCTAAATAAGATTACAAAGTTGTTCTGAGAGTCAATAAAATTACGTTAAAAAGAACAATGAAGACGAAATAATGAGTATCGACCACTCTGGAAAATGTCCAAAGCTCTTGGCGTAAATCGAAAACGCCTCCCACCAACCCACTGCAACCTCGCATGGCATATTAATAGAGCCGAAGGTGAGTAGTTTGCCGACAGTCGAGAAAAGAAATGCAGCCCCAACTGGAATTTTGCAGACCTGGACTTCATAAAGGGGTTTATATTCCGTATGAGTCATAAGATGAAACGTAGACCATCATAACGTTATCCGATCGATGATGACACCTACCGAAGTGTACGCGATCTCAGAAACGGGAAAACACCGGACCCAGACGACATTTCAACAATGTCAAGTGCCTATCACACAAAGTTGTTGGATGCATACTCGCTATCATCCATTCAGCGTTAAGATATGGGTCTCATAGTCTTAGCTGATTCAGATCTAATTCATAAGCAGCAACTTTCCTGAAAAGTCCAAGCCGCTTACCCTCCTATCTTGGGAAAACATCTTAGATCTTAGGTTGGTCGGTTGTTTTCAGTTTACGACTGAAGCAACTGAACATCCCAGAGGAAAATACGGATGAGATTGAAAAAGTCACAAACGAAAAAAATGCGACTACCAATTTAGATTCACGAAATCCACTTCGTGCAACAGCAAGATCGCTAAACCGATCAATGTTGAATGCTGCAGGCACTCTGGCGCAGAATTCCTGGACGTCGCGAAGCGACTAAACAAAGTTTCTCAAAACAGACTTTTGTAGGAACTATTATTTCAACCTTAGTATCACCTCTTGTTCTAGCTCCCCATTAATGAGACTTAATAAAGGTCGAAACCAGTCTGGGTAGCGACCCTTCCCATAAGGATATGTGCTTTGTATTATGGGATACTAAGACAAGTGATGTGAAGTCATTAGCTTCTATATACGAGAAAAGACCCAAGACAATCCTACTCCCAGCTGAACACAGCAAACTCCACAACCCCCCTAAGAGCGAGCGTAAAGCCTGCAATTCCTCCTCCCCCCTCCCCCCACAAACACATACCAAGGTTCCTTACACAGATAAAGGGAACTATGAAAAAACATAATTGTTTCACCCAATTAGCTAGTAAATAAAAAAATAATTTTTCTGTTTACTGCTGTAATTACGGCAATATCAGCTTCCTCCTTCGATTTTAATGTTCGTACTAGGCAAACGCAGTTGAGGAGAGTAGCGGGAAACTTTTCCCAGTTCATAATAGATGGAGAATGTGCGGTGGTCATTTCAGTATGACAAAGTGATGGCGAACATATTAAAGATTCCACCGTTACCGGTCGTAGTTCTACTGTTGCAAGCAGCGAGGTTTTGGTTCAATGGCCGGCACTATCAACTAACTGAGCAATAACTAATACCAACAGTTATTTACCTGGGGAGTTGTAAACAGAGAGGTTTTACGTCTTCCTTGATTGGCAGTTTGAATTAATTTCAGCCCCAGTGATCTCTATGATTTGGGTTTCAGAATTCGCTATCTCACTGATTTATACAATTTGATTAACATAAATTGGTTCAAAGAGAAGGCAGCATATAGCTATATCGTTTCAAAAAAGGGCGTTGGCACAGTTCAAAAGTGAGATACCAAAATTCAAAATTGAATTTTGGAATCTCAAATCGTTATTCCTAATGTTCGTACCTGCAAAGTTTCCAAAGTTTCCAAGTTCGTTGCGTTGTATGTTTTGCTTGACAAAGGTGAACCTAAGATCACCTATAGCGTTTTGTGCGTTATTAGGATATACAATGTGCTTAATTGGTTTTTAATTAAGCTTGACGAAGTGCATTTCATTGATAAATGTGATAGATATATATATATATATATATATATATATATATCAAGGGAGAATATTCCGGGTCTGTTAGGTGTGCGGTGCTCATCTACAAAATATCAGTATCTCTGATATTATATTTTTGCATTTATTCCGTTAAAGACTCCCCCAATTGTTTGCAGACTTAAAATTGAACGCAATATACAAATGATTCATTGCCCCTCTTCAAGAGGGTAATAAAGCATTAGTGCTTCATGAATGGGACACTTTTCGGCCGTAAACATTGCGTCACATTTGCGTTAATACCCCTTTCGAAATGCATGCACCTTTGAGCACTTCGAAAAGATGTAAAGAGGGCGCAGCGGGTCAAATTCTTATCTTTCTAATATTTTTAAACCGCTGAGAAGGTGGGGCTGGGTGAGCTAAAATTTTGAGCTCACTCAGCACCTAGCATCTGTTATTGTGTCAACCAATCCAATTGAACCTTGTCACTTGTCATGAGTTGAGAAAACATGTCATGTTTTCTAGGATTCTCGAAGAATCCTACATTCATCCAAAAGTCACAGAAAAAGTAAAAATTCAATAATTCAAAAAGTATAGACAGTAGCACGATGTGGTTTTCACAGAAATGCACAGAAAGACATGAGATTTTTTTTAATAACGAAAAACTTTTTAAATTAAGGGGATATAAAATCCACATTGTTTCAAAACCGAATGAGAACCTCAAAGATTGGAATCAGAGAGTTTCATGCCGAATATAGTAAACTATAAAGTATCGGCGAACCTAGCGTGAGCTAATGCAAGTAACCCTAGTACGTAGTACGGTAAGAAAAATTTTATTGCCAAAATAGTTACATTTGTCACCGACAGGTGGCGCTGTAGGGGTCCGGAGCTGCTGCCTGTTTAAACCGTGAGGTACGTAAATTTCAGATGTAGTGAATACTGAAGTTAAACTTTCAGCATTTAACGTTCATTACTGAAGTTAAACGTTCTTCCAAGGTGAGGCCTGTTTTCGTTACGAGATAAAGCACTTTTAGTTGAGCTCTATTATCAGAACTCCGAATGTGCAAGTGGCTTTGTGCACCTACCGTTCGATGCGGGGTATTAGAAGTGGAAAGGGACCGATGTCTTGTTCCCCACTGATAGCTATGATGAAAAGGTTTGAGGACCCTGGCAGTTTGGAAGCACGTGCAAGAAGCGAGAGACCCAAAAAAAACTATTGCAGTTGTGCACGAGGTCGAACACGAGACCGACACACAATGGGCAGCTTTCGCACATGCGGAATGCAGTGCATGTGAAATTTCAAAACGAACTGGCATTTCGTACAGGACTGTGTGGCGATCACTCAGGATCATCCTCAAGAGGTATCCTTTCAACATCCAACACGTACAGGAACTGAAGCCAACCGATTTCGAGAGACGTCATGAATTTGCAAATTGGGCTTTTCAACAGATGGAAAACAATGCGGACTGGCTGTCAAATGTCCTGTGGACTGACGAGGTGCACTTTTCGCTTAATTGAAGTGTAAATGTGCACAACTGACGCATCTGGGCGAGAGAGAACCCACACGCGATTGTGGAAACTTCTTTGCATCAGCCAAAGGTGACAGCATGGTGTGGGTTCACTGCGTCATTCATTATAGGCCCCTTTTTCTTTGAGGAAGTTCACAGGTACATTTCGAACTGTTTGCGTCACAGGCGAGCGTTATGCAGTGCTTTTCAGAGACAGCATCATTCCCTCCTTGCAAGAGAGGCAAGCGCTCCATAGTATAACATTCATGCAGGATGGAGCACCTCCGCACATCACAGGTCCTGTCCAGCACCTGCTGCGGTCGACATTTGGCGATGACCGTGTTCTCAGTCGCTCTTTCCCTCACAAATGGCCACAAGATCTCCAGACCTTACACCTTGTGACATTTGGTTATGGGGCTACTTGAAGTCACAGATGTACAGAGATCGGTAGACGTCATTGGCTACGTTGAAAGAAGCTATCATGTGACAGGAATTACAGCTGAAACCCTCTTCTATGCTGTGCAGGGTGTTGTGCCACGTCTGACGCCCATTCTTATAAATGATGGCCGTCACATTGAACATTTGTAATCCTACCTGCGTTGCGAACTGTCCTGCACTACTGCACAAACTACTGACACAACTGAAGCTCCACCTCTCGGTGGCAAATGTAACTATTCTGGTAATAAAATTTTTTCGTTATTAAAAAAAATCCCATGTCTTTCTGTGTATTTCTATGAAAACAGCATCGTTCTACTCTCTATACTTTTCGAATTATTGAAGTTTTACTTTTTCTGTTACTTTTGGATCACCCAGTATATATATATATATATATATATATATATGGCTCGCAAATACATTCGTGAGCCAAAACATTAGGACCACAAACATTGCATGAGTTGGTGTGGAGATTGTCCTCAATGACATCACAGGTCCTCCTCACCTCTCCTCTCCTCTCTTCTGAACAGGCCTGTTAATTCTTTCCCAGGGATCATTCTTCTGGACCAGATATTGGCCTGCATGGTGAGAATGCAACCCGTTGCATCTGCAGTCATATAGCAATCACTCCATATCACAAGACTCTTATTACGCACGCGTAGTTCGAAGAACACAACCAAGCATTCCGCGTGCTTATCAGGTCACCTAACTTTCCTGACCATGTGGAACGCAGCATCCACCGGTCGACGTTAGTGCCTCGCTTGGTCGCTGTCCAATGGACGTTTTTCCTCTTCTTCATCCAAAAACGTAACTCGGAACATCTTTCATGGTCTAGTGGGCGTAATGACAAGATAGGTAAAATCGGTTAAATCTGTAAAAGAAGTCCCAATGGAAATCATTCTTCGTCCACCCACAGTATACAGTTTACTATAGGTTTTACTAATGACTATTCGTGTGTAGGAACCCTGCTCCCTCAAACTTCCTATCGTATCCATGGCTTTGCCGATGACAGTACACTGAACTCTTTTTATTCGAAAAACCTTGTAGCATTCAAGTATTAGAATCCTCAAGATCTACCACGACCATCGTCCTGAACTAAGATCTCCTATTAGTATGGCAAGGACAACCTTGTAAACTTCAAGGCCACCAAAACTCAGTCCTGTGCGACCTCCGTCAAGAAAGACCCTCAAATCTGCTAACTGTATGAAAAGTACAAATTCGTCCTCTGAGTACAGATTTCAGCGTTGGAAATAAAAATAACTCGAGGTCATCATCATCATCATCATTTATTTATAATTTTACTATTATAAATTGGGAAACCAATGAAAACAAATAAGTAGTCTGTATACACTAAGATAGGACTTGAAGGTTGTTATGAAGTGAAGGAAAACCAGGCCTCTCTGTCATATGCTAATTGACGGATCTCTGATGCAGAGAGTTGAGGGGGGGGGGGGAAACGGGGCGAATATTGCTGATGTATTTCCAATATGATATTCGGGGTCTGCCTCTTTTTCTTTTTCCATCTGTAGGGGCGTAGCGAACCAGAGCATCAAAGGGTATCAAAGGGTACAGGAGGTGGATGTCTGAGTTGGTGGCCGAGCCATTTTATTTGGTTTCTTTGAACAGTGTTAACTAAAGGATCTTGCTGGGTTCCATCTAATGTAGTAGAGTTGGAAATGTGGTCTTTCCAGGAGTAATCCAGGGTATTTCTTAGACAAGTACTTTCAAAGCTATTTATAATATTGGTTGCTGATTTTGTTGAAATGTTCCAAATCAAGGTAGGTCATCATTTTTTTTTTTGAAAAGAGTGGGTAAGGTAATACTGTGATATTCTTTTGAGCCAGAAACCCTCGTGCTGAAAGAGTTGAATGCGATGATGCGATCTCTCAACTCGTTTCCGGGGCAAGCGCCATCTGCAGTCGAAGTTCGACCACCTTTCAGCCTCTTAAGGCATTAATTCCCAAAAGCTGTTTTAAGCATTTGAGACGTTTCTGTAGCATTTTGGCAAGTCGTGATGGGTACAATTTGATGCACACCTCTCTTTGATTAATTCCTGACATTGGGACACGCGAAGAGAAACAAAAAAAAAAAAATCTTGTTTATTCATCAAAGCACTGCCAGTGACTGAGGTGACGTACGACATATATATATATACACTTGTCCTTAAAAAGAACACGATGACGTGGCCAGTTTCTTTACGAAAAATCATTAATTCTATTCGTTAAAGCAGTGCCTTTCACAGTGAGGTTGCGATCCATTGGCTGGTCGTGAAATCAGTTTACGGGATCGCAACTAACATTTTTTAATGAAACTGAACAGATAATATCAGCGTCTATCTCACATATTTCGTAGTTTTAAAATAATTTCATTTGATTGTGTGCAAGTCTTCAAATCAGAATAAAACACAAATGGACGCCTTGTTTAAGAAAATCACGTTCGCACTCCCGTCAGCAATACAAAGAGCATTTAAATAAATCCATTAAAATGTTAATCAACTTATCTTTGATGTGATAAACCAAGACACAAGAATCTGAAACATCCACGAGTTTAATCCCTGTAGAGTAATTGCAAAATCCCATGCTACAGGCAAGTGGAGAAATTTACTGATCAGCATTTTGAGAATCATTCCAGAGACAGAGTGCCACACACATGAAGATAGTTTTGTCATCACGTTATAAGAATGAAGCGGAAATCGTGCACAGTTGTTATTATAAGGGAGGGAGAAAAAAATTCCGTCACTCTATGACGATGTCCTCAGACCCTGCACACACCTGAACATAAACATTAATTTCTCTGAATGCATCCTAGTTGCAGTCAATTACGGCGTTTGCTAGCAAGTAACTGCTGATTTGAATTATCGGAATCTTACATAAACGCTGCATCATTGTTGTCATCGTGTCAGTCCTTTATTATTGGTAGGTCTACATCTTCATCATTAGGACAAAACTTTAACTTGTGTCATGGGGGCCTGTTTGCTTTTTTTGAGGGACAAAAACGCCGAATTTTCCTGGAGAAACTCTTGCATATCTGTAAACTACCAGCTAATTTCCCATTTAATTGAAAATCCCTTATAAAGATTCCTCACGCCGTACACGGGATTCGAACCCCAGGCTTTCTGACCAAAACCAGCTGAACAATGGAGACGTGTCTGTGTGAAACCGCTAATTTAACAATTACCACTTTTTTTTTTTTGTTAAAGATACCAAGCAATTTTATAAACTTGGTTTTAATCCTTTTTCCCAAGTGAGCAAACAGACAAGTAAGTCAAGTTTGCGCCTGAACATAGTTCAGGTCTGAGGCAACTCGTGGTAAAGGTGGAGAAACTCTGATTACTTTCCTTAGTATTTCCCCAAATGCAATGCACATTCTCTTGCGGAGATGTGTGATGCTATGCATTAAAGGAAAGGACCACTACCCAGACCGGTTTCGACCTTTATTGAGTTCATTAACTATATATATATATATATAGTTATTAATTAATATCAATATATAGTTATTATTAATAACTATTCCGATATATTAATATAATAATAATAACTATTCCCACTTATATATATATATATACTGTATATATATATATATATATATACAGTATATATTAATATATATATCTATATATATATATAAGTGGGAATAGTTATTATTATTATATTAATATATCAGAATAGTTATTAATAATATTCATTGGTTCCAAATAACGCCGCTAGAGTGACCATTGAGCTATCCTGGTTTCTGTTCTTTTAGAAAAATAATTTCATTTAACATTACGATATAAAAACACGTTCTAAGCGATACTTACAGTCTCATATTATCATGAGACGCTTTTTAAATTGTTTTAACTTAGTTTAAGAGAAATTTCAGTTGAAATGTTTTGCCTTCCATTCAGTGGAATCTTTAAAACGAATACTAGAAAATACCTTAATAGATACTTTCCTTGCGGTGTTAATCTCCCAATATGATAACCACACTTTACTGCTTAGAAGTGAAAAAAATTCCGTTCTAGTGTGTCTACAGTGGAGTTTGTTTTTATATACCAGAAGTGATTTTGAAAACCCACAATGCATCGAGGACTGGTGTGAGCAAAAGAAATATTACGACGCTATTCGTATAGACAAGAATACTTAAACAGATATTTGCTACTTAAGACGATAGTTTGGTAGAAAAATGTATTTAATTTTTATCTGTATAAATGCAATTGTTAACATACTGCATTAATAAATTCATAAATTCAGTATTTGAGTAACAACGCGGCTGTAAATTTTTAAAAAAAAATGTTGAACTAATAAATTTCGAAAGAAAGTATGATTTCCTTAAAAATTTCATTTCAACAAATATTATAAATAAGAATAAATTATATTTAATTTTATATTCTAATACAATTTTTTACATTAAAATAAAAATTCCATCTACCTTTTCTATAATTATAGTACATTACTATATTAAATTTCTTCAGTTAAAGAATAAATGTCGGGATTAGAGTATAAATAAAGATTCCGTTTCGCATCATCGTGTATCTTTTTTCTGAGGAAATGGCGTTTTGCCTAGGGCTCATACATATGATTCGCGATTCTGAGATTCTGATATTTGATACAAAATGTGATTTAATGAACTCAACAAATATTTTTACTGGCAGTGAATAGTCCTACTGATATAGTCAACCGGTTTGGTTCTTGAATAGGCTCGTAAAAACTAATTCAGTAGGTAAGTTAACCTTTTTTTTTTCGAAACAACGGCGATACGCTAGGCTTACTGTCATCAGCATCGCCATTGTTTCATTCCATCAGTTATTATTTTAGAAACTATTTATTATCACAATACGGTAGAAATGGAAAACATGTCCTGTTCTCCAGAACAAAACGTGGGTCCAGCCACAGACCTGCCGTACGAGGAACTCACCTTCAAACAGCTCCTGGCTATTTTCAAGCATATTGGAAATCTGCTACACACAAAATGGCCAGGTAAGGTAGTAGTTCATGAAATCCAAGAAGTTGATACGGACGGCGTTCAACTTCTTGAACTACTCCAAGACAACGCTACTGAAAAAACAACAACGGCTGAAGATCATTCCCGTACTGACCACACTGATTTTCAGGAGGTTCGCGCAAGCAAAAAGCGCAAAATTGCGACCTCCGAATCACCAATTATAGATGTCATGGAAGAAGATGGCTCTACCCCAGACTCACCTACCTCTGCAAGGGAAAAGATCCCCCCCGATTATCCTGCGTGAGAAGAACAAATGGATGACTAAAGAGTATAATGAACAACCTAAAGATCTCATATAACAATGCAAAGAATATCACAGATGGTGTAAAAATTCACCCTAAAACTGTCACAGACTATCGTAGGTTAACAACAGAACTAAATTCCAGAGGAATTCAGTACCATACTTTCTCACTCGGTTCGGAAAAAAATCTCAAGGTTGTGATTAGAGGCGTACCTGAGGATGTCTCCACCGACGAAATCATCACAGACCTGCACTCGAGTGATTTACCGCCAATCAAGGTCAGTAGGATGACCAGGAGGGACAAGACTCCAATGCCATTAGTGCTGATCGAGATCAGTCAAACCTATAAACACATATATGACTTGACAACCATCTGTGGATTGAAAATCTCGGTAGAACCGTTAAGGAAGAGAGCTTCTACTGGGCAATGCCATAGATGTCAAAAGTTTGGGCATGCCCAGAAAATGTGTAGGGCCGAATTTAAATGTTTGAAGTGTGGGGTTGGTCACCCAACGAACACCTGTTCTAAACCAAAATCTACCCCGGCTAAATGTGCCAATTGTGGCGGTCCTCACACATCCAACTACAGAGGATGTTCGTACAATCCACGTAACAGGAAATCTGAAGAGGGACCATTCTCTCCTTCCATCAGCTCGCCTACATCTGCGGCTACTTCACAGCCTCCTAAAGTTCAGAATAAAGACCCAGAAGCCCATCTGCTGAAAACTGAGGTCCCTCAAAAAACGACTCCAAATTGGCAGTCCAGGACATATGCGGATGTAACCCGCCCTAAACAGACATCCCTAGAACAATCACCATCGCGCCCAAATTTCACAGCTATCATTACCGCGTCCCTGGCAAATATGCTATTAGATTTCAGCAGATCTAATCCTTCACAAAGTTCTACTAACAGATTTCTAAAAGACACTCAAGTCATCATTTCAGCGCTCACTAATGAACGGTAAAAAATTAAAACCAGAAGCCCTAGAGATAATAGCCTGGAATGCAAACGGCTTAAGAAATAAGATCCTAGAACTCCAAAATTTTGCCCACAGACATCGGCCAGATCTTCTATTAATAAATGAAACGCATCTAAGACCAGCAGACAATCCCAAAATTTATGGATATCAGTCGTATAGAACTGACAGATCAACCCACAGAGGTGGAGGCACGGCAATTTTCATCAAACATTTTATCTCTCATCACTCCATAAACATTCCTACTACCTCCAATCTTGAGATCACTGGCATCGAGATTCTCACGAGCTCAGTAGGCAAATTAAAATTTTTTGCAGCATACCCTCCACCACAAAAAGCATTACTACATTCTCATTTGAACGCCATATTTGACACTGGAGAGCCTACCATTGTGGCAGGTGATTTAAATGCCAAGCATTCTACCTGGAATAGCCACTCCACTAACAAAAATGGACAGATACTACAGAACTATGCTGATTTCAACAACCTTCACGTAATAGGCCCTGCTGATCCCACCCATCACAACACCTATGGTAGGGCCGATGTATTGGACATAGCCATACTGCAGCACATCAGACTCCAATACAATTTAATAACAATTAATGATTTATCATCAGATCATAATCCAATACGGTTAAAATTAGGAAATCTTGAAAAATTATCCCCACCCCTCACTCATTTATTCCTTGGGAAAGGCTCTCCAAGGTGCTCCCAAAATATATTGGTCCTGTTCCCATCAATAAATCAAAAGAGGAAATTGACATAGCTGTCAAAAATCTAACAGAACAGATTACAGCAGCCTGTGCAGCAGTTACTACCCTTGCAACCACCCACAAGTCCAACCACCTGCCTGAAGATACTATGAATCTGATTAGGGAAAAAAATAAGGCTAGAAAAAGATACCACAACACTAGGGCGCAACAAGATAAACGAATCTTAAATAGGTTAAATTCTGCAGTGAGAAATGCACCTGCAGCTCATAGAACTCAACTCTGGGATGAAAAACTGACCTCTATCTCCACTGACAGCCACTCTGTATGGAATCTTATCCGAAAGATCAAGAACAAAAATAAACCTCTTCCCCCTCTGCAAACAGATTCAGGTCTCATCCACACTGATGATGATAAAGCTGAGGCAATAGCGAATCATCTTGAAAATCAATGCAAACCCGCATACGGTCACCTTGACATTAGTCATATCTACAAGATACACCGTAATGTCAGATATTCGCTCAAGTCTGCTCCCACACATTCTACTCAAATCACACCCACCTCACCTGCTGAAATATATGCTATTATTCAGAAATTCGGCATCTCCAACAAAGTTATAAAACTTCTACCTCGCAAAGCTATTGTTCATTTGGCAAATATAATCAATTCCATACTTCACTACAAGTATTTCCCTTCCTACTGGAAATTGGCATACATTGTTCCAATTCATAAACCCGGAAAGGATCCCACTCTGCCACGGAATTACAGACCAATCAGTCTCATCTCTAATCTCGGAAAAATAGCTGAGAAGGTAATTCTTACTAGGCTTCAAGATTCTGTACTCCGGTTAAACATCCTGCCTGAGGAGCAGTTTGGTTTCAGACAGTTGCATAGTACCACACAACAAATACACAGATTGGTGGAACATATCATTGCAGGTTTTAACTGGCGCCAATGCACTGGGGCTGTTTTCCTAGACTTAGCCAGTGCATTTGACAAGGTTTGGCATTATGGTTTACTATACAAGCTTATATCATCCGGTGTCCCACTCGGAATCATTCAACTCATCAAGACGTACCTCTGCGATAGGCGCATGCAAGTGAGACTAAGTGGAGTAGTGTCCTCACAGAAACACATCTTGGCTGAGGTTCCACAAGGGTCCTTACTAGCACCAATCCTATTCTCCTTATACCTGCATGCTATACCACACAACCCATTATCTTCAATTAAAGCTCTTTACGCTGATGACACAGCGATATTGGCCAGATCATTAAAGCCTCACTTAGCCATCAAGAAACTGCAAGAATACCTACTGCAAATAGAGCAATATTTTGCCAAATGGCGTCTCCAGGTGAATCCTCAGAAGGCGTAGCCGTCTTATTCTCTAGAAGATCAGTGCTTCCCAAAGAAGATATTCTCCTCTTTAACACAAAAATTCAGTGGAAAACAGAGATCAAGTATCTCGGTGTAGGCTTCTTGATATGGGAGTTGAAAGTCAGTAAACTGACTTTCAACTCCCATATCAAGACTCTCTGTGCAAACACATCCAAAACCATAGCCCAGCTCTATCCGCTAATAAATAGAAACAGTAAACTGAGCACCAGAATCAAACTTCTCATATACAAACTGATGATTCGTCCAATACTCACCTATGCCTCACCGGCCTGGAGCCATACTTCAAACTCAAATATCATTAAATTACAACGCATTCAGAACAAGTGTCTTAGAATGATCCTGGGCGCTCCATGGTTCATCCGAACTGTCCAACTGCACCGCGACACGGAGGTCCCCTATATTTACACCTTCATGCAGACTATAGCAACCAAATTCTTTTCAAAGGCAACTGTGCATCCTAACAGACTGATCCAACTGGCCGCTGACTATGATGCAACGGGCTATTCTAAGCACAAAAGACCTAAAGCCATCCTAAACCCCCTCACTGAGGATTAATCTCCTAGCCCACTCAGGGCGAGCAATATAGCTCATAAACTCTTTCTACTCACAGTCTCTGTTAAGATAGCCGGGAATATGAAAAGCTTTTGCTTCACCCGTTAAGCCAGTAATGTTACTAGTTACTAGAATAAATGTCGGCGCAGATAATTACTGAAGTAAGATGGCGGCTCGTGTGTTAGTGTTTCGTGTCGTGTATTTTTGATGGTGAATTGTGAATTTGGCTGATATGTTTTTAGAGATTTATGCTTATTCATTAATAATATCAGTTAATTACTTGCTGCCATAAACAGGCACTTTATTTTCTATACTGGTTTATCCAGGTAAGTCTATTGAATTTACAAGGGGGATACGCTAGGCCTACTGCCGCTAGTATCGCCATTGTTGTATTTTATATCGCCACATCTTATTGCTGATAGACACCTTAGTGTGTCTACGGGATTTGCTAGTGGACCCTCAAAAGTCCACAGGATTATCTTTACCTGCTCGGAGCACTTGAGCAATCTCTACTCTTTCTCCATCCGTGACTTATTTCCGAATATTATCATGGCAAAACTTCTAAAGGAGGCCAAATTCGAGGAGGTTTACTTCGAATTCCTCAGACTGGGAAAGCTGCTGAGTGATAATTGGCCGGGAAAAGTCAAGCTCTTTGACACATCCCCCCCCCACAGCAGTCACAGAGGATAATATGGTTGACATGAGTGAAGAGCCCATAACTCAGACGCAATCAGATTTAGCACACTCCCCGAGTATGGAAGATGCTACATCCCAAGACAGCAGACATCATACCTTGGAAACTGATACAGAGTTCCAATTGGTGAAAAAGAAGAGGAAAATCTCCACCATTGTGGAAGAACCCAAAACATCAGGAATAGAAGCACACAATGGTCCTAAAGAAAAGATACCACCAGTCATATTAAGGGATAAAGAAAAATGAATATCCCTATCTCATCAGCCCTAAGAGAGCAAAACATCTCATTCTCATGGGCTAAAAACACAGATGAGGGAGTTAAAATACAACCCTCTACAGTCTCGGATTACAGACAGATGACCAGATTTCTGGACAAAGCTAGCGTCCCATACCACACCTTCACTTTACCTAGTGAAAAGAACCTGAAAGTTGTTCTTCGTGGGATAGCTGAAGGTATCACTCCTGAAGATGTGTCCACTGATCTCTCCAGACAGGGCCTGTCCCCAGTTAAAGTGAGCAGAAGGCTCAGAGCAGATAAAAGGCCAATGCCTTTGGTGCTGGTGGAAATAAACAACACACAAAAGCAGATCTATGAACTGACTGTAGTATGCGGTCTCAAAATTACAACTGAGCCTCTAAGGAAAAGAGCATCTGCAGGTCAGTGTCATAGATGCCAAAGATTTGGACATGCCCAAAAATTATGTAAGGCAGCCTTCAGGTGCTTGAAGTGCGGCGAGGGACACCAGACCATCTCTTGCACCAAACCTCGCACAACTCCAGCATGCTGTGCAAACTGCAGAGGACCTCATCCCGCCAACTACAAGGGATGCCTTTCCAATCCAAAAAGCCGAGGACCAACAAAAGTCAATCTTGTTCCGCCACGTAAAGACGTTTTAAGCAACCAAACAAATCGTCTTCCAGTCCGAAACACCTTGCCTCCTTCCTCACAAGAAGGAACAACCATGACCAAAACATATGCTGAGGCTGCAAGAACTAAGCCTCTTACATCTCTCGAGCTAGAAAGCTTCAACATAACATCCGTTTTAACAGCCTCACTTGCCACTATGCTGCAAGAATTCAGCAAGACATGCCCCTCAACATCTTCCAGAAAGAGATTCTTGCAAAGCACTCAAAACATTATAACAGTCATCTGTCATGAATAATAAATTCAAACCAAAAGCACTTAAGATAATAGCATGGAATGCAAATGGATTGATGAACAAGATTTTGGAACTACAAGAACTTTCAACTCGTCTTAGTGCTGATATCATCTTGATTGGTGAAACACACCTAAGACCAGCTTATAACCCAAAAATCCGTGGATACGCTATGTACAGAAACGACAGAATTGGCACAAGAGGTGGAGGTACAGCCATATATATAAAGAGTTATTTGAATCATAACACAATAGACAAGCCCAAAACAGTAAACTTGGAGGTGACTGGTGTGGAGGTACATACCTTCAATGCTGGGAGTCTCAAGATCTATGCTGCATATAACCCTCCAAGCATTCCTCTGCTGACAACAGATCTAGACTCCGTACTTGGTCCAAATGACTCCATAATAATAGCAGGAGACTTCAACTCAAAACACACATCTTGGTACAGCTCATCTACTAACACCAAAGGCCACACACTTTTCAACTATGCAATGCTCAACTCTGTTGTAGTCGCCGGCCCTACTGAGCCCACCCATTTCAGCCCTTCGGGTGGCTCGGATGTGCTGGATATTGTCATTTTTAAAAATTTAAGATACCAATTCAAATTGAAATCAGTCAACGAATTATCTTCTGACCACAGTTCCATAGTGCTCAATCTAGGTTCATCAGATCAATTCTCTCCTCTGCACACATTCATACCATGGGACAAGTTAGCCAAGGTTCTTCCCGATCATATTGGTCCGGTAACCAATATCAGTAAAAAGGAAGAGATTGACACAGCAATAAATAACTTAACCATACAAATTCAGAAAGCAATTGAATCAGTCAGACAATCAACTGTCTTCAACCCAACAAACCGTATCCCTGAAGAAATCATGGACCTAATCAGAGCAAAAAAATAGAGCCAGGAAGAGATACCAGAATACCAGAGCCCCACAAGATAAAAAAGTATTGAACAATCTAAACAGGCAGGTCCGAGAAGCTCTTCAAAAACACAGAAACCATCAATGGGAAACCAAATTGGCTAACATCAATACTGAAGATCATTCTGTATGGAAATTCTTAAGAGCAATCCGCACCAAAAAGCAACTCATACCCCCTATCCAAACCAAGAAAGGGAGTTCACAAAGATGAAGAGAAAGCCGAAGCATTAGTAGATAACCTAGAATCTCAGTGCAACCCATCGTATACTAATTTACTGTAAATATCAACCTTATGTACAAGATTCATCGTCATGTTAGGTCAACCGTAAGACAGAACATTGTCAACTCAGAACATATCACTCCTACAAATCCAACAGAAATGATAAATATCATCTCCCATTTAGAAATAGAAAAGCTCCAGGAACGGATGGCATAACTAACAGAATAGTAAAACTACTTCCAAGAAAGGCCATAGCCCATCTCGTCAACAGTACAAATGCTATCTTTAGATTCCAGCAGTTCCTTTCTACATGGAAAACAGCCACAATCATACCACTGAAGAAGCCAGGAAAAAATGCTCACCTTCCTGAAAGCTACAGACTCATAAGCCTATTATCCAGGCTGGGAAAGGTAACAGAGAAAGTGATCCTCTCAAGATTCCAAGCAGAAACAGATAAGTTAGGAATTTTGCCTAACGAACAGTTCGGCTTCCGTAGGGCCCATAGTACAGCCCAACAAGTGCACCGGCTGGTAGAAATCATTACTAAAGGTTTCAACTGGAAACTCAATACAGCTGCCATCTTCATCGACGCAGAGAAGGCGTTTGATAAAGTATGGCATCAAGGTCTTCTCTACAAACTGATAAAATTTAATTTCCCAGTCAGACTAATAAAGGTAATGCATTCTTATCTGAAAGACAGATACATGCAGGTTAGGGTAGGCGAAACGGTTTCGACCAGACGCAGGATCTCGGCATGCGTACCTCAAGGATCTCTTCTGGCACCTCTACTGATTTCAATCTATGTAGCAGACATCCCTCTGAACCCAAGAACAACATTCACTGCATTATATGCTGATGATACTGCACTGATGTCAAGTTCACTGAGCCGAAAACTGGCAACTAAAAGACTACAAAATAGCATACACACTTTAGAAAAGTGGATGGCAGACTGGAGGATCCAAGTTAACCCCCAGAAAAGCTCAGCCGTACTGTTTACTAGAAAGAAAATCCATACCATGGAGGATATTTATTTATTGTGAGTAAAGATTCCATGGCAGACTGAAGTTAAATATCTTGGAGTGATTCTTGATAGTAAACTCCTATTCAGCAAACATATTAGTTACATTTCCTCAAAGACATCCAACGTCTTAGCACAGCTCTACCCTATGATCAACAGACAAAGTAAACTGGACATGCAAACAAAATGAGCAATTTACAAGGTGGTAATTAGACCGGTTATCACTTACGCATCCCCAGCTTGGAGCCACACCGCAAATTCTAACATTCTAAAACTTCAGAGATTACAGAATAAGTGCCTGAGGATGATTCTGGATGCCCCCTGGTTCATAAGAAACACACAGATCCATAGAGAAGTTAATATCCCTTATATCTCTTCCTTTCTCATAAATCTAGCTGAGAAGTTCTTTACCAAGACAAGTAACCATCCAAACCCGTTAATCAAGGAAGCCTCGGAATATAATGAAGAAGAAATCTACAAATTTAAAAGATCAAAATGTATTTTAAGTTCAGCTGAACGCAACTGACTTCACTGCCCTCAATGGGCGAGCATATAGCTCACAAACACTCCATTCAAAGTTCTTCCATTACAAGACACAGGGGAATATGAAAAGCAATTTTGCCTCACCCATCTAGCCAGAAATGTTAATGTTAAATGTTAAAGAATAAATGTCAATTTTTAATCAAGTGCAATTGTATCATAAAGTAATGTCATCAGCTAGTAATTAATTGGTTCAAACCGTCACAAGCAGCTCTCTTTTCGGTCCTCTAGGATCATACATAATGCGTGATTTTTAATTTTTGAGGAGCAGTTTGGCTTCCGACAGTTGCATAGCACCACACAACAAATACACTGATTGGTGGAGCATATCATCACAGGTTTTAACTGGCGTCAATGCACTGGGGCTGTTTTCCTAGACTTAGCCGGTGCATTTGACAAGGTTTAGCATTATGGTTTGCTATATAAACTAATATCATCCGGTGTACCAATCGGAATCATTCAACTCATCAAGGCATACCTCTACGATAGGCGCATGCAAGTGAGATTACGTGGAGCAGTCTCTACACAGAAACACATCTTAGCTGGAGTTCCACACGGGTCCTTACTAGCACCAATCCTATTCTCCTTATACTTGCATGATATACCACACAACCCATTATCTTCAATTAAAGCTCTTTACGCTGATGACACAGCGATACTGGCCAGATCATTAAAGCCTCACTTACCCATCAAGAAACTGCAAGAAAACCTACTGCAAATTGAACAATATTTTGCCAAATGGCGACTCCTGGTGAATCCTCTGAAGAGCGTAGCCGTCCTATTCCCTAGAAGATCAGTGCTTCCAAAAGCAGATATTCTCCTATTTAACACAAAAATTCAGTGGAAAACAGAGATCAAATATCTTGGTGTAATACTGGAGAGAAAACTGACTTTCAACTCTCATATCAAGACTCTCTGTGCAAACCCATCAAAAACCATAGCTCAACTCTACCCGTTAATTAACAGAAACAGTAAGCTGAGCACCAGAATCAAACTTCTCATATACAAACTGATGGTTCGTCCAATACTCACCTACGCTTCACCGGCCTGGAGCCATACTTCAAACTCGAATATTATCAAATTACAACGCATTCAGAACCAGTGTCTTAGAGTGATCCTGGGCGCTCCATAGTTCATCCGAACTGTCCAACTGCACCGGGACACGGAGATCCCCTATATTTATACTTTCGGGCAGGCTATAGCAACCAAATTCTTCTCAAAAGCAACTGTGCACCCTAACAGACTGATCCAACTGGCTACTGACTATGATGCAATGGACTATTCTAACCTCAAAAGACCTAAAGCCATCCTCAACCCCAACACTGAGGATTAATCTCCTAGCCCACTCAGGGCGAGCAATTAGCTCATAAACTCTCTCAACTCACAGTCTCTATTAAGATAGCCGGGAATATGAAAAGATTTTGCTTCACCCGTTAAGCCAGTAATGTTACTAGTTACTGTTACTAGTTTTTTTCAATTGAGTAAATTGAGTGGTAAAAGATCACTTGTTCGGAAATATTTACTGCGTTGTTTTGATTTTGCATTGATCGTGGCATTTCGTGAAATATCAAGGTAAGACTTTGTTTAGATGCAATTTAATTGCTATCGCTTTCTTTAGCCTACGCTTGATATTGCTGGCAGTCCTTTGCGGCTGCGGGATATTTTACAAAAATTTCTGCTGGCAAGCCTTTAGACCTGCGGGATATTTTATTAACGCATATAAACAGTTAAATCGATATGAGCGTACCTGACCTAGACGTATTCACTGATTTGCTCGGTAAAGAGCCGGCTCTTGTACTTATTGATCAACTCCAAAAGAAGTTCAAGCTGACATGGCCTACTAGCATGATTGACCCCGACATCATTATCGAGTCACTCGATAAAAAGCTAGCATTCGCTTTTATTAAAAAAACTTCTCAAAAAGTTTGAAGATTGGCCAGGCTATTTAAACTTGTATTCTTCACCTGAAGTCGACGTTGAGGAAAATGAAGACTCCCCTCAAATGGAGGAAAAACTCAATCTAGTTGTCTCTACCTCTAATCCTTCTGATCAAGAAGAAATCCACGCACGTAAGAAGAGAAAAATTCTCGTCTGAGTCAACAAATGTTGTTGGTATGGACGAGGATGTTCCCATTTCAGATCCCTCTGTTTCCCCCAATGAAAAGGTGCCACCGATTATCCTAAGGGAAAAGCAGAGATGGACAACACTCAGAACCATCATGGCTAATTTACAAATAAGTTACACATCTGCTAAAAATGCAGACGAAGGAATACGAATTCAGCCCACCACGGTGGCTGACTATAGAAATCTTACAAAGGAACTGGACACAAGAGGAACTCAATATCACACATTTTCACTTGCCTCCGAAAAAAATCTGAAAGTAGGCCTACGAGGAGTCTCCGAGGATATTGACACAGATGAAATAGTTACTGACCTTAACCTACAGGACTTCCCCCCATTAAGGTCACTAGAATGTTTAGATCAAATAAGACACCTATGCCTTTAGTTTTAGTAGAAATTCATAACATTTACAAAGACATGTATAATTTAAAATCAATCTGTGGACTCAAAATCACTCCAAAACCATTGACAAAGAAACCATCTTCTGGGCAGTGCCACCGATGCCAAAAATTTGGCTATGCCCAGAAGCTATGCAAAGCTTTCATATGCCTAAAATATGGCGAGAATCACCCCACAAACACCTGCGCCAAGCCAAAATCCACCCCGGCTAAGTGCGCTAATTGTGGGGTCCCCACCCTACTAATTATAGAGGGTATATACATCACTCCAAAAACAGATGGAATGATCCAAATCATCAATCTACCTCGTCATCTAGTGCGAGAGTTCCTGAAGCTCAGACTACTCAGTTCTCCAAGAGTGAGAACATGACAACAGATGCTCGCCCATCATTAATTGAGCCCCTTAAGAAAACGAATCTTCAACATCAAGCGAGAACATATACTGATGTGGCCCGCTCCAAACAGATAGTACAAACCCAGAACCGGAATAATCGACACTCAAATCTATCAGCTGTTATCACCTCTTCTCTTGCAAACATACGGCAGGATTTCAGCAACTCAAATCCATCCTTAAGTGTCACAAAAAGTTTCCTACAACAAACCCAATCCATATTATCAGCACTCTCTGATGCATAGAAAAAAAATCGTCCCAAACTCTCTTAGGATTATCGGTTGGAATGCCAACGGTATATAAAATAAACTGTTAGAAATCCAGGAATTCAATAATAGATACAACCCAGATATACTGCTAATTAATGAAACTCACCTCAGGCCTGCTGACACCCTGAAAATCAGAGGGTATCAGATTTACAGAAACGACAGGCTTGGGTATAGAGGTGGAGGTACAGCCACCCTTATCAAAAACTATATCAATCATCATTCAATAACCAACCCTACTACCACCAACCTCGAAATCACAGGAATCAATGTCCTCACAAACTCAATTGGAAACCTTAAAATTTTTTCTGCATACAACCCTCCATTAAAGACATTATTGACCTCAGATCTGGATGCCATCCTTGGAGTAAAAGGACCGGTCATCATTGCTGGAGACCTCAATGCAAAGCAACCTGCTTGGAACAGTAAATCTACTAATAAAAATGGTCGCATCCTTTCTAGCTACACAGGATCAAACCACGCTGTTGTGGCTGGACCTACCGAACCAACTCATCTCAGTACATCTGGCACTGCTGACATCCTGGATATAGCCATCCTGCAAGACATTAAACTATAGTACAGCCTTATATCACTAAACGAGCTGTCGTCGGATCACAACCCAATTCTACTGCAATTGGGAGAACAAGAATGCCTGTCTCCTCCCTCTCATTCAGGCATATCGTGGGAGAGATTGTCTAAAGCACTTAGGGATCAAATAGGACCCGTCCCTCACATATGCACACCAGAAGATGTGGAATCTGCAGTGACTAGCCTCACCCAACACATTAAGTCCGATATAATGGTTGCAACCTTCCAGAAACCTGTTCCCAAGCCTGATCGTTTGCCTGAGGACATTATGGACCTGATCAGAGAGAAGAACAGAGCTAGGAAGAGATTTCATAACACTCGCGCACCTCAGGATAAGACAGTGCTTAACAGATTGAATGGAGCAGTAAGAGATGCACTTAAAACACATAGAAACTGAGTTTGGGATAAAAAGTTACCCTCTATCTCACCTATTGATCACTCTATCTGGGGCCTACTGAGAAACATCAAAAATAAAAACAGATCCCTCCCCCTATAATCTCAAACCAGGGCCTAGTCCGCACCGATGCAGACAAGGCAGAAGCTATACTTAAAAATCTTGAGGATCAGTGCAAACCTTCTTATAACAATGTTGATTTCAATCATCTGTACAAAATCCACAGACAGATTAGGCATGCACTAAACCTCCCTGATGTCAGTGCTGACCATATTGCACCCGTATCACCTGTTGAATTATATATTATTAAAAAACTTAAGAACAATAAAGCTCCTGGACAAGACAGTATCTCAAACAGGGTGATCAAGCTGCTGCCTCGAAAAGCTATAGTGCACCTGACCAGTATAATAAATGCAATCTTAAGACTTCACTATTTTCCTTCCACCTGGAAACTGGCTGATGTGATTCCTATATATAAGCCAGGCAAAGACCCACACTTACCGCAGAATTATCGTCCAATCAGTCTCATCTCCAATCTGGGTAAGGTTGCCGAGAAGGTCATCCTTTCACGACTCCAAACCTCAGTAAATGACCTAAACATCCTCCCTAAAGAACAGTTTGGTTTTCGACAACACCATACTACTACCCAGAAAATCCACAGAATTGTGGAATATATCACCACCAGCTACGACTGGCGCCAGTGCACAGGAGCTGTATTCCTAGACCTATCCAAAGCATTTGACAAAATCTGGCATTTTGGACTCCTGCACAAACTTATCTCAGCCGGTATCTCACTACAAATGGTTCATCTAATCCGTTCATATCTTCAGAATAGATCAATGCAAGTTACAATTAACGGTTCTACATCGTTCCAGCGCTATATCTTTGCTGGAGTGCCGCAGGGATCTCTACTGGTTCCATTGCTGTTTTCTGTATACATGTCAGACATCCCACACAATCCGATGACTTCCATTTTAGCACAGTATGCGGACGATACGGCAATACTAACCAGATCTCTCAGACCCCACTTCGTTACCAGAAAGCTTCAAGAAAACCTTCTAAAGCTGGAGGGTTGGTTCTCCAAGTGGAGATTGGAAGTCAACCCCCCTGAAAAGCTCAGCGGTTCTTTTCTCAAAAAGACCAATTTCTCCTGCAGGAGATGTGTTACTATTCAATACTAAAATTCCCTGCAGAAAGAAACAAATTACCTGGGTGTGATTCTCGACAAAAAGCTATCTTTCAACCAACATATCAAGTCTGCATGCGCAAAAGCATCTAAAGCCATAGTTCAGATTTACCCGCTAATTAATAGAAATAACAAACTCAGCAACAGAATCAAATTGCAACTATACCAGATGATGATTCGTCCTATAATCACCTATGCCTCTCCGGCCTGGAGCCACACCTCTAATATTAACATTATCAAAATACAGCGAGTGCAGAACAAGTGCTTGAGAATGATTCTGAACGCCCCGTGGTATTTTAGAAACAATCAACTCCACATAGACACAAATATTCCCGATATTCTCTCTTATCTACAATCCTTAGCGTCCAAGTTTTTTCTAAAGACGTCCACACATCCCAACGATTTGGTTCAACAAGCCGCAGCATACGAGCCAACGGGCATATTTAAATATAGAAGACCAAAAACTATATTAGCCTCTTATAACGATGCATAATCTCCATGCTCATTCAGGGCGAGCAAACTGCTCGTAAATTTTACCCTTACTGTAACCACAACAGGTAGCGGGGAATATGAAAAGCATCTTGCTTCACCCCTAAAGACATGAATGTCAATTGTCAAGTGCAATTGTTTTTATTGGAATTTGTTACATTCTGCGGTTTATAGTTAAAATAGTTAAAATCGCGAATGCAAATGGCATTCCCAAGAAAATTCATGAATTACGTGACTTGGATTCTGTTTTGAACTTGATATTTAACTAGAAACCCATCGGATAAATCAAAACTTCGAAATTACTACCTTTTCAGGAATGAAAGGGGAGAAGGCCCCGCCATTTTTATTAAGAGAAATATATATATACGATTCCATGAAATTGAAATTCCTACAACAAAAAATTTAGACGTTACTGGACTGGAAATATATTCTACCATTTCTGTTTGTAATTCACCAAATAAACAGATTCTGGTTTGAGTTGTTGTTCGCAGCTAATTTTATTTCTAAACACTTTCTCTGGAACGGTAAAGTTACAAATAAAAATAGAAACCATTAAATGAATTTGTCATCAATATTTTGTGATTATATATTAGAGAAAATATATGTAATAAAGAAAAAAATATCTCGTATTTTCTCCTTAAGAAGAAATCGTTCTATATAGGAAGGAACCAACACTTTCTGAATAATTCGAATGAACTGGCATATTAAGAAAATAAATACAATTCATCAGAGCAAAACAACTGCGAAATCCAGCAGCCAATTAGTTCTGTCCAAATCGGATTGGTAATGAATTATAAGGCTTTCCAACTGGTGTATAATCCTCCCTCCACATTCATATTTTCTGCCAGACGGGAAACAAGAGGGGGGGGGGGAAATGTCACGTGGCAGATGAAAATATTCTATTACTTTTTTCTTATTTAACTACCAAAATGAACTTAGCAGAATAAAATATATATATATATATATATATATATATATATATATATATATATATATATATATATATATATATATATATATATATATATATATATATATATATATATATATAATACTACTAAGCTAAATGTGATAAAAATCATTTCGACATTTGTTTCAACAACATTCGCATCGCAAACATAAATATGAATTGCAGACATTCGCAGCTCTCATAATACGGACCGATCCTTAAATTAACCTCAACGACCACCTTGACTGTCCAAATTACATCCTAAATTACTCTCTTAATATATCTCTTAGTATACCAAGCCGGAGAATACCTTACTGGATTCCTTTGTTCATAACGTTTTCTGGCTTCAGGTTTCCTCGCACTGTTCAATGGCATTCATCGTCTGTTTTCACCACTCTCGGAACTATTCAAATTACTCTGATCGCTTTCACTTTCTCTCACCAGAGATTCACTCTCTGGAGTGTTGTTCTGTATTTTCTTCAAAATAGAGAACAACACTCCTCCTCCTCTTAAATTTTCCTCTATATAGAATTTTTATCCCGCTTGATGCATGGTCCACTATGATTATGCAACTGTGGGAAAACCCCAACGGGCTTGTTGCAGAATCCGGAGTTGGGGGGGGGGGGGGGGTTAGGTGTGTGTGTGTGTCCACGGAGCCGGTTTGCCTGTTCTGGAGAACGAAAAACTAGTTTCCGGGTGAAAAAAAAAACACCTACCACGAAAGAGACCAGATAAAGGTTCCTCGTATCTTGAACGATCGAAACCAGGTCTTTCCGATCAAAGTGCTTCGTCTCTACCGACTGAGCTACGGAGGAGTTAAAATACAGAGCAGCACTAACTCACTAACTATGCCATATCAAATCCACACAGCATATAACATACACACACACACACACACATTAGCCATTATAGTTATGCATATGTTAAAGCAACCCTGTCAATTCGTGTAGCAGTCCTATGAAATAAACTTCGGTACAATATAAAGAATCTAACTTCTTCATATGCTGCCCAAAAGAGAGATTTGTTATCCCAGTACTCAATCAACACCACACACACAAACACACACACACACACACACACACACACACACACACACACACACACACACACACACACACACACACACACACGCACGCACGCACGCACTCACACACACACATGTACTGTACTTGCAACACTGAAGAATCTCTACAGCCATGAATAATAGCCGAGAAACTGGCAACCAAAATCTCGGAATTACAAATTTGTTTCGTGAACTGTTGCACGGATGTCAGCGCGAGAAACACAGCAGCATTTCTTTTTACGAGAAGGCGAGCATGGACGGAATCTCTAACAAGTCAAAAAATGTCTCCTCACAGAGTAATCCTGCATAAAGTTATCTTCATCACTGTGATGATGAACATCATCGCTTCCCATTCCAGAGAATATAATACTGACCCCAACCAAATCCGAGAAAGCATCACAATTTCTGCAAAGAGCCTTCTCGCTACTAAAAGATTCTACTTGCAAGACTAGAGGACATTTAGAGGATATAAAAGACGAATACCTGAAGAACAATTTGGGTTCCGATCCAGACACAGCACAGCAGTTTATAAAATCCTCCCACATCATAGTGGGGACAAAACTGTAAACAGCTTACTGGAGCCCTCTTTCTGGACTTTACTAAAGCTTTTGATAAAATGTAGTTGAACGACTTCCTCGGATTGTCACGACCAACTTTCCAATCAATCTAATCTCGATCATTAAATCCCACGTAAATAATAGAAAGCAACTCTTTCAAATAACAGAATACCAGACCATTGCAACGAAGGATCACACCAAGTATCCTCCGAGGCTCTTTACTATCTCTTCTGCTCTTTTACATTTATGTGGCACCCCCCACACACACACACATATACCATGGAATCCCATGGCTTTCTCGAGCATGGTTCAAGAAATTTTGTAAATACATACAAAAGTGAAGTAGTCCATTTACAAGAAAACACCATCGGTAGAAAGTAACTTGCGCATGTTGGAACCAAATACCTGGTTAAAAAGCTTCGCTTCGCTGAACATATCAAATCCGCTTGTACACCAAATCACAGAAATGCTCAACCGACATAGCAAACTATCACGTCCAAGGAACAAAGCAATTATTTAAAATTGACAATTAGATCAATTCGGAATGATGGTTCACCAGCATGGTGTTTGCCACCATGGAAAACTTCAATAAGAAAAAGATCCTGATCCTTCAAAACAAATGCGTACGCAGGATGTAAGACATACCGTGGTTTGTCAAAAATACAAATCCACCGCGAGACTGGGAACCCCCAAACCAACTTATCCGCCGAGTAACAAACTCGTACCACTAACAGGACAAGAAAAAACACAAACACCCAGAAGCAATACTCCTCAGCTAAGGCCCATCCCCAAAAGCCAACAGTTCTTAATGAAAGAGCACTGATGCTCACAAAGGACACCTCCAATCGCAGATGAAGAAATAGCGAAGAGCTAAAAATCAATTTCGCCACAGAAAGTTTACTGATTACGGTTTTCAATATTGAGTTGAAATTTTCATTTATTTTTGGATCATTCGGATTAAATGGATTTGGTTTATTGATCATTCGAAACTTCAGGTATGAACTTGAAATTCCCAGAACTCTGCTATTTTCTGAAGCAGGATTTAACTCTTCCCCCCCCCCCTTACACACACATATTCAAAAATACCAATGGTATTTTTGCGTATATTATCCCTCTGGACTATCTGCTAAGGGCATCCTAACAATTCATGTTGTGATCATGTGACAAATTATAGTAATTTGATTTAACTTCAGACCACCAAACCTGTGAATAGCACTCCAGATGTCATCTAATGAACATCTTATAATAAAGTGGAATGACAACTTTATTTTCATCATTTGTCTTTACCAGAACTCCGTTTTGCAGTTTCATCACCTCTACAGTATATTCGGAGTCCATCTGTACTATTTTCGTTTTCAAAATGTGCTTGTCTCCTCTGTTTACTGCTGCATGATGTGGTGCCCAGCGTTGCACATCAAAGTTTGAAAGTACAAAACACCTTACATCCATTGGAAGACAAACTGGCATCGTATTCCTACTCTTCTCCATACATAAAATCTATTCCAATAGTTCTGAAACATTATTATGTTGGTCATCTTTAGCTACATCCGCATTACTATTATATTTTGGCCCAAAAGTAGTTAAATTCCAGCATGCAAACCATTTGCAGTATAATTAGCATGCACGTTAGTCAGCAAAAGTCCCACGACTGCAGGAGTTTGACTGGTAGTTCCTCCTGAGATGCAGCTAACCAATTATCGACACTCATTTGACTCAACTCTTATAGTAATCTGCCGAGTGGCAATTTGAGATGATTGCGAAATCCAAAAATATTGCGGTTTATTCAAAAATTCATCTTCTTACCCCGCTTATTTTTAACTATAGTACACGCTGTATTATAAAACTCGTTCAATGAAACAAGGACTTTCTTTAATAAATCCTTGGAGACTTCTACATAAAATCTCTCCCCTCTATCAAATCTCTTCGTTTTCGTAATGAACCCCCCCCCTCCTCCAGAAAGCAACTCCCCTTCAATTTTGCGAGAAGGGCAGGGGGTGAGGACAAGCGATTGAAAAAAAGTTTTTCGGTTTTGAAAATCATATACAGGTTTAGTACTACTATTTATTTCATATTTAATTCATATTACAAATTTCAATTATATTATATTTATCTACACTGAGAACGTGTGGAGAACTATATTTTTGTATGTTATTTATCTACACATTCTCAGTTCTTCGTTCTAATTTCTTGAACAATGAGCAATCATCCCTGTTGTTCATTCAAATCTGCCATTGTTCGTGATTTTTCGAACTCAAATCCGAATTCGCAGGCTCGTGATTTTTCGAACTCAAATCCGAATTCGCAGGCTCGTGATTTTTCGAACTCAAATCCGAATTCGCAGGCTCGTGATTTTTCAAATATAATGTATCTCATTACCAAAAGATGGAGCCATGTACAAATCGCTATGTAGTCATTTTGTAAAATATAATAATTTTTATTTATCCGTTACGTATATATTTCACTGCTATTTCTTGAATAAACTGTCTTCTTTTTTATGAATATTTTAAGATTGTTTTTATAAACAACAAAAATACGCAAAGGCAACGACTTTTAAATGTATGCTTGAGTAGTTTTAAGAAAAAGTTTATACCAAATTCGAACGAAACACCTTCTATTAACATACTTGAATACGCAAGATTAAATTGTATATTAAAACAAAATAATCTACATTCATTCTGAGTATAGACATACCTTGCTATTATAAAAATTATTGTTGAATAATAATAAATACCGCACTAGGTAGCAGCAGCCGATTTTATCTTTGCAATTATTGGAATATACAAATAATCACGTGAATCTTCGAACTTCGAATAATGAAAAGTTGAAAATGCACTTAAAAATAAATAAATCATAATTCTGATTTATTTATAATAATAATAATAATAATAATAATAATAATAATAATAATACGACCCCCTTAAGGGTTCATATTATTATTATTATTAAGGGTGCACATTATTTCCAACTTTCTATGGACAATTTACTTCCAAATTAATCTGCTATTCGTTAGGACTCCCGTGCTGTTCCAGTCACGCATTTTCACATTCTAAGACATTATTTCTTAAACTGTATTGTAAGGAACAGTGGTTTTTCACCAATACTGAGCTCAGAACCTACAGACATTTATAATTTCTATTGGATGTAGTTTCTTGAACAAAAAAGAAACACTTCAGTAAATTGGAAAAATACTCTCTGGCGAAGCTGTGTGTTTGTGCGTGTGGTCTCTGTCGTTGTTAGAAGAGCGTAGTCACTGGCTATTAGGCCACAAAATTGCTACAATCGTTTATTTTTTTAAAATTGTTTATTCACACTAGCGACGTGAAAAAAAAACATACTCATGAGAGTTATTTTTAAAAAAAACAGGAAAAGTTAGTGGAATTATTACTAACACTGCCCAAAAGCATACGCTATCAACCAGTCATTTAGATATGCAACAACTACATAAAATCTAGAGGAATAAATACCGGTTAAAATCATTTAAAGGTTATTTAAACAAATTTCTAATTAAGATCTGAACATTTGTTGTATGAATATTTTTATCGATACTTATTCGTAGAAAGCTCATCTTACAATATTATTTGTAATGTTAGGCATGATGTTTTCTTGATCAAAATATTTCGCATGTAACAGTTCATTTCCG
This sequence comes from Typopeltis vanoorti, assembly GCF_054136105.1. NCBI lineage: Eukaryota > Metazoa > Arthropoda > Arachnida > Uropygi > Thelyphonidae > Typopeltis > Typopeltis vanoorti. Next base: position 101,735,181 of record NC_143566.1, read on the forward strand.
TAATTTACGTTCCGATAAATTTTATGAAACTTTTCGTGGGTGTTCCGCGAAGATGAAACGTTTTGATGTGGGGTTTTGTAATCTCAAAGGGTTTAAAAAACATTTATTTAAGCACATCAATCAACCGAATTTGTAGTCCGATGCCGCTAGTTCTGGCAGAAATTGATAAAGACAAACATGAAATATATAATTTAAGAACGGTATGCAAGCTGATGATTAAAACGGAATCGCTACGTAGAAAGGCATCATCTGTTCAATGCCATCGATGTTAAAAATACGGTCACGTGCAGAGCCGCTGCAAGGCAGAGTTCTGTTGCCTCAAGTGTGGAGATTAACGTCGGAAGGTTTCTTGTACGAAGCCTCCTACAGCACCAGAAAATTGTGCCAAGTGTGGCGGTCCTCATCCAACTAACTATAAAGGTTGTAGTCAACAGCCAGTTAATCAAAAATAACAGCGAAGGTCGGCAATTATATTCCTCTAACTGGACCAAACAAACCAATACCTTCTACATTTCAATCAGGAAGTTCCGCATCAATCACCAAGAATAAATCTTATGCTGATGTAGTAGCTATGAAACCAGGTGGCTCTGATCATCACCTCTCATCTAATCCCAATAAATCTGCCATGATAACAGCAGCTTTACGAGAAATGCTGATTGAATTTAGCAAAACAAACCCACACAAGATTCAACAAACAAATTTATGAAAAACAGTCGCATTTTTTTCTCTGTACTCTGTATGAGTAATGCAAATAACACCTCTAATTCATTACAGATTGCATACTGGAATACAAGTGGCATTCCTTAACAAAATGCACGAACTACAGGAGTTTGTTTCCCGGTTGGATATCGATATACATTACTAATAATCAACTGCTAATCAACGCAACTCACCTGAACATATCCGACAAACCAAGACACAGAAATTATTATCTTTTTAGAAATCATAGAACTGATGCCATAGGTGTAGGTACGGCCATTTTTATTAATAGATGAAATTAAAATTCCTTCATCCACAACCTTGGAGGTTACCGTTCTAGAAATCCATACCGCCAGTGCAAGAAGTCTCAGTGCTTATTCTGTGTACTACTCCAAACAAACGGATTTCTACTTTGGATCTCTCACAATTACTTGTTTCCAAAGATCAAAAGCTATATTAATTTCTAATATAGATTGATTTTTAATATAGGTATATATTCTAATATAGATATGCAAGCTCCATGCCTACCCAGGCCGAGCATATAGCTCATAAACTTTTCCTTCACTGTAATATATTTTTATTTTTTATATATATACAACCTACTATCTGATAGGATAGCAGGGAGTATATATAAAAATAAAATAAAAATCCTCTGGCTTCTCCCCGAGAACCTTATTTAAAGGTAAAGGCGTCTCAAAAAATTCGGAAGGTCCCTAGGCCACTCACTGGTGGGAGAAAGACCGTCCATCTCAGCGGTGGCTCCAATCAGTGATGGTCTTCCACCTACCACCGCCACCACCGAGCAGAACCGCTCAAATTCCGAAGAAAAGCATTCACCGACAAAGCCCCTCAGTGGGCCGTGCCGGAGGACACTTTCCCTGGAGACTCAAATTTCTCACTTAAGGCAAAAACCTTAAGACATCATACTCATATTAGCAATAGCCGAGCCTCAGTTAGAGCTTCATTGGCCACAGGCCTCAGTTAAACTTCATTAGCTACAGCATTGCCATTTGTTACCCTTTTGTTACTCCCTGCTTCTCCCTGAAAACCATAATGTTAATCGTTAAAACATTAATGTTCAACGGTGCACACAATTGACAATTGACAATTGACATTTATGTCTTTAGTGAAGCAAGATGTTTTTCATATTCCCCGCTATCTGTTGTGGTTACAGTGAAGGTAAAATTTATGAGCAGACAGATTGCTCTCCCTGAATGGGCATGGAGATTATGCATCACTAAAGGAGGCTAATATAGCTTTTGGTCTTCTATATTTGAATATGTCCGCTGGATCGTATGCTGCAGCTTGCTGAACCAAATTGTTGGGATGTGTGGACGTCTTTAGGGAAAACTTGGTTGCTAAGGATTGTAGAAAAGAGAAAATATAGGGAATATTTGTGTCTCTGTGGAGTTGATTGTTTCTAACATACCACGGGGCGTTCAGAATCATTCTCAAGCACTTATTCTGCACTCGCTGTATTTTGATAATATTAGCATTAGAGGTGTGGCTCCAGGCCGGACAGGCATAGGTGATTATAGGACGAATTGTCATCTGCTATAGTTGCAATTTAATTCTGTTGCTGAGCTTGCTATTTCTGTTAATTAGCGGATAGATCTGAGCTATGGCTTTAGATGCCTTTGTGCACGCAGACTTAGTGTGTTGATTGAAAGATAGCTTTTTGTTGAGAATCACACCCAGGTAATTTGTTTCTGTCTGCCAGGGAATTTTAGTATTGAATAGTAACACATCTCCTGCAGGAGACATTGGCCTTTTTGAGAAAAGAACGGCTGAGCTTTTCTGGGGGTTGACTTCCAATCTCCACTTGGAGAACCAACCCTCCAGCTTTAGAAGGTTTTCTTGAAGCTTTCTGGTAATGAAATGGGGTATGGCAGATCTGGTTAGTTTTGCCGTATCGTCCGCATACAGGACCAAAATGGAAGTCATCGGATTGTGCGGGATGCCTGACATGTATATAGCGAACAGCAATGGAGCCAGTAGAGATCCCTGCGGCACTCCAGCAACGCTGGGAGGATGTAGAACCGTTGATTCTTATTTGCATTGATCTATTCTGAAGATATGAATGGATTAATGGAACCATTTTTAGTGAGGTACCGGCTGAGATAAGTTTGTGCAGGAGTCCAAAATGCCAGATTTTTTCAAATGCTTTGGATAAGTCTAGGAAAACAGCGCCTGTGCACTGGTGCCAGTTGTAGCTGGTGGTGATGTATTCCACAATTCTGTGGATTTGCTGGGTAGTACTATGGTGTTGCCTGAAACCAAACAGTTCTTTAGGGAGGATGTTTAGGTCATTTACTGAGGTTTGGAGTCGTGAGAGGATGACCTTCTCTGCAACCTTACCCAGATAATTTTGCGGTAAGTGTGGGTCTTTGCCTGGCTTATGTATAGGAATTACGTCAGTCAGTTTCCAGGTGGAAGGAAAATAGTGAAATCTTAAAATTGCATCTATTATACTGGACAGGTGCACTACTGCTTTTTGGGGCAGAAGTTTAATCACCCGATTAGTAATGCCGTCTAGCCCAGGAGCTTTTTTGTTCCTTAATTTTTTAATAATGTCATATAACTCAGCAGGTGATGTTGGTGCAGTATGGTCAGTGCTGGAGATAGGAAGTTTGAGTGAGTGTCTGACCTTGATGTGAATCTTATATATGTGGTCAAAGTCAAAGTTTCCATACGAGGCCTGCATTGCTCCTTTAAGTTATGTGCTATAACTTCTGCTTTGTCTACATCTGTGTGAGCATGGCCCTGGTCAGAGAATATTGGGGGAAGGGATCTGTCTTTGTTTTTGATATTTTTCAGTAGTCCCCAGATGGAGTGATCAGGTAGGAGAAATGGAGGATAACTTTTCTTCCCATACTTGGTCTCTATGGGCTGTGAGGGCATCTCTTACTGCCCCATTTAATCTGTTTAAATTTATTTTATCTTGTGGTGCACACGTGTTACGGTATCTTATCCTAGCTCTGTTTTTGTCTCTGATCAAGTTCATGCTGTCTTCAGGCAAACGATCTGGCTTGCGGGCAGATTTGTAGGAGGAAGCTACCTTTATAGCAGAATTAATTTGTTGTGTGAGATTTGTAACTGCAGTTTCTACTTCTTCTTTTGTGCGTATGTGAGGAACAGGGCCAATATAATCCTTCAGTGCTGCTGACAGTCTTTCCCATGCAATGTAGGAGTGAGAAGGAGGACATAGGTATTCTTGATTTCCGAGCTGTAGTAAAATTGGATTGTGATCGAATGATAGTTCATCCATAGATATGATGCCGTATTGAAGTTTAATATCCTGAAGGATAGCCATATCCAGGATGTCAGCAGTGCCGAACGTACTGAAATGAGTTGGTTCGGTGGGGCCTGCCACAACAGCGTTGCTTGATCCTAAGTAATTGTAAAGGATGCAACCATTCTTGTTTGTGGTTATACAATTCCACGCAGGATGCTCGGAATTCAGATGATCCCCGGCAATAATGGTGGGCTCTCTGGTGCATAAGATGGCATTTAGATCAGAGCGAAGTAGATATTTTTGGGGAGGGTTGCTATAACTTCTGCTTTGTCTACATCTGTGTGAGCATGGCCCTGGTCAGAGAATATTGGGGTAAGGGATCTGTCTTTGTTTTTGATATTTTTCAGTAGTCCCCAGATGGAGTGATCAGGTAGGAGAAATGGAGGATAACTTTTCTTCCCATACTTGGTCTCTATGGGCTGTGAGGGCATCTCTTACTGCCCCATTTAATCTGTTTAAATTTATTTTATCTTGTGGTGCACACGTGTTACGGTATCTTATCCTAGCTCTGTTTTTGTCTCTGATCAAGTTCATGATGTCTTCAGGCAAACGATCTGGCTTGCGGGCAGATTTGTAGGAGGAAGCTACCTTTATAGCAGAATTAATTTGTTGTGTGAGATTTGTAACTGCAGTTTCTACTTCTTCTTTTGTGCGTATGTGAGGAACAGGGCCAATATAATCCTTCAGTGCTGCTGACAGTCTTTCCCATGCAATGTAGGAGTGAGAAGGAGGACATAGGTATTCTTGATTTCCGAGCTGTAGTAAAATTGGATTGTGATCGAATGATAGTTCATCCATAGATATGATGCCGTATTGAAGTTTAATATCCTGAAGGATAGCCATATCCAGGATGTCAGCAGTGCCGAACGTACTGAAATGAGTTGGTTCGGTGGGGCCTGCCACAACAGCGTTGCTTGATCCTAAGTAATTGTAAAGGATGCAACCATTCTTGTTTGTGGTTATACAATTCCACGCAGGATGCTTGGAATTCAGATGATCCCCGGCAATAATGGTGGGCTCTCTGGTGCATAAGATGGCATTTAGATCAGAGCGAAGTAGATATTTTTGGGGAGGGTTGCTATAACTTCTGCTTTGTCTACATCTGTGTGAGCATGGCCCTGGTCAGAGAATATTGGGGGAAGGGATCTGTCTTTGTTTTTGATATTTTTCAGTAGTCCCCAGATGGAGTGATCAGGTAGGAGAAATGGAGGATAACTTTTCTTCCCATACTTGGTCTCTATGGGCTGTGAGGGCATCTCTTACTGCCCCATTTAATCTGTTTAAATTTATTTTATCTTGTGGTGCACACGTGTTACGGTATCTTATCCTAGCTCTGTTTTTGTCTCTGATCAAGTTCATGATGTCTTCAGGCAAACGATCTGGCTTGCGGGCAGATTTGTAGGAGGAAGCTACCTTTATAGCAGAATTAATTTGTTGTGTGAGATTTGTAACTGCAGTTTCTACTTCTTCTTTTGTGCGTATGTGAGGAACAGGGCCAATATAATCCTTCAGTGCTGCTGACAGTCTTTCCCATGCAATGTAGGAGTGAGAAGGAGGACATAGGTATTCTTGATTTCCGAGCTGTAGTAAAATTGGATTGTGATCGAATGATAGTTCATCCATAGATATGATGCCGTATTGAAGTTTAATATCCTGAAGGATAGCCATATCCAGGATGTCAGCAGTGCCGAACGTACTGAAATGAGTTGGTTCGGTGGGGCCTGCCACAACAGCGTTGCTTGATCCTAAGTAATTGTAAAGGATGCAACCATTCTTGTTTGTGGTTATACAATTCCACGCAGGATGCTTGGAATTCAGATGATCCCCGGCAATAATGGTGGGCTCTCTGGTGCATAAGATGGCATTTAGATCAGAGTGAAGTAGATATTTTTGGGGAGGGTTGTAAGCTGAGTAGATTTTCAGTTTGCCAGTGGAGCTGGTGACTACTTCCACTCCTGTGATCTCAAGGTTAGTGGTTGAAGGAATGCTCACAGAGTGGTGCTTAATGTAGTTTTTAATGAAGATGGCAGTGCCGCCGCCTCTGTAGTGTAGTCTGTCATTTCTGTATAGGTGATAGCCCCTTATTGTAGGATTGTCTGAGGGTTTTAAATGAGTTTCACTGATTAAAATAACATCTGGTTGATACCTAGATGTGAAGTGTCGGAGTTCCAGAATTTTGTTTTTAAGGCCATTTGCGATCCACGCAACTATCTGAAGAGATGCTGGAATGAGTTTGTTACTATTCATTTATGAGAGCTGTGAGGATGACCTGTGTTTCACGAAGAAATCTTTTAGTGGAGGTTTCAGTAGGGTTTGATAGGCTGAAATTTTGTAGCATGTTTGCTAGTGAGGCCGTAATAACAGCTGTTAGGTTTTTAGGTGCTGTTGGTTGATTTTGTTCTGGATTTGGTCCAGTTGTACGGGTCACATCAGCATAGCTTCTTGTTTGCTTTCGGGTGTCTCTATTATTGGAGGTCTCCGACTGTGGCCGCTGAGTCTCCGGTTTTGATGTCTGGGCCTCTGGTGTTCTTGTGCTGAATGAGGAGGGCTGATTGATTGCCTCCATCCGTCTGTTCTTTGGGTGCTGAGTACATCCTTTGTAGTTCTATATTCCGCTCTGCATAGATCCTGGGCATGGCCAAACTTCTGGCACTTGTGGCACTGCCCAGAAGATGATCTTTTACGGAGTGGTTCCGGTGTGACGATGAGACCACAGACTGTTTTTAAGTTGTAAATATCCTTGTATATTTTATGAATCTCAACAAGGACCAATGGCATGGGAGTCTTGTCAGCTTTGTACATTCTGCTCACTTTGACTGGGGGCAGATGCTGAGAATTTAGGTCAGCAGCTATTTCTGCTGTGTCAATGTCTTCACAGACACCACGAAGGACTACTTTTAAGTTTTTTTCGGAGCTGAGCGCAAAGGTATGATACTGGATGCCTCTGTCGTCCAGTTCTTTGGTCAACCTTCTATAGTCTGTCACTGTTGCTGGCTGGATCTTTATGCATGTTTTTGCCTTAATGAAGCCAATATGCAAATTGGAGATTGTGGATCTTAAAGCTGCCCACTTATGCTTTTCTCTAAGGATGATCGGAGGCACCTTTTCATTGGGAGAAATAGCGGCGTCCGAACCCTGAGAATCCTGTTCCATTTCACTATTATCATTGTGCGGTTCATCTGTTGTTTTTCGCTTTTTGCGTGCACGCACTTCTACAAAGTCTGAAGGAGTAGAAGGCAGATTCTAAATGATCTTCAGCGACAACGTCTGAGACACATTCGGGCGGAATGGTGTCATACAGTTTCACTTTTCCCGGCCAATTATCACTCAGCAGCTTTCCCAGTCTGAGGAATTCCTTATATACATCCTCGAACCTGGTTTCATTCACAAGTTTTGCCATTTCAAGACACAGATGGAGAAAGAGTAGAGATTTCTCAGGTGTCCCGAGCAGGTAAAGATAATCCTATGGACTTTTGAGGGTCCACTAGCAAATCCCGTAGACAGTGTTAGGTGTCTACCTGCAATAAAATGTCACTATAAGAAACAAACAAAGGCGATACTATTGGCTGCAGGCCTAGCGTATTGCCCCTGTAATTACAAATGACTTACCTGGATAAACCCTATGGAAAATAAAGTGACTGTTTATGGTAGCAAGCAATTAACTAACTACTATTACTAATGAATAAGCATAAATATAAATCGCTAAAAACATATCAAACCAATTCATAATTCATCATCAATAATACACGACACTAAACACTAAAACACTAAAAAGCTCTAGTCATGGCTGGGTAACGGCAATAGCCGTTACCCAGCCATGACTAGAGCTTTTTAGCTCAATAACACTCCATCCACACAGATTTTCTTCATTAGATGACGGGATAAAGAGTCAAGGACTCAGTCCATCGCCCAGTTCTTTTAAGAACTTTAAGAACTTGTGTGCACCGGATATATGTAGAAGAAAAAAAGGTGGCGGCTCGTGTGTTAGTGTCGTGTATTATTGATGATGAATTATGAATTGGTTTGATATGTTTTTAGCGATTTATATTTATGTTTATTCATTAGTAATAGTAGTTAATTGCTTGCTACCATAAACAGTCACTTTATTTTCCATAGTGTTTATCCAGATAAGTCATTTGTAATTATTTGTAATTACAAGGGCAATACGCTAGGCCTACAGCCGCTAGTATCGCTTTGTCCTTATAGTCCTTATATAAGGACTGGCTTAAAGGGGCGAAGCAAGAATGCTTTTCATATTCCCCGTTATCTGTACAGGACAGTGTAGGATAAGGTGTTATTAAGCAATTAAAGCTCTGATCATGGCAGGAGGGTAACAGCAATAGCCGAGCCTCAGTTAGAACTTCATTAGCTACAGCTTTGCCATCCATTACCCTCCAAGGGTATTGGATCCAGTATCGCTTTGAACAGCAAAACAGAGTTCATATAATTAGCAGTATTCAAACTTATAATGGTGTTTTAACAAATCTTAATTAACCTTTAGATTTTTATTTGTTTAATAAAGGCGTTTTTCTTTTTTCAGCAGTGTATTATATTTACAAAAATATAGTTTAACAGTTAAACAGAAGGCTAAATTTATATAAAAGAATAATGTTTTTAATAATCATTTAATACGTTATAGTAAATAATTGAGCATCCTTAACAAAATACATGAACTAATATTTATTCAGTATTATTGAATTAAATGTAAATTAAATGATAATACGAATATTTCTAGAATCGGTGGATCAAATTCTGGTGGCTCAGCAACACCGGCTGCTCTGCGCAGAGTTTAAAGTAAAGTCAAAGATAAGTGGGAGGAAGAAAATTAAGTGGTTTTGCTTAAAAGAAAAGGGTGTGAGGAACCGTTTTAGGGAAAAGGTATTAGAGATTTCGGATGGACTGGAAAGTGTACAAAACTGGTGGAGACATAATTCAAATGTAATTCTAAGCTGTGCAATTGAGGTGCTTGGTGAAACATCTGGAAAGATTAGAGAGAAGAAGGAGGGTTGGTGGCGGAATAATAATGTACAAGAAGCCGTGACGGCTAAGAGGAAGGCAAAGCAGAAATGGGACGAGTCAAGAGTGGAAGGGGACAGAGAGGAATACTGAGAGAAAAAGCGAGAACCCAAAAGAGCCGTTGCACACGCGAAGGCCATGACATATCAAGACCTTTATGATCAATTAGGAACAAAGGAAGTACAGAGAAAAATTTATCGATTGGCAAAAGGTCGAAATAAGGCATCAAACGAAATCGTACATGTGAGGCATATAAAAGACCCTTGAGGAAGGGTATTAAGGAGGGACGTGGATATAAGAAACAGATGGAGAATATACTTTGAAGGGCTTTTGAATGAAGAAGATGCAAGAACTCACAGAGAAGATGGGGAGCCTAATGAGGGGATGGTGCAGAACATTAGTAGAGTGGAAGTGAAGGAAGCCATAAAGAGGACGAAGAATGGAAAGTCGGTAGGATCTGACAGGATTCCAGTGGAGGCATGGAAGGCACTAGGGGAAGTGGGAATTGACCTGCTGTGGGACCTGTTCATAAACGTTTGTCAACAGGAAAATATACCGGAGGAATGGAGGGAAAGTACTCTTGTCCCCATCTACAAGAGTAAAGGAGATGCACAAGACTGTAAGAATTCCAGAGGAACTTTATTCCTCTGTAATTCTTAGTCTTAATCCCACACAATGAAAATCCTAGAGAGGGTTCTTGATGAAAGACTGAGGAAGGAGGTGGAGATTGCAAAGGAGCAATTTGGCTTCATGCCTGGTCGATTGATGACAGATGCTATCTTTGGGTTACGACAGATGATGAAAATGTTTCTAGAGAAGCAACGGGAGCTACACTTGGTTTTTATTGATCTGGAGAAAGCGTATGATAGACTGCCAAGGCAAGTCTGGAGGTGTTTGAGGAAGAAGAAAGTACCGGAGAAATATGTCAGGTTGGTGCAGAAGATGTACAGAAATGTGAAGACAAGAGTTCGAACCTGCCTTTCACAGACAGAAAGTTTTCCAGTGATAGTTGGCTTGCATCAAGGGGTCAGCATTAAGTCCGTTCCTGTTTAATATTGTGATGGAGGTGGTGACGGCGGAGGTGAGAGAAGACGCACCTTGGACTATGTTGTATGCAGATGATATCGTGCTATGTGCAGAATCAAGAGAAGAAGTGTCAGCTAAACTGGAAAGTTGGAGAAATGTACTGGAAGAGAGAGGTATGAGACTGACCAGAAGTATATGTGCTGCAATGTGGATGGCAACCAGGAGACAGATCTAGAGCTGGAATGATATGTCATCAGGAATGTCTGTGACTTTAGATACTTAGGTTCAACAATGAAAGAGGATGGTGAGGCTGAGGAGGAAGTGGGATGCAGGATACAAGCAGGATGGAAGAACTAGAGAGAGATGGCTGTAGTGCTATGCGATAAGAGGATGCCGATCAATCCAAAAGGCAAAATCTACAGGACAGTATTGAGACCAGCTATGACGTATGCTATGGATACTGTGGCCCCGAGGAAAAATATCACCAGCAGGATGGAGGTAGCGGAGATGAGAATACTTAGATGGATGTGCGGTGTGACTAGAAAGGATCGTCTGAGAAATGATTATGTAAGGGAAACGGTGAAAGTTACGAACTTAGGAGCAAAGATACAGGAGGCGAGATTGAGATGGTTTGGTCATATGATGAGGAGAGAGGAAGAGTATGTGGGAAGAAAGGTCATGCAGATACTCTAAGACGGAGTATCTGCATGACCTTTTGATTGAGGATTTGTGAGTGAGATGTTGGAGGAGGATTTGAGGATGAAGAACTTGGATGTGGCTACAGCCCAAGACAGAAGGTTGTGGAGGAGACTCACCACAAACAGCGACCCTACTTAAGTGGAAGAAGCTGCAGAAGAAGAAGATGGATCAAATGGTCGTGGTTTACTCCTGCTTAGCTACACAAATTATTAAGAAAGTTTTTTATGTCAAATCCATTAGCTGTCTTAAAATGTCATGAATTGTATTGAATATAATTTTCGTTGTCTTGGACATTTATTCATTACGGACTCACGTGAGCAAGAAGACTGCATGCTGATTGGTGGTAACAAAATAAACATTAAAATCGTTCGATACGCGAAATTTAACCCAAGTAGCAGCTTTCCTGATAATGAGCTAGCAAAAGTATGTTTCTTTTTGGAAAATTTTGGGGTTCTCAATTTTCCAAATTTGGAAATAAGCACAAAAAAGAGAAAATATTTCTTAATAAACAATTGTAAGAATTCCGTACATAGCACAGTATTCAGTATTGTATTACGACTACCTAGTTGTTTTTAATTTTTATTGTTTATTTTGTTCTTACTTTCTTTTTGATTCTTTTTGTTTTATTCTTACTTTTTTTTTCTTTTTTTTTTGTACATTTTTAGTCATGACAAATAAGTGATAACAGTAATAGAAACGATTATTTAAAAACAAATTTAAAAAAAAAACTTTTTTTAAAATATCGTTTTGGAATCCTTTACACATTTTTCTTTTCTGAATTTATTTTGAATTCGTTTCGATTTTTTTTTTTTTTTTTTTTTTACATTTATGGTAACTAAGTGCAGTCGCTTTCTTGTTCCGCTCGTTTTTTTCGGACTACTTTTTACAAATATTTATAACTGAATGTGTGGAAATGAACCAACATAACTCACAGTTAAATCGTCTACCGAAATATTTTCCATTCAGTTCACACTGAACACACACACACGCAAGAGTTTACATTTTGTGTTTACTTACCCGTTCTGCAAATTTATGCTCCCCCCCTCCCCCCATCAAACTGTTGGACTGAACAAAGACTGAAATGGCTCGACAGCTTCTTTAGCTCAATCGACAAACGACGATGCCTTTTTGGTGAAAGCACCTGGGTTCGGATCCCATCTAGAACGTAGAAAACCTTTTGAGGATTTTTCTTTTCGCATGACAGACGAACATTTTCAAATGACAAACGTAGCAGAATACGCTGATGGATCAATCCCTCCTCTCCCCTTTCGAACATTAATTAGGTTTATATGAAGGCAAGCTACGTGTGTCTGTGACAAGCCATTTCATCCTAACATAGTAAGAGGGAAATGAAGATGACTTTCTCTCCTTTTCCGTTGGTTCGTATACACCAACCAGGTTAGGGTGAAATTGATAACAAAGCATTTGATCATTTTACGATGGCCTACCAGGGTTTAATGAATACAGGAACGATCCTCGAACATAAGAACAAGCAACGTTTTCTTGGAATCTTCTTCTTGTTCATTAAATGGATGCAATTCACTCAACTGTTTCTTCATAGCTATTCAGCCAGATTGATTCTCTCTCTCTCTCTCTCTCTCTCTCTCTCTCTCTCTCTCTCTCTCCCGATGTGTTTGGCATACCGAAATCGCCCACGACATTCGTACATTAAATGAGACGCAATTTTGGAATCAAGAAGAAGAAATGAGAATATCCGACACGGTAATGGTCGCACACCTGGCGATAAAAATCATCTACCATTTAAAGATTTATACAGTCATCCATGCCACAGTTGAATTTGCACTCACGACCTACCATCGTACAGAATGGCCATAAAATAACTTTCCCTCTTTGGAGGCATCTGTAGCTAAAACCAATAAACGGAATGAAATCAAATTTCATATTGAGACTTTTGAAGGCATGGGGAGATGATATCCGCGAAAAAAAGATTTAGTACCAAAGGTCGCCGATAGGGGAAATTTTGGCGCTGGCGGAGCCAAAAACAAGCAGATAATTACATTAAAGGCAGATAAAATGGAATAATAACATTTCGACGGAGTAAGCGACAGCTGCGTCACTCATTCCAGCTGGATATGTTACAATCATAATAAGAATAATAATAATTAAACTAAAACAACAACTTGCGAGAGACAGAAATTAATGTAGTGATTGACCTCACTTGAAATAATGTTTTATTCATCAGAATCAGGGTCCCCCTGGACCACATACACGATTTTCAATGTGCTGGCCTTTCTTGTGTACAACAAATTGCATCCTGTGTGGGACATGCTCTACAGCTGAGCGTAAGGAGTCAGATTGGATGTTCATAACAGTCGGTTTTATGTTCTCTTTCAAGACATGCAAGTTGGGAACGCCACCAACATACACAACGGATTTCAAATACCCCCACAGCCAAAAGTCACATGGAGTGATGTCCGGGGATCGAGGCGGCCATGCGGTCGAAAAGAACTGATTGATAACCCTCACGTTACTGAAATGCTGGCACAAAAGGCTGTACTGAACGTTCAATGTGTGGCCCTGCTCCATCCTGCATAAAAATTATGGAGTGCGAACATTGTCTTTGCTGCAATGCAGGAATGACAAAATTTTCCAGCAATCGTCAATAAATCTCTCCAGTAATGGAGCAGGTTACAGGACCTGTAGGGGTAATACGCTCAGAAAAGTATGATCCTATTATGAAATCGGCTGTGAAGCCACACCACACGGTTACCTTTGGAGAATACAGTGTAATCATCCGTTTGTTTTCGGCTCCGCCAGCGCCAAAATTTCCCCTATCGGCGGCTTGTGTGGTACTAAATCTTTTTTTTTTTTTTTTTTTTTTTTTTTTTTTTTTTTTTTTTTTTTTTGCGGAAATCATCTCCGCATGCCTTCCAAAGTCTCAATATAAAATTTGGTCTCATTCTGTTTATTGGTTTTAGCTACAGATGCCTCCAAAGAGGGACAGTTATTTCATCGCTACCCTGTATATTAAACAAAAAAATAAAAGACTGCATAATGTTATTAATTACACATATAATAAACTAATACATAATCAATGCGAGTGACTGAAACATTTTATAGGAAGGAATTCATAAAAAGAGAAGAAAACGTAAGAGAGGCTAAAATGATCAAATTTGTATCGTTTTGGAATCTAAATTTGGCCACTAATACTAATGGATAGACGAGACGCAAAACAGCCTCTCTGCATCATACGTTTTCTTCGTGTGACCTTCCACAAAAAAAAAAAAAAAAAACGGACGCTGACGAAATCATCGAGCATTCCCGCTGTAAAAAGATTCCTTGCTTATTGGAGGCCTGAAGTGAATGATGCTATAATCTGCCTCTAGATCATGGGTTTAGTTCCATTTTCTATCTGAACGCTTTCAAGCCTGCAGAAGAGACTGCATGTTTGAAGGCGTATGGGTGGCATGACTAAGAGCCTGATTCGTCTTATTTTAAGTCCCTTCTTTCTTTCCACTAATCACCAAAATGAATTAACAGAAAAACAATCATGCTGTGACTGTGGCTGAAAATTGACCTAAAGAAACCGCAAATTACAAAAAAAAAAAAATTTCCACATTTACTTTACCAACTTTTGGTGGCATAACCCAAACTAAAATGATGAGCATCCCAATTACGGACTTTTAGGAGTAGTTTCTATTTCTGACTGAACCTCAAACATTATTCTTCACAACCACTGCACATCCTGGCTGTCCAAATTATATCCTGCGTAAGTTCGATCCGATATCCCAAGCCAAATAAATCTCAACTAGATTTCTCTGTTCGTGAATTTCTCTGGCTTAAGGTGTAGTTGCTCCATTCAGTTTACATCGTTTACTGTCTTTACCGAAAATCGCTCCGATCTTTTCCGAACTACTAACCATAGCAGTTTTTCTAGACCTATAGATTGCTTTTGATACAAAATCCTAAGATGTTTTATTAAAAAATTGAGACTATAGGAAATAGAAGTTTTTCTCATTTCTGATTTAAAAGTTATTTAGCGTCTAAATCACAAAATTAATCGTAAAAATTAACAAAACCTATAGCGATTTCTTACAGCTAAGTTTAGTGTTTCTCCAAGGTTCTGTTCTTGGGCTAATATTATTTATAATTTACATCAACGACTTCTGTGACCTACAGTTATCAAGTAAGGTAAATGTCACTATTTGGATATTCATTGCAAATTCTGTAAGTGAAATGAAAACATGGCCAACATATATCTGAAAACAACGACAAACTAGTTTAATATCAACAAACTTACTTTCAATGCTGAAAAAAACAAAAGTTATGATTTTTAAACTCGGAAATACACCTGTTAGCAAAACTTCTGTTTTGATCAGAAAATTGTAACTGCATGGAGATGGAAAACGTGAATACTATCACCTGTTTAGAATTAAAAATTGACAGAAACCTAAGCTGGAAATCATATATTACAGAAGTATCCAACCAAGTAATATTTATGCGTCTTCTTTTTAAAAAGATTCTTAACAGTGACAATGCTAAAAATATTATATTTCGCCTGAATACTTTACTGTTATTCAATATGGTATATTGAATAACAGTAAAATATTCTCAGACTTAGTATATTGAATATACTAAGCTGGAGAGGACCATATCGCACCAAACTGAAACCACTAATCTCTATACAAAATGCCTTTATCAAAAACGCACTCGCATGAATCTCTGAACAGTGCTTGGAGCATTTTAACAAGAATAAAACTGATTTTGTGAGTCTATTTATTACAATGGATGAGACTCGGATTCACCATTACACACTAAAACCCAAACGCCTCTTGATTCGAAGAAAAACGCTGACCAGCAGGAAGAGTTTTAGTTTTGGGAAGAGATGGAAGTGAGAGTGAGTCAAATCTCAGGAATAGGGTGGTTGTTCCAACCAGATCCTTTATTTTCCCATTGCAAAAACACTTTTGGGCAGGTGAATTGTCCTGATGAAAGATGATGTTTTTTTTTCCTGCAAACCGGGTCTTTTCTCGCGAATGTTTTCTTCTAGTCTGGTTAAAACATCGGAATAATATTCCCCGGTTATTGTTTTACCATTTTCAAGATAATTAATAAACAAAATGCCTTTAACATCCCGAAACACCGATGTTGTTCAGCGTTTTCATTGGCGCTGAACAACCGGCTTCTGTCCACTGTTTTGACTGCTGTTTGGGTTTTAGTGTGTAATGGTGAATCCGAGTCTCATCCATTGTAATAAATAGACTCACAAAATCAGTTTTATTCTTGTTAAAATGCTCCAAGCACTGTTTAGAGATTCATGCGAGTGAGTTTTTGATCTGCTGTGAGCAAGCGCGGCACACATCTTGCGCAAAGCTTTTTCATATGCAATTCTTCATGCAAAATATATCGTACACCTTCTTTCCAACACCTATAGTCTCAGCAATTTCACATACTTTGACTTGCCGGTCATTCAATACCATATCATGAACTTGATTAATGATTTCTAGTGTTGTTACACTTTTTGGACGTCCTTCACGTGGATCATCTTCAAGGCTGTTATGGCCACATTTGAATTCGGCAGCCCATTTCTTAACTGTCGAAAACGAAGGAGAAAAGTGCCCATAAACTTTTATGAATTTCAAATGAATTTCTTTTGGCGTTAAACCTTCTTTTATAAAGAATTTTATAACCGCGCGATACTCAATTTTATCGATCTCAAGGGATACAGACAACAATTTTGCTTCACACAGCTTTATAAAACAAACTACTTGATAGAATGACTTAGTTTCACATGGATGCTTATGACAGATGTATCAACTTATAGAAAAAAATCGTGCTGATAGTTTTGCCATCTATGGTCAAGGCCGAGAACTTATCAGACTACCTCGTACATACAGGATACTCTTTTTAAAATATGATAATACATAAGCATTAGAAAAGATATTTGCTTCTGCGGAAGCAAATATCTTAAAATATCTTAAAATATTTAATCCCAAATGCACTACAAAGAAAGAACATAATATACAAACACTTTCTGTTTGGCTCCAAAAATCTTTAATGGCTTGCCTCTCTTAATACGAAGCGAGGCAAACATGAAAACATAGAGAAAGCTGATAAGAAAGTAATTAAATTTTTATGACAATTTTGAAATTTTCTTTAGAATAAAGAATATAAAATGAGAAATTAACCAATATAAAATAAGCAATTAATTCGTGTTTTTATTCAGCGTGTACATAAGTATATCTTTCATTCCCTATATATTGTTCTTGCCAATATTGTTGAGCACGGTCTTATTTTAAAATGGAATTGTTATACATTTTCATACGCATTTGTCATTGTTGAATTGTATTTAGTATTAAGTATTTTACTGTATTATATTAAATAAGTAAAACGGAAATAACTACCCAAACAGTAAAGTCATCTTCGTAGGGACTTTCTTATGCAACTCTAATTGGTTCTCTTTTTCTATTCCACCGACCAAGCTGAAAGGGATGCAAAAAGTATTTGCTGAAAGCAATGATCTATTTCAAGCTGTCCATCTTTCAACCAGAATACCAGATGAACCCTTTGAACTTTCCAAAACCCGTGACATTTTCTTAATCAGTTCTCCGCCAAATATACCATAAGATCATCTTTCTTCTTTGCAACTCAAACCATAATCTTGTGCAAGTTTCCTCTTCCACAGAAAATCCTTCGCTCAGCCATCCCCAGCCTCGCGTTTTTTTGGCATTATAATAGCGCCAAGAGTGGATTTCCAGAACTCACTTGCTGCAAGCGAGTTACTGAAATTATTCTGGCTGGAATAAAGGAATTCATTCTATTGAAAAATTCTCCTATTGTCCAAGCCATAGTTTAACAACAATTATTTCAATGCAATCCAAGGCAAAAATTATGATTGTCAATGTCAAACTGGACGCCAACATATTTTGTTCCTGTGTGGCATAGGACTTTAGTAACAAACATCTGTAGGTCTCCTTCAGGAGATGCAGGCCTTCTAATGAAGAGTATGACTGAACAATTTTTTGTCACAATCAGAGCACAGTTCAGCAAATCCAGCGACTCGCGAATATATCACTACAGGATGCAACTGGAAACAATTACCGTGTCATCTTCATATAGGGCTGTGATGGTCGTCGTGATGTGTGGGATGTCTGTTACGTTAACTGAGAATAGTATGCGGGCTAACAAAGAGCCCTGTGGAATTCTTGTTAGGATTTTGCAAGCCATCAAACCAGCACCTGCACCAAGCCAAGATCCATGCTGTTCAGATGTGCCAACTGCGGAGGACCTCATCCCGCCAATTATAAAGGATGCATTCTCCATCCAGAAAAATATGAGGGGGAAGTAAGAACTACCCAGATATCTCTCCCTTCAATGACACTCGAAGAAATCCTGGTGATCATCCTCCAACTCAAATAAAACCAATTCTGACAACTAAGAAAAGAAAGCAATCCACAACCAAAAGCTATGCGGAGGCAGTATGCACAAAGAATACATCTCAAGAACAAACAAGTACCAACCTAACAGCAATATTGACTGCGTCACTAGCCGCCATGCTCCATGAATTCAGTAAAATCAGCCCCTCACCAACCTCCACAAAGAGATTCCTGCAAGGAACTCACTCAATCCTGAAAACCCTCAGTAATGAATAAAAACAAATCCGACCAAACTCCCTCCTGATCACTGCTTGGTCACTGGTCTGAACAACAAGATACTGGAACTAAAAGAAATTGCACACAGGTGCAATCCTGATATAATATTAATCAACGAAACGCACCTCGGACCATCTATTAATCAAAAACTTAGAAGTTATTCCATGCATAGGATACACAGACTCAGCGCCATAGAAGGAGGAACCGTCATTTATATCAAAAACTATCTAAGCCATAATATCATAACCAACCCACAAACCATGAACCTGGTGGTAACCGGAATAGAAGTGCACACAAACAATGCTGGCAGACTCAAAATTTATGCAGCCTGGAATTCAGCTAGTAACCCCTACTGATGTCAGATTTGGACTCCATCCTTGGCTCCACAGAATCCATTATCATACTAGGAGACCTAAACGCGATGCACAGCTTGGTTCAGCACCACAATCAATAATAACGGCCGCACATTATTCAATTATACATCAACTGAGCTGTAGTTGCAGGACCCGCCGAGCCCATCCATCACAGCCCTCTAGGCAGTTCAGATGGACTAAACCTTGTCATTTTCAGAAACATCAAATATCAATACCAACTAGAGACGATCAATGAGCTGTTGTCAGATCATATCCCCATCCTGCCTTAAACTAGGCGCGCAAGATCAACTGTCTCCCCTGAATTCCTTCATAACATGGGAAAAGCTATCCAAATTTCTCCCGAAGCACATCGGCCCAGCACCTATCATCCACAACAAGGAGAAGATAGATGAATCTGTGAATAACCTACCAAACCAAATCAACAAAGTTCTAGCATCAGTCACCAAAACAACAGTCATCCACTCGACCAGCCGGATCCCAGAGGATATCATGGACCTAATCAGAACTAGAAACAAAGCCAGGAAGAGATACCACAATACAAGAGCCCCACAACACAAAAAAATCCTAAACAACTTGAACAGTCAAGTCAGAAATGTGCTTTTGAAGAGCATTGAGAACCCTTCATAGCAAACCTCAGCCCACCATGCAGACTAAGCAAGGAATTGCACATAAGGATAAAGACAAAGTAGAAGTTCTAGAGGAAAACTTGGAAAAACAATGCAGTCCATCATACGAAAACCTACATATTAACCTCATTTACAAAGATGATCAATAGGTTAAGCGCGATTTAAGACAATCAAAGGACAACTCAGAACGCATCATCCAACTACTCCAGTAGAAATAATCAATATCATAAAGCATCTAAATAAGAAAAAAGCTCCAAGTCGGTCCAGATGACATCACCAACAGAATAATAAAGCTGCTCCCACGAAAGGCCATAAGATCATTTAGGTAATATAGCTATAACTAACTCAATAATAAGATTTCATTTCCCATAGTTTGAAAAACTGCTGACATAATGCCAATAAAAACGCCAGGAAATAATCCCTAACTCTCCCACAGTTAAAGACCCATCGGTCTACTATCCAACCTAGAAAAAATCACAGAAAAATTCATCCTCTCAGGACTACAAGAGACAGCAGACAAACTAGGAATCATTCTAAATGAACAGCTTTCGTACAGGGCACAGTACAACATATCTATCGACTTGTGAAACACATCCGATTGACTTTGACAATTCACATTAATGGCTTTAGGGGTGAAGCAAGATGCTTTTCATATTTTCCACTATCTGTTACGGCTACAGTGAGGGGAAACATTTTATGAGGAGTTTCCTCGCCCTGAATGGTCATGGAGATTACGTATCGCTAAAGGAAGTTAAAATGGCTTTTGGTCTTTTATGTTTACATATATCCGTTGCCTCGTAGGCTACAGCTTGCTGAATTAGATCGTTGGGGTGTATGGACGTTTTTAGGAAAAACTTTGTTGCTAAAGATTATAGGAAAGAGAGGATATAAGAAATATTTATATCTCGATGAAGTTGATTGTTTCTGACGAACCGTGGGTCGTTTAGAATCATTCGCAAGCACTTGTTTCCTACACGTTGCAGTTTGAGAATAGCATTGGAGGTATGGCTCAGCTGGAGAAGCGTAAGTGACTGTGGGATGAATCGTCAGCTGGTATAAAAGCAGTTTGTTTCTGATGTTTAGATTGCTGTTCCTGTTAATTAGGGAATAGATCTAGGCGGTGGCTTTAGATGCCTTTGCACACGTAGTCTTGATATGCTGGTTAAAAGTTAACTTTTTTGTCGAGCACGACACCAAGGAATTTGTTTTTGTCTGATAAGGGATTTTAGTATTGAATAGTTGGACGTCTCCTGCAGGAGATATCGATCTTTTCCTGAAGAGAATTGTTGAGTTCTTTGGGGGATTTACTTGTAGTCTCCATTTGGAGATCCATTTCACTAACTTTAGAAGGTTTCCTTGAAGCTTTTTAGTAACAAGGTGTGGCCGAAGAGATCTGGCTAATAAGGTTGTATCATCCGCATATAGGGCCATGATGAAGGGTCAGGACTACAAGAGAAAAGATATTGTGCTGGGATGAGGTAGTACCATTGATCTTGACTTGCATGCTTCTATTCTGTAGATATGATCTAACGAGGTGTACCATTTTCAGTGAGATACCGGCTGAGATACGTTTATGTAGCAATACAAAAGTGAGAAATTTTGTCAAATGCTTTGGATAAATCACGAAAACCAGCTCCATTATATTCATGCCAGTTGTAGCTGGTGGTAATATATTCAACTATTCTGAGGATTTGTTGGATAATACTATGGTATTACCGAAAACTAAATTGTTCTTTAGGAAGGATGTTTAGTTCATTTACTGAAGCTTGAAGCCGTGAGAAGATGTCCTTCTCTGCGATCTTACACAACTTGGAGATGAGACTGATAGGATGATAATTTTGAAGCAGGCCTGGCTTACGTATTTGGATGACATCAGCCAGATTCCAAGTGGGAGAAAAATAGTGAAACCTTTATTTATTTATTTATGCTTATGGCTACATGAAACTGGTAAGTGAAAAGTACAGTTACAATTTCCAGCAACAAATGATGAAAATCGTAACATATAAAAGTTCATTATATAAGAGGCACAACCAGCTTTCTAAGCCTTTCCTCTTCATTTTAATAAATAAAGTAAAAGTAACTTGTCATAATCAAGCTAGGGACAATTATTGTCCTGTTGTGACAAGTATTACAAGGCTGCATGTTCTCACAACACTTCACAACATAAATGTAGCTGTATCCGAGGTTTAAGTAGAGAGCAGTTGTGTCTTGTGTGAGAAAACTTGATCCATTAGAGGAGAACCATTTCACATTACATCATCATCTTCTAACATGAGGAGCAGTTCTGTTGATACCATGACGAGGACTATGAGAGTGACTACGAGAATAACGTCTTCGTGGTGAGACGGGAACGTGATCTTCTGTTTCCTCCAAAACCACCACCACACCAACTACAGGTCAAGATCCAGGCTGGAAAGCCAATTCAAGGCCTCATCCGTCACTTTGTGGATATCTTGTAGGCCACCACGTATTTGGTGCCTTGGGCAGTCGTACACAATATGAGTAATCGTCTGAGCCACGGGAGAACAATCACAATAAGGGTGATCTGACAGCCCCCATTTATGTACAAGGTAGCAACATCTGCCCTCACTAGTTCTGATCTTGTTTATTGATGACCATATCTTCCTAGGAAGATCAAAACCAGGCTGCGGAGCACAGGGATCTTCTACCAGGAAGCCGTTTGTTGGGAGACTGTTGGACCAGTATTCACTCCATATATCAGATATTGATGGCAGTGCAGCTGAAGAGAGTTCGTCCATGAACCAGAGAGGCTTTCTAGATTTGAGGCGAAGACTAGGTGTGTTTATGAGGGTCTGATGTAGGTGCAGGAGTGGGTTGCTCATTGCTTTATTAAATTCCTTAATCGAGGCTTGTCTTCTCCGTATGTGTGGTGGAACAATGTTAAATAGAACAGGCAGCCAGGAGAGAGAGGGGTGTTTCTCACTGTCCCACTAATTGTGCTCATGGAACAGTTTAGCTGGGTGTCTATAATATTAGTGTGTGTATTTCTTTCCCAGACAGGGGCACAATATTCTGCTGCAGAAAATGCGAGGGCTAGTGCAGACGACCTTAGGACTGCTGCACCACAACCCCAGGTTGTTCCAGCAAGACTTGAAATAATATTATTTCTGGTTTTAATTTTATTGGAGAGGTTGATCATGTGCCTTTTATAAGTTAGGCTTCTGTCCAGGTTCGGTCCAAGATATTTTGGGTGAGGCTCGTGTTCTACCATTTTTGAGTTGTCCATTCGCCTCTGCATTGTACAGGTGAAATACTGAGGACACTGTTTTCGATGGATTTGGCTTCAAGTACCACTGCTTGAAGTACTCTTCCAGGGTGTTCAGGTCTGTATTCAAGGTTGATTCTAGATTAATAAAGGAGATGGATTGATGTAAGATCGCTAGGTCATCGGTGTACATATACTTGCTTGAGTTTGTATGAGGTAGATCGTACACGTAGATGTTAAAAAGTTTAGGGGATAACACAGAGCCCTGAGGAAGACCGTTGTGAAGGAAGCTGGACCTGCTCTTTTTTCCGCCAATATGGACCGGGATCTTTCTGTTGGAGAGAATAGAATTAAAAAGTTAGAAAGTTTTTTTACACTTGATAATATTTCCTAGTTTTAGGAGGAGGCCCCTCATGCCTGCTTTAATTTCAGTTGATGGGGGGATTAAGACAGCCTTCCTGTGCCCTCCCTGCCAGTAGTGTTGCCTTGTGGTACATTGTTGGTGCTTCAGGCAAAAGAAAGCCCAGACATGAATCATAGGCAACATGAAGCTAATAGTCTCAAACAAGGCGCCCAAAAGTTTCCAGGCCTCCTGGTCTACTCACAATTATGATGAGTGACACTTTAAGATTGCATTTATTATTATATCAGGTGCACTACAGGTTTTCGGGGCAGCAGCATGATCACTTTGTTTGTGATGCCATCTGGACCACGTGCTTGTTTGTTCTTTAAATTTTTTATGATATAATAAATAAATGTCAGCAGGTGATGTGGGTGCAATATGGTCAACACCTGAATCAGGGAGTTTTAATAAGTGTGACCTGTCTTCATAATGTCTTCGGGCAGACGACCAGGCATGGGGACAGATTCGTAGGAGGTGGCTGCCATTATAGCGGAGTTAATTTGTTGGGTGAGGCTTTCGACTGTGGTTTCGATATCTTCTTTTGAACTTATGTGAGGAACAGGTCCAATATAATCCCGGAGCACTTCAGACAATCTTTCCACGATATAAATGAGTTAGAGGGAGGAGACTGGTATTCTTGTTTTCCCAGCTGTAGCAGAATTGGGTTATGATCAGATGACAACTTGCTCACTGATTTTAGGCTGTACTGAAGTTTAATATTTTGCAGGAAAGCTATATGGATGACAGCAGAGCCAAACGTACAGAGATGAGTCGGTTCGGTGGGGCCACAACAGCACAGTTTGATCCTATTTAGTTGGAAAAGATGCAGTCATTCTTGTTGGTGGCTCTATAATTTCAGGCAGGGAGCTTGGCGTTTAAGTCTCTGGCAATATTGATGAATTATCTAACGAATAAGATGGCATTTAGTTTAGAATGCAGTAGAGTTTTAAGGGTGAGTTGTAAGGTGAGTAGATTTTTAGTCTGCCAGTCGAGCTAATTAATACTTCCACGCCTGTGACCTCAAGATTATTGGTTGGAAGGTTGTTTAGAGACTGGTGGTTGACATAATTTTTAATGAAGATGACAGTACCGCCGCCTCTATAGTTTAGCCTGTTGGTTCTGTATAGGAGATTATACACGATCTTAGATCGAGACACATCTAAGACTGAGGTCTCAGATGTATCTCACTTATTAGAATAACATCTGGCTGCTATCTATGAGTAAAGTCTTCGAGCTCTAAAATTTTGTTTCTGAGGCCATTTGGATTCCATGCAACGATCTGAAGAGGGACTGGAATTAGTTTGTTTCTATTCATCTAAACGTGCTCAGGGGATGTCTTGTGTTTCACATGGAAATCTTTTAGTGGAGGTTGCTGAAGGGATTGAGATGCTGAAGTCTTGTGTCATATTTGCTAGAGAGGCAGTAATAGTAGCGGTCAGGTTTGGTGCTGTTGAATAATTCTGTTCTGGTGTTCACTTGTTTGAACGGGCCACATGTGCATAACTTCTTGTTTGCTTTTGGTATTCTTTATTCTTGAAGGCCTCTGATTGTAAACATTGAGTATCTGGCTGTGGTACAAGGGCCTCTGGTGAATCAGGTGTACTTCAGGTGTACTCAACACCTAAAGAACAGACGGTTGGAGACAGCTAAAGAGCCTCCAACTGCTTGGTGCAGGTGTTGGTGGGATGGTTCATTTCGCATCTGAACTCTGGTTGGCACAGTTTCTTAGCATGGCCAAATTTCTGGTGACACTGTCCTGTTGAATTCCTTTCCTAAGAGGTTCAGGAATGATGATAAGTCCACATATCAATGTCAAGTCCTAGATGTTTTTGTAGACCTGATGGATTTCGACAAAGACCAGAGGCATTGGGGTCTTGTCAGCTCTGGTCATTCTGCTGAACTTGATGGGTGGTAGGTCTTGATAGCAGAGATCATCAGCGATTTCATCTGTAGATATCTTCTCAGAAACACCTCGAAGAACCCATCTTCAGGTTTTTCTCCGAGCTTAGGAAGAAGGTGTTGATATTGTGCACCGTTTGAGTCTAACTCTCTGGTCAATCTTCTGTAGTCCATTACTGTGGTCGGCTGGATGTTTATGCCGTCATCCACATTTGTTGCTGTTTTGTATGATATTTGTAAGTCGGACATGATGGATCTTAAGGACGTCCATCTGCACTTTTCACGGACAATGATCTGGGGTACTTTCTCTTTGAAAGAGGCAAAGGAATCCGTAATGGGGCCATCTTCATCCATTTCATTGTCCTTGGGTGGCTCTGTGGATGTTGTCTTGCACCCACGCACATCTTCAAAGTTTGGGGGAGTGAGTTGAAATCATCAAATCCAGCTTCTCCTCCATTTGGGTAGTGTCTTCACCTTCTTGAACTTCTCCTGGCAAGGAGCAGAAATTAGCGATGCCGGGCTTACTATCTTTTTGATAATGCTGAATGCCCCCCCTTTGTTGAACGATTGAATATAAGCGTCTTCTTCCTCTTCGTTCATGGTGATGATGGCACTACAATCTGTTATTTAAGCCAGCAATGGCGATTCTAACGACGGTATGTAACGGAAGAAAAATTTTGGCTTACCTGAAAAATCCACAATAGTCAATCTATTGTGGATTTTTTGATTGTATTACCATACCTATTGATTGTATTACCATTTTGATTGTATTACCATACATATCACATCCGTTTCAACTTTCAATCAATTGAAAGTTGAAACGGATATGATAGGTATGGTAGTGGACTACTCAAACTCACCAAAAATCTCAATCAAAATCCTACCATTACTTAACTATCTCGATACTCACCTCGAAAAAAAAAAAATAATAATCTGTAAATCGTCAATGTCCATTTTTGGTTCGCACCACCATACCTATCACATCCGTTTCAACTTTCAATTTTTTGGGTTAAAGAGAGAAGCAG
This sequence comes from Typopeltis vanoorti, assembly GCF_054136105.1. Classification (NCBI taxonomy): domain Eukaryota; kingdom Metazoa; phylum Arthropoda; class Arachnida; order Uropygi; family Thelyphonidae; genus Typopeltis; species Typopeltis vanoorti. The sequence goes on from NC_143566.1 coordinate 101,761,082, forward strand.
ATGCTTTTCATATTCCCTGCTGTCTGATGAGGAAAAATGTCAGAGGAAAATATTAATGAGCCTGTTGCTCGCCCTGAGTGGGCCTGAGGATTAATCATTGAGATTGCAGTTTAAAATAGCTTTTGGTCTTCTGTACTTGGTGTAATCTGTTGCGTCGTAATTTGCAGCTAGTTGAATTAGATTATTAGGATGTTCAGATGCTATTGAAAAGAACTTAGTTGCTTTAGTCTGCATGAAGGTATAAATATAGGGTACTTCTGTGTCCCGATGAAGTTGCACAGTGCGTATGAGCCATGGTGCATTCAGGATTATTCTGAGACATTTATTCTGCACACGTTGTAGTTTGAGGATATTAGTATTAGCAGCATGACTCCAAGCCGGAGAAGCATAGATGAGTATAGGACCAATCATCAATTTATATATAAGTAGTTTGATTCTGGTACTCAATTTGCTGTTTCTGTTTATTAGAGGATAGAGCTGTGCAAACATTAAACATTAAACATCCCATATCAAGTCTCAATATCATTAAACATTGAGACTTGATATGGGAGCTGAAAGTCAATTTTCCGTCCAACAATATGCCAGGATATTTGATCTCAGACTGCCAAGGGATTTCTGTGTTAAACGAGAGAACGTGTCCAGTAGGAAGCATTGATCTTCTGGCGAACAGTACGGTTACGCTTTTCTGAGGATTTATTTTGAGTCGCCATTTGGTGAAATATTGTTCAATTTTCAGTAGATTTTCCTGCAGTCTTTTGATTGCTAGGTGCAGTTTTAAAGATCTGGCTAATATCGCTCTATCATCTGCATATAATGCTTTGATAGATGACAGTGGGATGTGCGGAATATCACACATATAAATGGAGAAAATAGTTGGTGCCAGTAGTGATCCTTGTGGGACACCAGCCAAGATGCGCTTTTGTATGGAGAGTGTGCCATTTAACTTAACTTGCATGCGCCTATCATAGAGGTATGATCTGATCAGGTGAACCACTTCCAATGGTATTCCAGATGTCATCATTTTATATAGCAAGCCGTAGTGCCAGACTTTGTCGAATGCACTAGCTATGTCAAGGAAAACAGTCGCAGTGCATTGACGCCAGTTAAATCCCGTGGTAACATATTCTACCAATCTGTATACTTGTTGTGTGGTACTGTGAAATTGTCGGAATCCAAATTGCTCCTCAGGAAGAATGTTTAATTTGTGCACCAGTTCTTGAAGTCTAGTGAGAATGACGTTCTCAGCAATTTTGACTAGGTTGCAGATGAACCTAATTGGTCTGTAGTTTTGAGGTAATCGCGGGTATTTTCCAGGTTTATGGATTGGGATTGCATCTGCTAGTTTCCAGTGGGAAGGAAAATATTTGTAGTGTAAGATGGAGTTTATAATGTTAGTCAGATGCTATGTGGGGTAGTAGTTTTATCATCCTGTTTGTTATTCCATCAGGTCCAGGAGCCTTTTTGTTTTCAAGCTCCTTGATTATGTCGTATAATTCTACAGGTGAGGTGGGTGCAATTTGACTAGAGCATGTGACAGAAAGTTCGAGCGAAGATCTGACATGTCGATGAACCTTGTATATGTAATTGAAGTCGAGATGGTCATAGAGGGTTCACATTGCTTTTCTAGAGAAGTTACTATTGCCTCGGCTTTATCTGCGTCGGTATGGATAAGGCCAGTATCTGTTTGGAGAGGAGGAAGAGGTTTGTTTTTATCCTTGATGTTTTTGATAAGATTCCATATGGAGTGATTGTCAGGAGAGATAGAATTCAATTTTCCTTCCAAAATTTGATTTATGTTCGCTGTGAGGGCAACTCTAACTGCAGAGTTGAATCTGTTCAAGATTCTTTTATCTTGAGGTGCTCGTGTGTTGTGATATCTTTTTCTTGCTCTGTTCTTTTCTCTGATCAAGCTCATAATGTCTTTTGGCAAGTGGTTAGATCTGGGAGTAGCTCTGGAAATAGTTACTGCTACAACGGCAGTGTTGATTTGTTTAGTTAGATCCTTTATAGCTGTTTCAATTTCCTCTGTGGATTTAATCAATGGTACAGGACCAATATATTTTGGGAATACTTTGGATAGCTTATCCCAAGGTATATATGAGTGGGATAGAGGTGACAGATTATCCTGGTTTCCCAGCTTTAATAGAATGGGATTGTCGTCAGATGAAACGTCATTTAGAGTCACTACACTGTACTGGAGTCTTACATTCCGTAGGATAGTTATGTCTAGTACAGTGATGGCGAACCTTTTTACCCAGGTGTGTCAAACATCTTTTATTTTTAAATATTGACGTTGTTGATGTGCCACTTGCATACATGCATTATAAATTTAACTACATAATCATAGATGGTGACTTATACATATCATATTAGGCTATTTATTTCATAGGACATTGATATAAAATCTATGAATTCATATTATACAATTAATTTAATAACGTTAAATTACAAACTTCCATTACATTTAATGACTTTTCTGTTGCTGAGTGCTGGTAGAAAGTTGCTTTATAGAAGGGCTATAGCGTGTACATTTTAATGCTACACAGGCAGCGCTCAAATCATTGCTCAATCTATTCCCCCCCTTTCGATTTCATATTATTTAAGGCAGAAAACAGAGTTTCACAAGAGTATGTAGAAGAGAAAATTGTTAGAAGAGCTTCAGCAAAGATTTTAAGAGCATAAAAATTTTCGGGAAGGCTGTTCCACACGCTTAGAATTTCACAGTGTGAATTTTTACACGCAGTAACATGCAGACGTTCCCGCTCAAGTTCTTCTAATTCATTTCTGAGAGCAGTAAACTTTCTTTTCCAGATGGGATTGCACTGGAAGTCAGTTAGTTGAATTTCTAGATCTTTTAAATCCAACCACTCAGAGCCGTCTAATTTAAGATCCATGAATTCTGTTTCATCAGGACACTTTATGAATTGGATTGTTTGTTCCATCATTCAAAATTGCTCAAATCTAGAAGACAACTGCTCAGTTACTGACTTTAGAACTACGATAGATTGGTTGATATGTTCTTCACGATTTTTGGGGCTGTCTTCGTTAAAAAAAGTTTCACTCTTGGGAAATACTTAAAATTGTTACTGTCTAAATCACGTTGAAATATTTTGAGTTTATTCTCAAAGCTCTTGATCGTGCCAAACATAACATCGACAGATTTTCCGAAAGCTTGCAATTGTATATTAAGTTCATTCAGGTGAAATGAAAAATCTTTGAAAAAACATCAGCTTACTGAGCCAAGCAGAATCGTTCAACTGAGAAAATTCGTGCTCCACGCCCTTCGTATTTAAATACAATTTAATTTCATTTAAACATTCAACAAGCCGTTCAAGTACTTGGCCACGATTCAACCATTGAATATTATTGTACATTAATAGACCATTGTACGCTGATTCAACTTCGCTTAACCGTGAATTAAATTCTCGTTTGTTTAAAGCCCTGGCAGCAATAAAATTAGTTATCTTTGTCACAATTCTCATCACATCATCCAAATCCTTTAAGCCTGATTTCGCACACAGTGTCTCCTGATGTATAATACAATGGAAACAAACCAGGGGATGACCAACATATTCCGTAAATTATTTGATAAAACCGACATTACGGCCAACCATATTAGGCGCGGCATCAGTTGTAATCGAAAATATTTTCCATAAATCTATCTGTTTCTCACAGAACACTTTAACAACACAGTCGCATATGTCTTTACCTGTTGTGTTTTAAGGCAAATATTCTAACTTTATCAATTCCTCGTGCATAGAATCACTGTGAACATACCTTGCAATAATAGTCAATCGAGCTGATGACGTAATATCTGTAGTTTCGTCGATACAAATGGAAAAACAGTGGATGAGTTCAAGTCTTGTTGTATTTGATTTTCTATACTAGCATTCATTGATATAACTTTGTCTTTAATAGTATTCATACTTAATGGTAACTCTTTCATGCGCATTTCTCAGTTGAACGATTCATCATTTTACAATAGCTTCCTTATTATGAAAGTCCTCAAATAAAAATGGTGCACACTTTACGAAAGCTTCTTGAATATGATCACCATCACTAAGTGGTTTCCCATGTTCAACAATAGTAAGGGAAATACTGTAACTTCCACCTACTAAATTTGAAGGTCCTGAAACAAATTTAATTAAAGTCCCTGATTGTGATTCTGCCAGTTTCAGATGTTGCGATATGCATTCTTTGCGTTCTTCAAAAGTTTTCTAGATGCCATTTGTGCTTAGTTTTAAAATGTCTTCTTACGTTCCAAGTTCTACTCACAGATAGCTCACCACACAATTTACAGAGAACTTTATCGCCTCTGTCAATAACACCATATTGTTCAGTCCAGGCATCTTGGAAATTTCTTCCACTTTATTTAAGTGATAATTTTAGTTTCTTATTAGTGCTAGCTGCCATTGTAAAAGGTTTCACAAATAAAAAAAAAGATCACAATTATATACAGCGGTAATAAAACAGTAATAATTAATAAGAAATAACAATTACTGGAAATGAATTATACACCGGCAACTCAAATTACTTAAGCGCAGACCATGCACGACTACCACTACTTCTTTCAGCAAGGTTGCCAGATTTATTACCGGTACGTTCGTTGCAACCTTGTTACGTTTTACTCTCTATCATGCTACTAAATAGCAGCTATTTAGTGGGTTTTGTTGAGACGTCATCGTAAGTTGTTACCATTTGCATTATTTAATAAAATTTACTGAATTTATTGCAACTCTAAAAATGTTTTCATTATTTACTCAGATAAATTCAATATTTAATGCTGCGAATTATATTTTCTGTTAAAGTGGTTTTAAATATGTTTAGAACTTGTATTACTCAGTCGAGAGACTTGGAATGCATGCATGAACGAATTTCACACAGAAGTCAAATGAAAACTTTATGAAATGAAAAGTTTATAATATATAAAGCACGTATTTATAAGTTTGTATCGTATAATATTGATAATAATTTTATAAGTTTTTATAATATCATATGACTATGCAGAAATTATAATGATTAAGAAAGAAAACGTAAACTTAAAGCGTTGGTTCTTTATAGGCCAGTTAGAAAATAAAATTGAAATAAGCTAACTACAAATAAAATAGAAATAGGCTAACTACAAAATTAAATAGAAATAGGCTAACTATAAAATATAATTCTTTCATTGAACCGAAACCTACCTTCGCCTTAACTTACACGATCTTACACGATTTATCGCAATTTTTTCATCAGAATACCAATATCTTTCAACATCCAAGGTGTGTCACCTGAAACCCTCAAGTGTATCAGTGCTGACACGCGTGTCATAGGTTCGCCATCACTGGTCTAGTACATCAGCCCGACCGTATGTGTTGTGATGGGTAGGCCCTGTGGGGCCTTCCACAACCACATTGTTGGATCCAAAGTAGTTAGCGAGGATGTGACCATTTTTATTTGTGGAAATGCTATTCCAGATAGGATGCTTTGGCGTTAAAGTCGCCAGCCATGATGACAGGCTCTGTTGATCAGTACAGCGTTCAGATCTGAAAACAGCAATGTTTTTTGCGGAGGATTATATGCTGGGAAAATCTTTAGTTTGCCCACCATGCACGTGGGAATTTCTATGCTTGTAATCTCAAGATTAATGGTGGATGGAATATTTATAGAGTGATGATTGATGTAATTTTTAATGTAAATAGCAGTGCCGCCTCCTCTGCAAGATAATCTGTCAGTTCTGTAGATCTGGTATCCATTAATTTGGGATTATCTGATGGTCGGAGAAGGGTTTCATTTATCAAGAGTATATCTCATTGACGCCTTTGGGAGAACTCCCGGAGCTCCAGGATTCTACCTCTTAATCCGTTCGCATTCCAAGCTATGATCTGTAAAGAATCTGGTTTTATTTTATTTCTGTTCATGAGTGAGCGCTGAGATAATGACTTTTGTGTCCTTCAGAAATCTATTTGTAGAGCATGGTGAGGGGTTAGATCTGATAAAATCCAACAGCATATTTGCCAAGGAAGAGGTAATGATAGCTGACAGATTTGGATGTGATGTTGGCTGTTCCATGGATGTCTGTTTAGGGCGAGTTACATCCGCATATGTCCTAGACTATTGTTTCTGAGTTGTTCTTTTAGGAGCTTCTGACTTTAGCAGATGGGCTTCTGACCCTTTATGTTGATCTTCAGGAGGCTGTGAAGTAGTCTCTTGTGTAAGTGTGCTAAGAGAGGAAGAGTATGTTCCTTCTTCTGGTTTTCTATTTCTTGGATTGTGCGCGCATCCTCTGTAGTTGGCAGTGTGAGGACCGCCATAGTTGGCACATTTAGCCGGGGTGGATTTTGGCTTAGAGCATGTATTTGTTGGGTGACTGACCCCACATTTTAAGCATTTAAATTCAGCCTTGCACATTTTCTGGGCGTGACCAAACTTCTGACATCTGTGGCATTGCCCTGTTGAAGCCCTTTTCCTTAATGGTTCTATAGTGATTTTCAGTCCACAGATGGATGTCAGATCATACATGTGCTTGTAGGTTTGATTGGTCTCTACTAATACCAGTGGCATTGGAGTCCTATCTCTCCTGGTCATTCTACTGACCTTTAAGGGTGGTAACTCTTGCTGGTATAGATCTGCAGTGATTTGTTCTGTGGAAACATCTTCAGATACACCTCTAATCACTACCTTGAGGTTTTTTTCTGATCCTAGTGAAAAAGTGTGGTACTGAATACCTCTGGTATTCAATTCAGAGGTTAACCTTCGATAATCCATCATTGTCCTGGATTGGATTTTAATACCGTCTGTGACATTTTCCGCTTGGCTGTATGAGATCTGTAAGTTGTACATCCATTTATGTACAACTTACAGTGACATCCATTTATTCTTTTCATGCAGAATAATCGGGGGTATCTTTTCCCTTGAGGAGGTAGGAGAGTCCGGGACAGGGCCATCTTCTTCCATTTCATCCGCATTGGGTGGTTCAGAGGCTGCAGTTTTGCGTTTTTTGCAAGCGCGAACCTCCTGATAATCAGTGTGGTCAGTAAGGGGATTATCCTCAGCAGTTGTTGCTATTTCGCTACTTCTTTTATTTCATGAACTACAACTTTTCCTGGCCATTTTGTGTGAAGCAGATTGCCTACGTGTTTAAATATTGCCAGAAGCTGTTTAAGATTAAGTTCTTCGTACGGTGCATCCATGGTTAGACCCAAGCCTTGTTCTGTAGCAGGACATGACTTTCCCTTTCCACAATAATAAGTAGATAGTTTCTAATGAAGTGAATGAAGCAATGATGATACTAATGGCAGTAGGCCTAGCGTATCGCCCTTGTTTTGAAATTTGTTGACTACCTACTTAGCTGATTCTTTGCACCTCTTTGAAAAATAAACCGATTGATTATAGTAGTAAAACTATTTACTACTAGTAAATTTACTAGTCAAAATTCCTTGAATCACATTTTATATATAAATAAATAAACTATCAAAATCCTGAAACATCAGACATCATCGATTTAAAACTCCAATTCCCTAAACGTCTGTTCTTATAGTTCTTATAAGAACTGGGCGATGGACTGAGTCCGTGACTCTTTATCCCGTCATCTGAATGAAGTGAATCTGTGTGGATGGAGTGTTATCGAGCTAAGAGGCTCTAGTCATGGCTGGGTAACGGCAATAGCCGAGCCTCAGTTAAAACTTCATTGCCATTTGTTAACCTGGAAGTCCTAAAAAGGACTTTTCTTCGGTGATCCCTAAACGATTTGCAAGTGTTATTCTCATAATAAAGAGCATATAAATAATAAAAAGATGTGCTTTATAAAAAAGAAAATATTCAATTAAATTTAAGTAATAGTTATTTATGTTTTAAATGTATGAAGATATAATAAATTTGCAAAAAGATTTCATATGAAATCATCATTTTGAACTTACAATGTTTTAACGTTTTATCATTTAATAATTTTTAATAATATAATATCACTATCTTTTTCAATATTATTCTAAAATATTAATTTATTTTATGATTAAAAATATAGAAAATATATAATCAAAATAACACAATTTATAAATATGTCATAATATTAAAATAATATTTAAAGGTAACGTTAAAGAAAAATTATTCCTTTTTTTTAATGTTACCTAAAAATATATGAGTACCGTTATCCAAGAAAATTTCATTGCTATTTCAATGCATTTAACTCATATCTAAACTAATGTTACGAAAAGGCTTTCCCCATTCTTCTTATTCTTAGAGCGAGGGAGGGGATGGAGAAGAAGGCCAAAGTATACTGTGCAAGTTTCTTTGTACAAGACCTCTCACACTATATTATATATTATATAATATAATACAATAATATAATAAGACATATTATATTTTTGAATATTTTGTATATACAACGATGACGCTATAAATATAAATAAAATTATTATTGTTATTATAGTTCGCCCACCAATTAGAGGTCCCTCGACACTTCTGCGCATCTCAGAAAAAGGAGAACCCATTCCGATAATAGGGTAATCAGTCCGTATTGTGGGATGAGTTGTTTATTATTACAGGTCGGAAAATTAACTTCTCTTTTATGATTATTGTAGTTAACTATGTTGCTTGTATAACAGTTGGAAAATTTTACCTATAAAGCACGTAATTTCGCGTGTTGGCGACCATTTCGGACGTCCTTCATTTCTTTCTCCCCTTCAGCATGAATCGACTATTCTTGGAAAGACGCGAAGCAGGGACCTACAAACGGTGGGCGAACTATATTAGTAGAAGTATAGAATTATATTAATATAGAATACCTACATACCAAACTCCGGATCATCGCAGCAAAACTCTTCCAAGTAAAAGACATTATTCCATCTGACATAAAAAAAACTCCTATATCACGGTATCTGCGAATCCCTACTCAGATACGATATAACAGTCTATGCAAACACATCAAACAGCCACCTAACAAAATTAGAAATATTACATATGAAAACTGTGTCAACAGGTGATTTGGACATCTTATACGCAACAACAAATATATGACCAGTACATAGCCACACACGGAAACCTGAGCATTAAAATCCTGAAACACTACATAACATTAACAAGGAATTACTTCAACATCACCTATCGAAACAACAGAGACACATATCGTATAACACGACCTATAACAACTCTCTACATCCCTACACCCTTCAACAACTCATACGGTTCTTTTGTGAGATCACATCAGATACCCACGCTACTCAACAACCTACCAAGAAATTTCAAACACGTAGAAAACTACAGAACATTAAAACACGAACTCTGGAAAATGTACCAACAAAGTCAATACACCATTAATACTAATATATACATCACAAATCACCAGAATCCAATGCCTACATCCCATTCATAAACAGTAACGACAATAAAAATAGTGAAGGCTAAACCCACTCTCTTCATAAAAGCTAACCCATGCTTCAAAGTAGGTTGTATTAAACTACTTCACTCATCTACACGTAATCCTTATAATCAAAGACTGCAAATTATGTTACAAAACAGTCAGTACATTGTATAATAATAACGAAGATACAAATATTAAAAAAAACAAGTACATGAATTTGTATATAAAGAAAAAATACTGAAAAAAATAATGTGCCTTAAACTGTGTACAGTATAATGTACAGAGGATCAAGTGCAATATTCATTAATTGTAAATATGAAAATACCCTGTACGATGAAAATAGAAAAATTGTTATTTTATACATAATGTGTAAACATGCAAAAAATATCTGTAATAATCATATGTATGTAATTTATATGAGACATTATCATATTATTATTATTATTATAGGCAGCAAAATTGGAATTCAAATCGCAACCACAAATATCACCTATGTCAACCGAAGCCCACAAAAAAATAAAGAGAGACCGCCACCAATCTTCGCTCGTTTTATCAACAAAAATCTGAGAGACTCCATTCTTACAGCAAGCAAGAAAACAAAGCCAACAACAACGATCCTAACTGATAAAGAAGCTCCCAACACCAATCTATATAACGGAACACTGGACTCCATACTTCAAAAATCTTCTATACCAAGCAAGGAAGACAAAAACAGAGAAAAACTACAAGTCCCTGTGGACAAAGAATTCCCAGATATTTTTCAGAGAGAATGAAAACAATCGAACATACATAATTACAAGTGAATCCGACTTACACAGCCTACCAATATAAAACACTAACTTTTCACATCCTTAAGAATAAGATTAGAGGTCATTTAAAAACTATATAATGGGGATCTCTCAAACATAGGCGAACATATCCAGTCAGACAACATGAACTTCAAGGTCTTTGACTCTTTGAAGAAATGGTCAGACAACATTTCCACCAACACTAACTTCACTATCGTACACACAAACATAAGAAGTATAAAAAAAAAACACTGGCTTACATTGATAACACAGCTCAATTATACCATGATAAACATAGATGCGCTGATACTGAACGAAGTTGCAATAAACGACACAGAAATTTACGCATACAACATTAATAATTACCAAACCTACTACTTATGTAGACCAAACAAAAGAGGAGGTGGCATTTATCAAAGAAAAATACAATGTGACAGAAAAACAAGCTCACTTCGAACATGGGGAAACACTAATTTTGGAACTCACAAATAGCCACAATAGTATCAAATACACAATAAACACAATATACAGACCCACTCCCAGATAATAATCCACTCAGTTTTCTCCACGAGTTAGAAACATGGCTAAGCGGCACCGAACCGCGTACAACACACAGGCTCATCCTAATAGGATACATTAACATAAATACTCTAGACCACGCTTCTTCAACTACTAACACATATCTTGATATACTAAGTCAGTAGAACATAAACCCTCCCATTAACTCCCCAACAAGAGAAGAAATATTCAATAACTCACTAACACAATCATGCATTGATCATATCAACATACGGGCTCCCATCCATACATATACATCATCAGTAATTAACGTAAAATTTGCCGATCACTACTTTGTCTCAACTTCGTTTTATTACGTTTCCTACCCCCCCCCCTCCCACCACCACAAAAGTCGACAAAACTCGATCATACTAAAGAGCATTGTCGATAACCAAGTAAAAAATACAGACTGGAATTCCCTACTTAAAATAAACGATCCTGTAACATTATACAAGAATTGTCAACTAAAGTTCACAGAAATATACAAAAAAAAGCAACAAAACCTACACAAACGAGGCGACAAACAGACAACAATGCATGGATAAATGACGACATACTAAATACTATTACTGTAAAAGAAAATCTATGGAAACAACTTAAAAAGGCACCCAGTCACACACATTTACAAACCTTATACAAACAAACACAAGAAATCAACTAACAACAAAAATTCGTAGGGCAAAAAGACGCTACTACTTCCAAAAATTCATGGAATATAACGACAACTTTAAGCAAACATGGGCTACGAATTAGTAACCTGAAAAAAGAAAACTTCAGCACAAGATTTTATTGCAAAAAGCTTCGGTCAGGACGCAAACCAAGAGGAACTAGCAGACTCATTCAACCATGCTTTCACAAACAACATCACACAACTCAAAAAAGACAAACTACCAACGATCAACAAAAAACTGCCGACACAAAGTCAACAACAAACGATGTATTTTCCACCCATAACAAAACAGGAACTGAAAGAAGCAATCCTAAAACTAAAACCAAAGACCACTCCAGGAATAGACAAAATAAGACTCACAGACCTTAAACACACTTTGAACAAATAAATCCAATACTTTTGAAACTCGTGAACATAATATTCGACACAGGCATTATTCACAACAACTAAAAACTGCAGTAATTATGCCAATATACAAACACGGCAAAAGAAACGATACTCAGAACTACAGACCAATAGCTACACTACCAGTCATCTCAAAAATTCTAGAAAAAATAACACGCACCAGACTACAGAACTATTTACAGAAGTACAACATCATCTCACAAAACCAATATGGCTTTCAGAAAACAAAAAGCACCATTACTTTATTAGAAGATATCACCGACACAATAAACAAAGCTCTCGACAAAAACAAGTACGCCGTTCTTATACTGCTGGACCTAACCAAAGCATTTGACACACTTGAACATGACATACTACTCACCAAACTATACTCAATAGGTATAAGAGGAACACTGCATACATGGTTCAAGAACTACCTCTCAAAGAGAACACAGGTAACCAAAATAGGTACATCTCACGGTCGGAGTATACAAGTAAAACACGGTGTACCTCAAGGTGCCATATTATCACCCACTCTATTCAACATATACATTAACGATGTTATAACATACCCATAAGAAGTCAAATATTTCAATACGCAGATGACACTGCACTACTAGCAATCGACACAGACATTAACACAGCTCTCTGCAAAGCACAACAAGACCTAAACGAAATCACAACATACTTCCACCAAAACGCAATTCTAATCAACTGCACCAAAACACAGATGTTGTAATACACAACCCAAGAATCATACGCCCTGCATCACTATCGATACATTGTCACACATATCGCTGCATTAACAACAAAAATACCTGCCAGTGTTCTCAAATCAAACCTGTAACACACGCAAAATACCTCGGTCTCTATATAGATTCCCACCTTAAATGGACAAAACATATAGAATACCTACACACCAAACTCCGGATCATCGCAGCAAAACTCTTCCAAGTTAAAGACATTATTCCACCCAACATAAAAAAACTACTATATCACGGTATCTGCGAATCCCTACTCAGATACGCAATAACAGTCTATGCACATACATCAAACAGTCACCTAACAAAATTAGAAACACTACACAGGAAAATCGTTTCAACAGTTATCTGGACACCTTACACGCAACAACCAACATCCGACAAGCACATGGCGATACACAAAATTCTGAGCATTAAAAACCTGAAACATTACATGACATTAACAAGGAATTACTTCAACATCGCCTACAGAAACAACAGAGACACATATCGTATAACACGACCTACAACAACTCTCTACATCCCCACACCCTTCAACAACTCATACGGTTCTTTTGCGAGATTACATCCAATACCCACGCAACTCAACAACCTACCAAGAAAGTTAAAACACGTAGATAACTACAGAACATTAAAAAATTAACTCTGGAAAATATACCAACAAAGTTAAGAAACCATTAACACTAATATACACATCACAAATCACTAGCATCCAATGCCTACATCCCATACATAAACAGTAGCAACAACACTAATAGTGAAGGCTAAATCCCACTCTCTTCATAAAAGCTAACCCAAGGTTCGAAGTAGGTGGGATTAACTTGCCTCACTCATCTACAAGTAATCCTTATAAGCAAATGCAGAAATGTGTATGTATAATCATTCTTTCTCAAACTCTCAAACTTAAAAAAAGAATAATAATAAATAAAAATAAATAAATAATTATACAAAAAATTCTGTTTAATATTCATTGTTAATATTAGAAGAACATGTGTTGTAAATACATCATATAAAGGGAAAAAAATATTATTAAAAATTTTAATTGAAATCCAATGTAGGAATTGCAGCACTTAGTGCTGAACTCTGTAAAATTATAAGGTGCAATGTCACACAAGATGTTTATTGTATGTATAAATATTTTAGCAATCAATAAAATTTTAGCAATCAATATTATTATCCATTATTCAAAAATTCCGTGTAATCTTCATTGTTATATTAGAAGAACACGTGTTGTAAATATATATGCAAAAACGTATTATTATCAAAATTTTAATTGAAATGCAATGTAGAAAATGAATCACATATGCAGCACTCATTGCTGAATTTTGTAAAAATTACAAGCTGGCGTGTCATTAAAGACGATATTTGTAAGTGTGTAAAAAAGATTTCAGAAATCAATGTAATTTTTATAATGGTTAAATTTTTTAATTTCTCTAATTTATAATGTAATTATTACATATATGCAAACAAAATAAAGTGTTTAAAAATATTATTATTATTATTATTATTATTATTATTATTATTATTATTAAAGAGGGCGCTGTGCCTGCATACGAGTGGTTGGATGGTTGTATCGTTGGTCCAGTTTTTATACTTTAATGTGGTTCAAACTCCTGTTGTTAATTTAAAAGTGTACAAAGTAACTCTTCCTGTCACGCTGAAAACAGTGATATATAATTGATCGAAATCGGCCAAGTGAAACCCAAATTTTGAGGGTGCTGAAAATTGAGCAGAGTTCACCGTGGTCATTAACGAGCATAGAACAAAGGACCATCTTTACAGTGGTCCAAGGGAAGAAAGGTGAGCCATGAAGTGCAACAAGTGCCTGAAGGAATTATCGTCTGACGAAAGCCATATAACCTGCAGGAAATGCTTTAGGAATCTTCACTTTACGTGTTCCGGATTCTCAGAAACAACATGGCAACGCAATTCCAATGCCAAACGAGAGGAATGGAAATGCCTATACTGCAGAGAGAACAAAGAAACGCTGCCGCCGACGACGCAACTGATTACGCCGGAGGCAGAATCGGACGATGAACTGAACAGACAAAAAGTACCGATGAGTCTTATAATTTGAGTTCCGTAGATTTATTATTAGAAAAAGGTTTAGAAAATATAAAAGTCAGCTTGGTAGATCTTGTCCAAGAACTATTTGATAAACAGAATAAACAAATAAAAAAATAAAAAATTAGCGAATATGAAGAGTTTGTTAAATTTAATAATTCAAAAGTCGAAGAAGTCTTACAAACGGTAAAAGACGTTAAAACCAGCATTGACGCACTAACTGACAGGCAGCACAAATTGATAAAAGATACATCGGAACTCCGTCAAGAATTTAATTCCCTGAAACTACAATACGAAGTTTTAAACCAACAATAACATAAAGAAAACCTTGTCATAAACGGTCTTCCAGAAACCGAATCCACAGAAAATCTCAGAGACGCAGTTTTAAAGTTAGGCCATGCAATTGACATCCCCCTGCAGCATAATGATATTCAGACCATAATTCGGATTCCCAGGAAGAACAAAAAACAAGGCTTGCCACGACCCGCACCAGCAATAATCCGTCTGACAAGCAAGTCTACAAGAGACAATCTCATAAAAGCCAGCAGACTGAAAAAAACAGTAGTCAAGGATGTAAATACATCGCAAGACAATACGTCAATCTTTCTATTTAAGTATTCAACACCTTTCAATCAGAATCTTTTGAACCAAGCAAAAAAGAAAAAACAGAAAAAAATGATCAATTTTTATGGATTAAAGACGACAAAATATTCTTGAGAAAGCCACAGACTTCAAAGTCTATACAAATAAAAAGCTCGGAAGATATAGATAGGCTGCCAGAGTGAAACAAAAGACTCCAACTTAGTTCAATAAGAAGATCTCAACACAACAAAAATGAATGTGAACCATCAGATAGGTGTAATTACACCAGAATACATCAGTAATTGTACTTTCGAATCGCTTGATGCATGGAAACAACACACAGTACAAGCGAGAGGTCTCTCAATCTTGCATGTTAACATCAGAAGCATCCGAAAACATTGGTTATTGTTACAGGCTTATCTGAGGAATTACACTGATATTATTGATATATTGATTCTAACAGAAGTATCCATAACTAATGACGAAGCGACTGCTTTCCAAATTCCAGGCTTCCAACAATATAGATCATGCCGCCAAACAAAAAGAGGGGGTGGAATATTAATATTTATCAAACATTCACACTGCTTGTACTCACAACATCCAATGGCAATTCATTCCAATCACGCACCACTGTTGTCACTGTTGTAAAATTGTCTTTACTTAAATTTACAAAAATTCCTTTAAAGTGTCATTTCATGGATTAAGCTGGAACTGCGATTTATTTTCACAGAGGACGCACACACGAAAACAGACAAATCTGCAACAAAAAATCATTTTATTTAGAAATCAACCAAGTAATTGTAATGAAAAGTATTGCAATTATAAAAATATTTCACTTTAATTTAAATGAATTAACTAATTTTTAAAAATTATATACGTCACAACAATCAATGATGAAAAATAATTAAACCAAGAATTTATTATTAATAAAGTCTTGCTAATATTTATGACATTAGTAGCTTGTGTATACCAATAAATGATACAATAATATCTGTTTAAACAGTTTGGTAAATTAGAAAATTGCACTATTTTTTGGTTAGTGCAGTAATTATTATTATTATTATTTTTTTTTTTCAATAAATAAACAATAAAAATAGTTACCATTTAACAGAAAGTATATTCTGCTTAATGATAGTGGATTAATAGGATGGTGTGTGCGCGCGCACGTGTATGTGTGTGTATGACCTTGCAGTTACAACTTTTTCTTGTAGACACGGTTACGTTGATTCAGAACTCTCTATTTAAAGAACTTCAGGTGCGATTTATGCTGCCAATAAAAGAGACCTTCTTGGCGATGTCTTCTTAGTCAAACATATCTCCCTGAAGTTACTGAAGTCTTCCAAATAACCGCTACAAAAATAATCCGCTTTTGTTTAATCTCGCTGCCTACCCGAAAAATTAATAAAATTATTTCAGATCTTTAACAAGAAATCACCGTAGCATATGTGTTTACTTTTTTTTATTCTTAATAGCTAATCTCGCCTTTTTTTTTTTTTTTTCTTTGAGCACGCGCTGTAAACTCAATGCGTAAAATAGACAACAAACGCGCACGTGGAGCATGGAGCGTGTCTCGGTTACCATGAGTACTCTAATAAGCTTACGCATGCGCAAACACCATTGAAAAACTAAACAGTACCAGTTGCTATTGGCAGAATGTGACTTAATAACTTGCGGCCTGTGGCTGCCAATAGATCACATCTCAGAGTGGCGTTTGGACATCTGCCAAGCTGGGGACTTGTGTGAGTATTCCTTTTCGTTCCCAGGCAGTCGCACCAATGTCTTCCGAGTGGGGTTACGGCGAGAACAATGGTAAGGCGATTTATTTTTCCCTCACTTATCTTGAAAGCTGTTTTATGTTCTTAAGCCTAACAGGTGGATTGATTATCCCAGATTGTGTGTATGTTTATTCTTTCAAGTGGAACACATCAGTTCCGAGTTGGGGAGAGCCAAGGGAGTGGGTGGAAATGATAGATGTGAGAAAGAAGGAAATTTTGAAGAAATATGAATAATAATATTATAATTGTTTAAACTGCCAGCTTCCTATATACAAAGTTTATATTTATGTATTTATAATTCATTTTTATAAACTTTATTTTTATTCAGTTTAATTTTTAAAAATTCGACTACTTTTTTTAAGAGAAAATCCTGAAAATTATCCATCTTGGCAATAGCAACAAAGTATATTAATTAAAGAAAATTCATTAATCTTGCCTAGACAAATGAAGGCAAACGAGAGTTTGTACTGTGAAACTGGCAGGTGATAATATCTCAAGATAACTTCTTTTTAAAATAAACACGTTATCAGAAAAATTTTATGTGAATGGCGCAAACTTTCGTTTGGCGCTGCTTGCCTCAGAAAGTTGAGATTTTTTTTATCTTTATTTACGTAAATACTACAAAATAAAAAGCACCTGTAATTTATTAAAAATCAAAAAGAAAATCAATTCTGATGTCATCGTATATATCGGTTGCATACATTGTTATGTTAAATTATAAATGTTCAACCTTTTTAAGTTGAACATCTCATTAAACTGCTTTAAAAAAAATAAGATATAATCAGATATATGGTTTATCCTGTTTCTCCTTTCCAACATAATCTTTAAAAATCACTTGCTTAAAGAGAAAATTTTCACTTGCTCTGTAAGCACACTTTCAAACTGATTACAGGCTACAAAACTCTGACTACTTTTTTTTATATTATTATAACAACACTCGAGAGATGGACCCCCTCTCCTTTCTTGCCTATCCTCACTTAATTGCTAGTCATTGGATATATAATATTTTTTTTAATGTTCACCTACTGATTTACTTACTAAAGAATCTTCATTCAAAATAGAAAATTAAGAAGTTCATGATAGTTTGTCATCAGGTTTTGTCAACCACTCGCGTTGAATCCATAGAAAATAAAAATTGGGAAAGTATGAGAGTTCGCCACTTGACCTATAGATGGCACTGTGGTTTTGTCCCAAGCAGGTTTTCATTTTTATTTACATTTTGTAAAAATGCGTGACCACTTTGCAGATTTGCCCCGCCTTCCTCCTCCATAAGCATATAATGACACAGCATTTGGTTGCTGGATTTTAATAAAATGAAAATAAATAAATTTATTTATCTATTTTCATAAATTTTAAAATATATAAATAAATAAATAAATGATTAAAGTGAAACATGTTACCTAATTTCAAATTTTGTTTAAATCTTACCATTGGCAAGGGCAATATTAGACAAAACATTTCTAAACAAGATTATATATATATATATCCTACACTAGGACAAGGGCCAGCGTTCTCTCTGGCCACGTTCTCTTCTCTATCAACTCGGATGAACGCCGCCAAATCCTCGTAGACTGGCCGCAAACTTCTAATATCCATGTGTGTTAGGATGAACTCGAAAGATTATCGAATCTAGAGAAATATCGCTCGATTCATCCCATGTTAACAACAGCCTTAGCTACAATCTTTCTGACGCACACATTGCCACTGTCCAGTATTGGCGCACTCGTGACAGCTCACGCACGTAGTCAACTTCAGTTGGAACTCCAGCACGCATTCCTGTTTTAAAATGTACTATTGTCTTTTATACTATTTTATACTAGATCTGTTGATGTAATTTTATCATGTCTCTGTTATTTTATATAATTCTTTGCCTGTGATACCTGAAGAAGTTGATTTATTCAACGAAACCAGTAGTATCTTAACATTAAACCTTTTCTTTTTCATTCTTGTATATTGTCATTTATATATATATATATATATATATATATATATATATATTTTTTTTTTTTTTTTTTTCAGAATTCATTTTTACTCGGTTGAAATATTATTCAAAAAGCTTATTAGGGATATATATATATATATATATATATATATATATATATATATATATATATATATATATATATATATATATATATATATATATATATATATATTTATATATATATATATATATATATATTATTAGGGATATATATATTATATATTAGTTTTATATCCCTAATAACTAATATATATATATTAGTTATTAGGGATATATATATATATATATATATATATATATATATATATATATATATATATATACAGGGTGTTCGGGATAAATTTGATATATTTATAATTAATTATATTTTTCCGTAAGTTACATGTATTAACACACACTTCTCTTCATTTAAAAGTTTGGACCCTTCTTCATTCATATACAAGATGTCAGAAAGGATGGATAGCTGGAACCCACCTGAATCATGGAAGAGAATAACTTGTATCATGATGATTCGTGCCCGCCATCAAAATAAGGATATTACGACTGCTGCCCAATGCTCCCTGAATACAGTAAAAACAATCAGGCATGAACTACAGACTTGCAATGGTGACTACGAGGATGTAGCAAGAAGAAAGATCCCTAGCAGACGATCTGATTGCGTTCGTACAGCAGAATTCCTCGCAAATCTGCAGGAACAGGTGTTGAAGAACCCTGGCATTGGAATTCGGGCTTTGTTCGTGGAGTTGCTAACTGTAGTCAAGCCCTGGATAACAAGGGTAGGCAATGGTAGGCCGTATGTATGGCAGCAGGATTCGGCCCCTTGCCACACCTCTGGGAAAAGTCAAAAATGGTTGTCTGAAAATTTCTACGACTTCACCAGTCCAAATGTTTGGCCTCCAAACTCCCCAGACCTTAACCCCATGGATTATTTTGTATGGGGCGCAGTTGAAAAAGACACCAATCGCACTTCCAGTAATACAAAAGCCCAGTTAATGGATAAAATTAAAACAGTTTTTGCGGCCCTTCCCAGGGAGACTGTAGCATCAGCTTGTTCGAGGTTCCGAAGCAGAATTGAAGCTGTGATCGATGCTAATGGTGGTTATTTTGAGTAAATCTTGTTGATAGTATTGTAATTAACTCTGCCTGTAATGTTTTTTTGTCAATTCATTAAATTTAATAGATACAAAGAAGATTTTATTTTTCCTTACGAAACTGTCAAATTTATCCCGAACACCCTGTATATATATCCCTAATAACTAACATCCCTTCCCGATTTCAATGTGGGAGCATCTGTTTAATCTAAGTCATGAGCCTCTTCCATTTCTAACACACCAAATAAAACAGTAAAGACCGGAAACTACAAAAGAAGGGGGAAGCGAATGGTTTTATGGAAGAAAAATCCTCTCGTGATCGGTGCATTAACTGTTCGAGCAACAAGAGATGAACGAAATCCTAGATATTCTGTGGGCTACTAAGAAAGCATGGGTGGCGCCATTTTCGCTCAGTGACTCGAAACTAAGTGAGAAGGTTAACAAAGAAAGATCAAAAGATTCTGGTGGTGATTAATCAAACTGGTTGTCACTATCGCACAAACAATAAAAAGACGTATGACTTTGAATTTGACCTCAAAGTTCAACCAATAAAGTCGTTTCGTTTTTAACTCTACTTGCTAATTCTTAAATTCATTTTTACTCTAAAGGTTGTCAACAGTCCGCTCAATGCACAATTATGATGCATCAGCTTCTTGCAACAGAAACTGAAAACTGCAGGAGTGATAAATCTGCAACAGTGCTTTACATGATCGGGTGTGTACAGCAGTGGTTGGCAATCAGAGATTATTGGTAAATTTTTAGCATTCCAGTTTCTATTTCTTTAAGTGTCTCACCCACGAAAGGTTATTACAGACCTAAAATACACGTACATTTGTGCCGAGGATGGGTTAAGGATTTTTTTTTCATTTTTTATTAATTTTTATATTTTTATTACCAAATCCGGAAATTGCACTCTAGAAATCAGCATTGGAAATTTTTCAAGTCACTTCAGGCCTCCAACAAACTACGTGGTGATCTTCATGAAGTTCATCTCCTACATAATCGCAAACATTCATGTTGAGATTCGAACCCACAGCCTGTTGAGTGGATGCGCTAACCATCGGCCAACTAGACTGGTATTTAAATATTTCTATCGAATATCAGAAATCAGTATTAGTTCACATCCCAGTGAGACTTTAAACTTACAATAAATTTTCCCTTAAAAATTGCTAAATGTCATAATGATGATGATGATGATAAAGATTACTGAATAATTCTGAGAAAACATCTCCCCTGTGGACATTTCGAAGTTAAAAATGTTGATGTTGACAGTTTTGTCACAGAGGACTCTATAGAAAGCATCGGAAATGGATAATAAGTGAAATTTATGCAATTATTATTATCTTCATAATTTATTTTATTTTATTTTATTTTATTTTATTTTATTTTTTGAGGAAGAACCAACTTACAAACTTTACCGTATTTTTTTTTCTTTTTTGCTAGTTACCAATTGAATTCAAGTACAGTGGTATCTCGCTAATCCGAACTAATAAAAACCATGCTCATTCGAATTAGCAAAAAGTTCGGATTAGCGAATTTCACCCCAAGAGACAACAATAACTAGCTTTTAAGACAAAAATAATCAGATTCTAATGGTATATCAATTTAATTCTGTAAATAAATTAACTGATAGAAAAAAGCTAATTTACTGAAATGTAAAACAAAAATAATAATAATAATAATAATAATAATAATAATAATAATAATACAGTGCACAAGTTTATTTTAGTAAAAACTTTAATTTGTATGTACCTATAATTGTTGAGGATTCTGATTTAATAAAATTGCATAGTTCAGCACGTAACTTAATTTTCGTAAAAAATATCACTTTCTTGTACACAACACAAAAAGTTTCACAAAATAACACAAAAAAAGTTTTTTTATTTCTTTGTAAAAAAAGTCACCGATTTTCTTTTGCTTCTTGGAAGTTAAACTTTTTTCGGGCTTGTTCGAGCTGCATTAGCAACAAAATTTATGGAATGGCGTATTATTCTGCTTAGCCCATTCTATGCACATATTAAAACTATCAGCTGCCTCTTCGTGTTTTACTTTTTTTTCTTCGAGTTCTTCATCGTCATCATCATCTTCTAATTCATTCTGTAGCGTCATATTTATAAGTTTATCATCTGATTTGATTTCGAATTCACTTTCGGTTCTACCTGTAATCCATTCCGTAACATCTGTTGGTGAAATTTCAACATCTGGAATTATATTTTTAATCAAATTATGCACGTTTTGAATTTCCTCTTTTTGTGTATATTTGTGATTCGTGCCGACAATCCAGTACGTACTGTACAGTATAAAAAAAGCAAACGTGAATACACAATAAATCAAAATAGTCCTCCAGTATAACCGTACAATCGACAGTATGAAAAAAATACTGTACTGTAATACTAATAAAATAAATAATAATAGTTAAAATAATAATGATTAAATAAAAATAATAGTACACAAAATAATACGTAATAAATAAAACTTTTTTCTTTCAAACCGCAGTTCGGATTACTGGAGGGTTCGGACTAAAGAGGTTCGGATTAGCGAGATGCCAATGTATATAAAATATCTATCGGTATGACCTTCGATACTCATTGCGCTAGAGCAGTGGTTCTTAACCGGTGTTCCCCGAAACGCTTGTGTTCCGCGAACTGGTTACAAGTGTTCCGCCGGTAAAAGATGTCACGTGACACAGTTCTCAGTGTAATTGGCTACTCTGAATAAAAATGCAGAGGGAATTATTTCTGTTATAGCAGAACAATTAACCATATTGGAAGAAAAGATTTCAAGTTACTTTCTTCATTAAATACACACAATTATGACTGGATACGAAATCTATTTGGCACAGTTAATACATCGAGTTGTGAATTTTCGTTACAAGAAAAAGAACAATTCGTTACCTTGTCAACGGATCGTACACTAAAAATGAAAATTCTCTGAAATAACTCCTGAGGAATTTTGGATTTTTGTCCAAGCCGAATACCCAGCTCTCTCCACAACAGCAGTGAAAAGTTTGTTACAGTTTTCAACATCATATTTGTGTGAGCTCGGTTTCTCAATATTAACTAATATAAAAACTAAAAATCGTGAAAGACTTGCTAATATAGACAAAGAGATGAGGATAGCTATATCACATGTTAGATCTGATATTGCTGAAATCTGCAAAATCCGACAAGATCATGTATCGCATTAAAATAAGTTCCATTTTTATAAAAGGCAACTCCATGCATATGTTGATTGTTAGTTTTTGGTGGTCCCCAAATTTTTATTATAATCAAAAGTGTTCCGTGACTTTGAAAAGGTTAAGAACCACTGCGCTGGAATAATGATTATCTTATTGCCACATACCTCTGATTACATTTCATAAAACAACCACAAACATGTTAAACATGGTAGACATAACTTTCTCCATTTAGTTCGTTTTAACTGTCGTTTTATGATCTGCGAGCGGGTAATAAGTAGGATCACAATCAGAACAAAATTCGCTTGAGACTTGTTCACACACTCAAGTAAATGACTCGCGTGTATGTTCTACAACACACATGTAAGCACCGGTTGCAAAAAAAAAAAAAAAAAAAAAAAAAAAAAAAAAAAGTACATTACAATCTATAGCTGACACCCGACACCAGAAGTTGCTGCCAACACATGAATCATTTTCACAATGAAGCACGCGGTTTTGTACTATTTTGAAGCACAATTCTTTTTTAAATGCAGCTACAACATTTGTTTGAAGCTACATTTAAAAATATTGGGAAAGAATCCTTCTCTCAGACACATTAAAAGTCGCTTGTGATAACTGGGGGATAGTCGAAAAATTAGTACAATACAACACTTATATAAAAGTTTAGGGTTAGCTGGAATAATAACAGTATATAGTATAATGTTTGTTTGTCTTGTCGGTTTAGGCAGGAGGAAAACCCTGCATCGTTGTATGGGAATGGCTCACTCGCTCTCTTAATAAATAATCGGTCTACAAAAGGAGGTCGATCGACAGACTGATAGTTTCAGGTTGCAATGGGAATTTGTTTTAAATAGCGCACACCACTTGTCGTTTAAGTTGTTCTACACGCAGCTTTATAAATAAAGCAGTTAAATTTTATGCCATTTCATGTTAAGTAAAACGCGATGTTCCTAACTCTAATCATTATTTATTTTCACGCATTTGTGTCGTTCTGCGGTCAGATTTTTTTGTATTTTATCAATTACTTCGGACAATAATAATAATAATAATAATAATAATAATAATAATAATAATAATAATAATAATAATATCATTATTATTATTATTAATGAAAAATATTATTAATGATCATTTTAATGATATTTCTGTAGTGTTAATTTTCTAATAATATTTTAATATTTTATTATGCACACACATGCGCACACAGTATTTTGTTTTCAATGAAATTACTCGGAAATATTTTTCATGATTCCTACGTTTATATGTGCATTAACAACAAATAGTTTGCTAGTGCTTTATGCTTACATTAAACCGACATGTTCGTGCCTTAACGAACAATAACAAATCAACTGTAAACAACGCTGCACAAGTGTTCTAAATAGCGCAATAAAGGAAATTATTTCGAATCTTAACTTCTAAGAATTCGGGTAAAGATTTTCGATCGATTGTTATTTTTAAAAACAAAATGCATTCAAAATTATTTTGCCGATAAAAATACCAAAAAGCAACTTTGTTCAATTAATCTTAAACGTAACACTGAATCCTGCACCCAAATGAACTTTGCACTTTGCATATGCGTATAATTCTTTACAAACAGTATAGTTTAGAACTCTTCAGAACTGAATTTACAACAATTTTTGAGAGAATCACCACGACATCCTCACTCGATAGTTATATATTATTCAATAGACTCTCTCTCGCGCATGGTGCTGCTTTTGTAAAATAAAAAAATAGATAAAAAAACGTAACTTTGATTCGTTTTTGGTTCATAACTCTGGACACATAATTTTGCCATCAGCAACGTGCTGATCGAAAAATTGAAAATTTTATAAATCTCAGTGCAGATCTTAAATTTCAAATTTCGTTGAGTTCCATCGAACCAGTGAGGAATTATTTAACATTACTTCGAAGCAAGTTGACAATAAAAATGGACAGAATGAAACCAAATTTGAAACTACATGAGCATATTCTTGTGAGTATATTAAATCCAAAATTGGATTGATTTTCATCAAATCGAGCGGAGTTATTACAAAATATTATTACAAGTTTCCTCATTTGTGACTTCAATATTTTGTTCATATCGTAGCACTCGAAGAACCTTTAAAAATTACTTTTCAATTGAAGGTGAGTCTCCTACGAAGGCAGCAGATTATTATTTTATTTATTTATTTATTTGCTACAGGAAAATCTGGTTTTTCATCCCTAAAAACCCGAAACCGATAGAAATATAACTACTGACCTCGTAGCCTTAGTTGCTTCTCGCCATTACAAAACAACAAATAGTTTTTATTACTGTCCTTGAGTAGATGGAATTATAATTTAAAAATGTATTTCTAAAGGATGATTTTACATTGATAACGGCAATAAGAATAGCTGAATGATTCATTCAGCAATTCTTAATTTCAAATTCAAAATTGATTTTCTTTATAACATTTTAAATGTCAAATTTCTCTTTTCTGAAGCCACACATTTGCAGACTTTGTTCTCAGTTTCATCTGCCCGACTAGATGCATATAAGCTTTGTTTTTATTCCTCCTTTGACACCTTT
This sequence comes from Typopeltis vanoorti, assembly GCF_054136105.1. Classification (NCBI taxonomy): domain Eukaryota; kingdom Metazoa; phylum Arthropoda; class Arachnida; order Uropygi; family Thelyphonidae; genus Typopeltis; species Typopeltis vanoorti. Next base: position 101,786,799 of record NC_143566.1, read on the forward strand.
CTTAGCATAGTCGGAAGGACACATGCCCTGGAAAAGACTTCGCTTCCGATCCCGTCAAAAATATGGGGATCAGACTAAAACACGTTAAGTAACCATAATTGCTAGAACTGTATTAGTATAATTAAATCTCACGAATTGGAGCTGTAACTTGGAGAATTTCTTCCACTATACTAGTCTTACCATTCCACTCTTACAATCCCACTTTCTCAATGTCAAATGCACTGTGTTAATACAGTGATCATTGATACAAATGATATAACCATATAATCTTTTATTGAGAAATGTTGATGTCAGTACAAATAAGACTAAACCTCTCAACTATAGGAAAATAACCTTGATTCCCTAAACTACGCAGAACTGTTGTGTTTCTATTCATTATGAGAGACTCTGTGGAGACAATTTGCCATTTCACCGTTTTATTCGACCTTGCGATATCCGATTGAAATATACGTTATCAAAGAACGGAGCGGGATATAATGAAAATATGTTATTCTATTGCAGGGAAAGGCTCGATGTACGTAGTAAGTAGAGGTTGAGTACACGATGACACATCAGAATCATTCAATTAATATGACATCTAGATAGGCACTAGAGAGACAGAGAGGCCATTTAATTCTGCTTTTGTTGTTGGCTCATTAAGCTATAAGGCTTCATTAAACTGTAAGCTGTATGTGTATCCTTTAGAACTCTATTGTCTCTATAGAACATCTTCTCCATACGGGGGAGGGGGAGGAAATAGAAGCTTGACTTCTTTGAAATTATTGCTACATCTTCGGGGATCATGCAGTATATCTGTAAATATCATTTACTTTTCTGACCGGGTTGCCCGTTTTGTGGATGAAAAAAAAAATAGATTTTCGTGGGATGGGGGTAGGGACCAACCACCCTTGTATGAGCCAGGTAATTCACCTTTACAAGTTACTGATGAAATGTTATAAAGGTTTTTCGAATCCTATACGGAATCCGAATGCAATTCTTTCCTGACGGTAGCACATCGTCGTGAGTGAAGCTCGGTGATACAGTTGATCACAAAAAAAAAAAAAAAAAAAAAACATCATCTCTGCTCTTTCAGTTTGACCTCATCCACAACCGAAAAATAAAATGACAGATTTTCCCCAAGTTACTACCTAAACGGGAGTTTAATATTCTAGCTAGATTTCAAGGGTAAATTAGTAGATGTTTCTTTAGATAGTTTAAGGTTAAGACATTGTCATCTTTTGGCAAAACAGTCTGGAACAATTAAGGTTATATATATAATTAATTAAAAATTAAATAAATCCATTACTTTTTATTCCTCAGAGGAATAGATGGCGCTCTTTTAGCGGTAACTTTTAGGAAATATCAAGACAGTTGTCTCCACCTCTTATCATCACCAAGGTTGAGGGCATTCTCAATAACGTATTACATAACAGACCACATTTCTTCATGCTAACTAACCCTATCTTAAGAACTGTATAATCAACAAAGAAATTTAAAGATTTATATAAATGAATACACTTTAAGTAAATTATTCAAGTCTATATTCTTCTTCTGTCTTAGGAATGGGCATATTGTAATGTTAATTCACTTATACCGTTTACTGCGCATGTCTAAATAAATATTTAGATTAAAATATTTAAATATTTTTTTATTATTTTAATTCTTCAACAACAAAAAAAAAGTGATTTGTTTCATTGTTCCGATTATATCCAAACAGAGCTTTCGAAGATATTGAATATTTAAGACTGCAAGTATATTATCATGAATGACGATTTTTCTTTGATTTCATGAACTCTTGGCAACAGGACGAAACATTAACAGATGAGATTTCAGAAATGCCAATCTGCTTTAGTAGTCATGAAAAAACTCTAATTACAACCTACATTTCAACAACTAAAATATTGACTTGTAGCTGGGAGTGGGGGAGAGTACGATGCTTTTGCATAAAACTCACTGTATTATTCCTTTTTGCAACAACAAGTCCTTTGGATTTTAAATTAATAGCGGCAGGTTTTAATAAAAAAGATAATTAAAAAAAAAATTTTAACAGCTGATGATTGGTGATTAACTGAGTTATAGCTGAAATATGCAAATCAAACTAATAGTACAGGAAGAAGAGATCTTGAATTCATTTCAAAAAGATCGACAATAATCATAGGTCATTCACAAGATTCTCATTAGTCAAGTCAGCTCTAATGGGGAATGGATCAGCAGCCTTACTTGAATTATTTTTACCTTACAGAAGCGATGGATATTCGCGTTTTGCGATTACATCACGATATACTCTGCTACATTTATATGGACTGCCACTTGAACTTATATTGACCTTACTCAAATATTACCACCGCCTGGTTGGCCAAGTGGTTAGCGTATGTGCTTTCCGGCCAAGAGGCTGCGGACTCGAATCCCGCCAGAGGCATGGATGTTGGCAGAATCCCTTTCCTAACTCTGTGTGAAAAGGGATTCTGCGACCCTACCCGTTCTTCTAGCAGAAGGCTTCACTCCCAAAATCGGATGAGATACGGGAGTGACCGAAAGGCGTCAAAATGACGTGACATATGAATAACTAACTAACATGTATTATCAGATATCAGTTGATCCTTGTAAGTGTGAACCAATGTGATGTGTGTGTGGGGAGGGAATCATTCATCTAAATTTCCCTCTCGCAAGCGAAGGTTAATTCATACAATCTATCCTAAACTCACCGGCAAAATAATCACTCCGAAAAGTACATAAAAATAATTAAACTAAAATTTAATTAAAATATATTAAAATAAATTAAAACTAATCGTGGGGGGAAAACGAATCGAATAACACAAAATCAAAATGATTGGATTATTTTGATTTTGAGGGTCCATTTATCACAATTTGAATTCACGAGTATTACTTTCTGCTATAAGTCAGTAGGAGAAAGCGTGGAATAATACAAATCCACTTAAATAAGTAAATTAGAGCGATATAATAATTTCCACTTATAAGACATTAGGAGTGATCTTGGTACAACATACATCCACAATCTAATCTTAAGTAAATTTAACCATTTTTTTTCTTGATTGTGTGCTTTTGAGAGTATCTCATTTAAACGCAGTCCTGATATGGACTGCATTATAAGTTTAGAGTCTTGATAAAGCTTTTATAAAAAATAATAAAATAAAAAAGAACATTTATGGTATAGAAACGAAGCTACAATTGTCCATGTTTAAAAGTCATGTCTCTTCAATTCAGACTGCAACAAGTTCCGTAACTAGGCAACAGCTGTTGCTAGGGAAACAGACTGACAAATATAGATTATCTCGTGAAAATCTAACTTAATGACTGCTACGCATTTAGTAACAAGATTTTTTTTTTAACTAATGATCCAGAACGTCTTTCAGGTGCAGAGATTTCTAATTCACGCAGAAGTTTTATCTTTACGTACGCTAGTCTTTACTTAATGTTCAGGTAACCTGTATATTTTTCAGGAGACTGTAAAATTGTCAAGGTTGTACAAAACGTGTTTTATTATGACAATTCTTGGAAAATTCACTTTTTTTTTTCTTTCCCGTTAGTCTCTTTCAGCGTATTTCATTTCATCTCGCATTTCCTATACTGGGTCATTCTTAAATCCAAATTTACATGTGTATTTTAATTGCTGGTCTGTATTTTGTAACTACCACTAGGGCAGCTGGCTAAAATATTATTGAACGTCGATATTAATGTTTGTATTTGTTAAAAAAAAATTGTGGTGCTTAAAAACATGTATTGGCAAGCATTATTCACTAAAATTATGCTAATTATCTGATTAGAAAACGTTGTTTAGCTTATTATAGGACTTTATTTTAAAACCATGCGATTACCCATTCAGGTTGCCTACACAAAAACTTGCGCCACAACTTGATTTACTATATAGAGAGCCTCCGTAACTCAGTATAGACGAAGCCCTTTGGTCGGAAAGACCTAGGTTCGATTTCCGTCCATGATGGGAGGAACCTTTATGTGGTTTATTTCGTTGAAAGGTGAGTTAGCCAGTCTCACACGGAGGTAGGGTTTATTTTTTCACTCGGAAACTCTGGTTTTTTGTCCCCCAGAACAGGCATTTCCGGTTCCCTGAACACATATCGATTACAGTTATGAATTCGTCCCAGCCATATGCCGGTTCCAAGCCTGGATAAAATTGGAGGGAGCTGGGGAAAGAAATGGTGAACTACCCTGTAAAAATCTCACCTTGTGGGCAAGCCTACAAAGTCACCTAGGATCGGAAACGACTGAAGGGACAAACCACCCACATACTATATAAAGTATATACATGTAATATATAATACTATCCTTATTATAAACATATTTATCCTATTAAAATCTCATCTTATTCAGGTAGTTCATTTATATCGACCTATTTTATTTGGAGTAACTTCATTTTAGTTTTGTGCCGGTCGTTTTGTAACATTTCCTTTTATCTGTTTACTTAAAATAAATAAATAAATAAACATTTATTTTCCGAAATTTGTTTGCATTCAAGTCTCCTCTGAGACTTGAATGCAAACAAATTTCTGAGAGACTTTTAGTCACCTAAAAGTCTCTCAGAATACAAATGAATCTTCCGTCAGACAATAAATATGCGAAATATGACCAATTTGAGTTGTTCATTATTTATGGGGGGGATAAAAAGTGGCTCACAAGGCGGGTAGAACAGTTGTCACTACAGTTTTATTGTTATTTTATAATTTATTCTTATTTTGATTACTGGTTGATTTTAATTTCCTATTAATTGATATTATTCAATATAATGTTCTGCCTATACACCATTCTACTAATAAAATCCTTCTGCTTAAATGTGGATTCTCTGATTGCCCTATTCATCCGGGCCAACCTGTATCGTATCCTAAAAATCGATTTTATTCTATTATTATTAATACTAAACGGGCATCTCCATGAATTTCATCGCTGGAGGCTCACGCTGATCAATACCTATCTTACTTCTCCTCAAACTAATTTATTGACAAAGCACTCGCAGTTATTACCTCCATCATTCCAATTCAGTCGTTCACCACATTCTCCACACAAAACATCGTCCTCACATCCAATGGTAACCTCTGGTCCTTCTATATATGTTTATTCATGTTTATTGATATTATTCGTAGATTAATCCAACGCGTTTTGACATAGAAAAATAACCAGATAAACGTAAATTCAAAATAGAATATTCACTTATAATAATTATCTTAAAATATGTCAAAATTTCGGTCTGAAAATAACCGACTGTCGTCAATAAATTAAAGTATATTCAGTGGATTTTATCTTCATGGCACAAGTCATGACCTCGAGATAGCCAATGCATTTCTACATAACGGATTATATACTCATGAACCAAAAATATTATGACCACATACCTAACAGCGCGTTAGCTCTTCTTTTGATGAGATAACCGCTTCCACTTTTCTTAGTACTGATTAACTCTGCTAGACCACGGAGGGTATAAGTATTCCACATGATCCTACAAACGCTCAATAGAATTCAAAATAAGAGAATTAGGCGGCCAAGGGGAGTACTCGGAATACTTGGATGTGCTCTTCGAACCGTGCTTGTGCAAGGTGAGCACACCGAGCAGAGTCTATCTTGGCTCTTTAACCAAGAGATATATTGTCACCATGTAGAGCAGTATCTGTTTCTAAACAATTCTTATGTAATAATTAGCGGTCAAGGTATGTTCAGTGGGAATGAGAACCCAGTAATGTCCATAAGAACAATTTCCATACTAGAACACCCCATCATCAGCTTGTTTCCAACCATGCAATCTAGTTGACTGGCAAGAGGGGGAGAATGCCCATTTACTGTTACTAAGAATAAGACCTCACCCCAGACTTTTGTAAGGTATATAGTTATTTTGATTAAAGACCTCTGAGTTTTCTTTGAATAAACATTCAAATTTGAAATGACTTCCATATTTCTAACCAATTATGATCTTATGATCTCTTTCAATCTGCCTACAGCAGACAGACATGATATTTCTGTAGCGGATGTAGCGCTGGAGTTCCTTTTCAATAGTACTGTCTGTTTTTCCAAAATATGACAGCGATATTCATAAAACACCTGATGAATCTGGTGTAGGAAAATTAGTCCTTCTACACATTCTGCTTTCTTCTTCTTCTCCTTAGGTCCAATCCAGTTCTTTTTTTCCAAAATGATTCTGCATATCATTTATCACAAACATCGTCAAAATCCTCCTCAATAGTGAGCGCTTTTTCTGTCCCATCTTTACCGGCTTTCAAAAATAATTGAACACTATAAAAGGATCTTGGAATTGAACGGGTTTAGCCGAGAACATTCGAACACTCCACACACAATAAACCAGTTGAGTCCACATCAGTGGCGCATCCAGAGGGAGAGTTAAGGGGCCCTGGAATCCCCCCATAGAAAAAAGGGGGAAAAAGCACTACAAAAATTTCCAAAAATCTTTTCCTAATTAAAATTCATTTTAACTATAACACTTTTTTTGAATGTTAGTCAAGTAAGTTTTAATTTATCGTCCTACATGTTTCACCGATTTTTGCTATCGGCATCTTCAGGGAATACAAGCTATATGAAGGTAACAGACTAGGTTTTAACTGACAGTTCTAATTCATACAAAATTAGTATTGTGCGAGACAAAGCGCCTGTGGGGAACATGATTTATTTGTTACGAGACATAATGTAATTGGCGTGAAAGTTTGATGTTTAGTGATCTAATTAAAGCTTTCCAAATTTCCGGTAGGATTAGACCTTGATTCTTATTTAGGTTTCCTGTTGAACAGGCGACCGTAGCAGCCTCATTGAATGTTCTAGAATGGTAGTTCTCTTCTATATAGGGCATATGGCTCTTATCCACTCAATGAGATGTTGTTTCTAACATAGCCTATGTGCTCCTTCTGTCTCGTTTCGAAGCATCTAGAGGTCTGACCATCGTAACTAACACCACAGGAGCAAGGTATATTATATACTTCAGAATACTTGTAGAATGGATGAGGGTCTTTCGGTGAACTTAAAAATTTCCGAATAGTATTGACCGGCTTGAATGCTACTCTAATATTGTGTGGTTTTAGAAGGATAGCCAATTTTTTGGAAATGCTGCTGACAAATGGAATAGTTATAGTGCTGATGTATTGGGTGTCATCACGTTGTCTTTGTGGTATATCCGAAAAGAGAATCTTGTTGCAGAGCCCTATTGGATAGCCAATTAAGGATAGCTCTCTGGATATTGTAGTTAATTATTTTTGTAAGCCATCTTGGTCTGTTGTGTAATGTATAGCTCTTTTCTTAAGCATATGGAGAATGCTAAGTTTCTGGGATGTATGATGTGACGAGTTGAAATAGAGGTAACGTCCAGTATTCGTAGGTTTTCTATACACAGACAGGTTGATACTGTTATTGGTTTGTTTCTTTATTAGGATGTCTAGGAATGGAAGTTTTTCATCTTTTTCAATTTCTAATGTGAATTTAATGGTATGGTGGAAACTATTGATTTGGTTGAGATAATCCATTACTTCGTCTTTCGTATGATTCCAAAGGATAAAGATGTCATCAACATATCTGTACCAAGTTTTCGGTTTTGGGGTATTTTGAGATAAGATTTTATCCTCTAGGTCTTCCATGAATAAGTCAGCACAAGAAGGAGAGAGGGGGGCTACCCATGGCTAATCCGGTAAGTTGTTTGTAGACTGTTTTTTGCCAAACGAAATAGTTCGAAGTTAAACAATGATTGAACAAAGTAGTGATGTTTCTTGGAAAGAAGTTGTCTAAGATGTTGATGACTTCCACAACTGGAATGTTTGTAAACAGAGATGTGACGTCAGCGCTTGCTAGTATATCATCTTCAGATATAGGGATATTTTTTAATTTTTCAATAAAATGTTGTGAGTTTTTAATATAAGAATCCGAGTTGTGAATGTTGTAAAATCTTGGCTAGATATTTAGATATTTGGTAAGTAGGAGACTAGATTCCATCAACTATTGGATGTAATGGTATATTTTCTTTATGTATTTTAGGAACGCCATACAATCTTATTAAATCTATAGGCCAGTTAATCATTCCACGTAATAGTTCATTGGTGTCGTTATGGTTTTTTTGCGTAGGATCTGTACTGAGAACATCATAAACAGACGTGTCTGATAATATAGAAATTTAATTTTTCTTCATAATCTTTTGTATTTAAGATAACGGTATTGTTGCCTTTATCAGCTTTAAGTATGATGATGATGTCTTTATTATTCTTTAATATGAGTAGTGTTTTTCTTTTATAAATAAATAAAATTAATTTTTTTATTTATGTTGTGTGGTGTCCTCTATTTCTGTATTATTTATGAATTAGCGGTCAAATAAGGTGGGAATACCCTATAGCTCTCTGGAATCACGGCAGCTGTGAACACAAGGCGAACGAAGTAGTGCTCGGGCTGACCGAGCCCTGCTTCGTTTGTCCGACCCGGGCCAGAGAAGATCACGGGTATCATGTATTGGCGATCATTGCAGATATTCACTCATAGGTTGTACGATGCATAGTGTGTATTCTCAAATCGTCTACTCATTCGGCCCTCCGCCAATATTAAATCCTGAGTGCGCTACTCGTCCACATAACTCCAGTGTTGAATGAAGTTGCGTTCTCGTACATCTTTGATGTCCCTAAATCAGTTAGAAGAATCTTAAAGAAATATAACCCTCTATTCCTGTTTTTTTTTTTTTTCGGATGTTTTACCACATGACTTGTGAATTCCGTCTCTCTTATTTTGGAGAAAACATGCCGTTTTATTAAAAGAAAGTCCAGCAGGTCCAATTCTACATCTTCTACCTCGTATGAACAAGCAAAAGCATGCATAATCCGCAGAAGTTGTTTAAATTTTGAATTTTTATCCAAATAGAGCTCCAAGATCTTACTGCATCGACCAAACCTCAGTCGAAATGATTGCATCTCCTTACCAAAAGTTTGGGAAATTCCCATTAACAGAATCTCCAGAATTTAAATATAATAATAATAATAATAATAATAATAAACCGTTGTATAATCAGGTATCTTGTATTACGTCAGATGTTATTTCTAGTTGAGAAGCTTTGCCACGAAAGTCGAATCCATTGTTTTTTGAATCGGCCTTCATGATCGTTTGTTATTTTTAGACTGATATATGATGTATTTTAAAATAATTATTATTATCATTAACTATTTTTTTCAGGCCTTTACGTACATCTCGTGATAGATGCATTCATATTCATAACATGTTTTCATACATTGAATTATATTCGTATTTTATGTATTCCTAAATTGTATAATATTAACTGTTAGTTGCTATAAAATGGACTGAGTCCTAATCTGTGGTGGTAATGAAGAAAAAAAAGGTGGGGGGGGGATTAGAGAGCACTTAGTTCACTCTTTGTGAGTTTATAGTAGTTATAATCAGAGGGGATTGGTTTCAGAATATCGTACATTGTACTTGGCAGCTTATCAGACTCTCCGATTCGGATTAATTAACTAATCCTAAAATAGACTATTAAGACGCTTCTACCACAAAACTATGGCGCCGCAACCCGTGTTGCATACATCTTCAAAGACATTGGAAATCAACAATGGTGGTCGAAGCTACAATCATTCAACACACGAAAGATAAATCTTTGCGGAGAATGATCAAAACTCTTCGTTCTGATCACAGGCTTCTTCCACTAATCGCGTACAGTGACATAGAAGGATTCTTTAATAGCTTGGAGATAAAAGGGTAGCACTGCTACTTATCTAGAGAATAATAATAGATAAGTAACATTGTTTTTGTTTTTAGCCTGTAAATATGTGTGTTCATGAGCTGGTTTGCCTGTTTTGAGGAACCATTAGCTGCTTCCAACTCTTTCCAGGATGAAAAAAATTCCATCTTCTTATTGACACCGGTTAACTCACGTTTTCATTGAAGAGCCATGAGAAAGGTTCTTCGCGTCATACACGGAATTCGAACGTAGGTCTTTCCGACAAAAGGGATCCGAAAAAAAAACAGCTGAGCTACGAAAAATCTGACAAGAAACAACTGCTTACTGCTTTTTCCCTTTCAGTCGTTTCCGACCGCAGGTGACTTTGTAGGCATTGCCCACAAAGTATTCCTGGTGAGATTTTTACAGGGTAGTTCACCATCGCTTTCTCCAACCCCCCCTAATTTTATCCGAGCTAGGGACCGGCATATAACCGGGAAGTATTCATGACCGTAATCCATGTGTGTGTTCACGGGCCGGTTTGTCTGTTCTTGTGAACGAAAAAATCCGAGTTTCCGTATGAGACCGGCTAACTCACCTTTAGTCGAAATAGACCAGATAAAGGTTTCTCAGGTCACTGACAGGAATCAAACCTAGGTCTTTCCGACCAAAGAGCTTCGGCTATACTGACTGAGCTACGGAGGTTCTCGACAAGAAACAATGCAGTCCCAAACGCACTTATACCGATTTCGATTCCGTTGATAAGATATGTAATCGCGGGCTCGGAGCAATTAAAAATGAAAATATTCATGATAATACCTGGCCAATCTCGCCTGCTGACATTTACGGGATTATCAAAAAATTCGAAAACCAGAAAGTGCAGAGTCAAGACTGGATCTCCAACAAAATGCTTCAACGCCTGCCTCACGAACGATGTTATGCACATAGTTTCGCTTATAAATGCAATTTTGTATTTTATAACTCTCTTCGGGGAGAAATTAGCTGATTTTGTTTTTCTAATTCATAAACCTGGAAAATCGATGCAATTTCAATATAACTATCGCCCCATTTCATGCGTAGAAAAGGCCTCTGAGCTAGTAATCCTCTTGTGACGTAAGGAAGCTGATGGGAAAAAAAAAATTGTGTGATACCCCTAGGAAAGAGATCTTTTATAATGTTAATGACCTCCTCAACTGGAACTTTCATAAATAAGGAGACCACATCCAGACTGGCCATTATGTCTGTTTTTGATAGCTTAACGTTCTTGAGTTTCTCAACAAAGTGTTGAGAGTTCCATAAATAAGACTCAGTTTGTCTGATCTATTAGCCAAAATAAGAAGTTATATTAGAACGAACAGTTTGAATTCTGCCAAAGTTACGATACAAAAAATATATAGAGTTATTGCAGAAATTATGGAAGAAATTTGTTCAAGAAATGGTGCATCAAAGCTCCTGAGTTATTTCCGCAAGAGACATGTAGAAAGAACAGTGTTTTTGTTCGGACCCCATTCCGTTGCAGCTTCTTGCTAAATTCTTAGGACTTCGGAAAAGTCAAATTCAAGGCACACACACTGAAACTTCCTGCACAAAAATGAACAAGTTTAAAGCTCTCTCCTCAACCGAATGGTTATTTGAACACAGTAATCATACTAACTGGTTGGACGTGTGAATAGAGTATCAGCAGTCTAACCAACGGGTTGCGGTTCGAATTCCGCTGCGGACATGGTTGTTGGTGATGACTGTCTTTATTGGGAGATGAATTTCATCGCGCTGTGTGAAACCTCCACCGAGCCTATTGGAGGCCTGAAGCTACTTGAAAAGACTCCATGTTTGATCTCTAGAGCCAGATTTCCGAACTATGTAAAAAAACAATAAAAATTTTTAAATTAATGAGAAAAATATAAAAAAATCCTGAACCGCACACGAGCCTCTCTAGCTCAGCTGGGATTGACGAGTCCTTTGGTGGGAAAGACCCAAGTTCGAATCCCATCCATGACGTGAGGGACCTTCACTGGATGATGAGTTAGTCGGTGTCATGCGGTGGTAAAGAGTCCTCTCGGAAACTTAGAATGCTCATCCATCAAAACAGGCAAACCGAATAGATGAACACGCGCAATCTACAGACACTAAGGGAATAATGACCGTCAGATTGAGTTTTGAACGCTTATTCCGTCGGATTGAGTTTCGAATGCCTGCAGGGTAAAGTGTGAGTCTACACGAAGCGTAAATGAGGAAGGAAGGAATGCACGCACTCACAGTACTAATGTTCCTACTGGGAGTCAAATAAAAAAAGAAAAAGAAATAAATTAAAAAAAAAATTGCATGGCAAATGCATGTAAATGGTATTCGGTATTTCGAGGTTCATAAGAAACAACCAACTTCAACGAGAAACAGATTTCCTAGATAATGAGCTTCATAATGATTAACTGTTGACTTCTTTGGTGGATGGACTGAGTCTTTACATCAGTTTTAACAGTGCTGACGTGTCAACCAGAGTGGAATTCCATCTTCTGTATTTGAGGTAATCTCCAAGGCTGTAATTAGCAGCTTGACGGATTAGTTGGTTAGGAGGGTTGTCGCTAGTCATAAAAAAAAACTTTTCAGCGGTAGTTTTTAGGAAGGATCGTATGTCTGATATCTTGGTGTCCCGATGCAGCTGGTTATTCCTGACGAACCAGGAAGCGTTTAGTGGCATTTATTTTGAATTATTTGTAGCTTCTTGATATTACTTTCAGTGGTGTGTCCCCAGGCTGGTGAGGCGCCGATTAGGAGAGGTTTTATCGTTTTGTAAAGTAGAATCATTATTCATAGGTGACTATTTCTGTTCAATAGGGAATAGAGCTGGGCAATAGTCTGATTAGCTTTCTTGGTAATGTAATCTGTGCGCGTTCTGAAGTGCCGGTCTTTATCTAGTTGTACTCCAAGGTACAACGGTTTTCTGAATATGTATACAGCTTCCATCTGATTAGCTGGCCTTCTGGTGAAAAGTACGGCAAATCATTTTTCGAATTCGTCGGCTGCAGTTTGGGGTAAAAAAAAAAAAAAAACAATCAGCTAACGCCTTTTTATTCCCGTATACGGGGAGTAGGCGAGGCCATTTAGCCCTATCTAACTTCTGGAGACTGAGTGGGCAGTTCAGTCTCCACTGGTATGAAAAATGTTGCGCACAACTTGTACCATATACAAGTAGTCAACGACATCAGCTCAGATCATAATCCCATTATACTCCATCTAGGCACCGCACATAATTTCACTGTACATAATTTACAGTGAATTTAGATACTAGCCTTTTGTAAACAAAATATTATTGTCATTAACTGGAACCATCTTCTTGCAGCTTTTCAAGAAAACCTGAAACCAGTCCTGCATATAACTACAATTGAAGAAATAGAGAATGCAATAAATTATTTAGAAACTCAAATACTAACAGTTCTGAATCACAATAACACGCACATCCCTAAATAGGCTTACCGAAGAAATAAAACAGCACATCCGGGAGTAAAATCAAGTAAGACGCGGTATCATAAAACTATGGCCTCGGCTGATCGTCAAGCATTTAACAGGGCTACAAATCTAGTTCGCTATGCACTAAAAGAGCTTCCGTAACAGGCAATGGGATAAGAAACTCCAATACCTTAACACTAAAGATCAGTCCCTCGGGAAAATGGGAAAGCCCTCCGAAATACGAGTAGCTGCAGAACCCATCCTCCAATTAATGGTGAACGGGGAATTGCCTACAGTGATGCCGACAAAGCCTTCGTAGATAGTCTGGAACAATGTTTCTCAAACTTCAGATATCCGTGTATCCCTTCCAAAATTTTCATTATTGCCAAGTACCCCCTTTATCAAAATAATAATAATAATAAATAAAATAAAATAAGCGTATTTCTTTGTAAATGTCTATCTTATTTGAATTTAGACGCATATGTAAACAAAAAAATATGCTTTATTTTTAATAGAACAAAATTGATTCAAAAAAATATGCTTTATTTTTAATAGAACAAAATTGATTCAAAAAAATATGCTTTATTTTTAATAGAACAAAATTGATTCATATAATTACTTTTTGTATTAGTCGCTATCGTACGATCTTCGCGTTGTTGCAGGCTCGCAATGCACCTTCATATACGAAGCTGAACGAAGATTCGCGAGTGATCGCCCGCACAGTTTTGCAAACTATGAAGCAGTTATCACAATTTGAGTAGGAGAATTCGTACATAATATATAATTTATTGAGAAATATATACGTTTAAAATAATTACTTTTTCTTCATAATGATTCCATGCTTTGATGATGCATAGTCGAAAATTGCCATGTACCCCCCTGAAGACTTTTCATGCGTCCCCAGGGGTACGCGTACCACACTTTGAGAAACACTGGTCTAGAAAAACAATGCACTCCTGACTACACCCACGTAGATCTAAACTTTATAAGAAAGATACACAGTTAAGCGCTCAGACAAATTAGAAATGCCAGCCTGCTAAACAGCAATAGATCCGTGTCATCAGCCGAAGTGAACCAAATTATCAGAAAATACCAGGACAGACGGGATCTCTAACAATGTACTAATATCAACCCCCCCCAACACACATACACACAAAGACATCATTTATCATGTGGCCATTATAAATGCAATATTAGGACTCATTTATTTACCTTCACAGTGAAAACTAGTATATGCATTCCTAATTCCCAAGCCAAGAAAAGAAATACAATTCTCTCAAAACTATCGCCCTATTAAGTCTACTTTCTTGCGCAAACAAAGTCACAGAACGCACAATCTGCTTGCGACTTCAAGAAGCAGCAGAAAATGCTCAGATTAATCCAGATGAACAGTTCGGATTTAGGAAAGACTAGTATGTACAATGCATCAGATTTACAGAATTGTTGAACATACAAAACAAGCTGTCGAATGCCGACAGCACTCCGGTGCAATCATCTTGGACGTGGCCAAAGCATTTGGCAAGATCCTTGCGGTCTAATTTATAAGCTATTTCAAACAAAATTCCAAAACTCTCGTCTACTTCATCAAATCCTATGTTAACCACCGCAAATTCCAAGTAAAAATGAATTTTTTAGATCCTTCTGAAAAAAAGATTCACAGTAAAATGTGCACGACGAATTTAAAAATATTTTCTTTTATTATGATATTATTTAAAACGTGTGCTTAACTTTTTCATTAATTTCCTTCCTAATTTGCAGAGATTAGCAAGTGTTTTATACTTTAAATTTGGAAATTAATTTGCATTATAAAAATATTTCCCAACATGATATTTTTAGAGAATTAAATGGTAGTTGCTTGGTTTTGCTTCATCGGTGAATGTACCTCATGGAGCTTAGCTGCTCGTGTTTCTCGATGTAATGGTGCTAGGACGAAATATAGCATTGGGAGCTACATATTTTACTAATTTTCTAACATTGCTTGCTGGTTAGATTCAATTAAACCACCTTTCAGTCACAAACTTGTCCAATACAGTACTTAGAAAATATCTTGTGTTATTGGTTGAAGAAAACGGCTCTCTTCACTTCGAAAAAAAAAAAATCCTTTTCTCAATGATCTCTCAGTGATCGGTGTTTACTAATATAGTACTCATAAATTGTTTGTCGTATTGTCCAAGATACCGCAGAAGTTCGAAAACGTGCTGCGAAATGATTCATAAAATCACGCTTCTAGATGTTTATTTGAAATCGGAAATTTTATATGAAATTATTCATGATCTATTTTAATGATCTATCATAAATATAAATTAAGTAACTTAATATTTACATAAAACGGAATTTTTTAAAAAAAATCAACAATGTTTTCTATAATTTTCCTAAAAATCCTATAATTTTAGAATCCTAGAGTTACCTAATTCTTTCGTGGTTCATGACACACCATCTTTTGTTGACGATATTATGCTATTATGTGCGAAAAGAGTGACTGCGGTTCAGGACCGGTTAATCAACCGTGAGATGCGGTGATTAATACCCTTGGAGGGTAATGGATGGCAATGCTGTAGCCAATGAAGTTCTAACTGAGGCTCGGCTGTTGCTTTACCCTCCTGCCATGATCAGAGCTTTAATAGCTCAATAACACTTTATCCCTACACTGTCCTCTACAGATAACGGGGAAGATGAAAAGCATTCTTGCTTCGCCCCTTTAAGCCAGTCCTTATAAGGATAAGGACTGTTCGGGACCGTCGTATTCATGACTAATCCGTGTGTGTGTGTGTGTGTGTTCACAGGGCCGGTTTGCCTCTCCTTGGGGATGAAAAACCTGAGTTTCTGAGTGAAAAAAAAAACCTTTACCTGCGTATGAGACTGCTAACTCACCTTTCGTAAGAGACCAGATAAAGGTTCCTCACGTCACTGACGGGAATCGAACCCAGATCCTTCCCACCAAAAGGCTTCGTCTATACTGATTGAGCTACGAAGGCTCCAATGTTCAGCCCCGTAGTATTCGCATGTAGCTTCTTCAGTATTAGAGACATAACATGTGCAAGAAAAAATATCGTCAACATCCTGTATTGTTCTCGCCCGACATGGTGGGATGATTCTTCTGTTATTGCTAGCCTTCCAGGCTAGCAATAACAGAAGAATCATCCTACCATCTGCTCTTCTATCCTTTCCGCAATGGCAGAATCCGACACATTGTGAGTTCCTATTCCCTAGTCCCCCATATCAGCAGGTTCACTATCCGCGGTTTCAATTATCAGCGGCCAATACTTGGTCCGAAGATATTAAATCGAAAATTCCAAAAATAAACAATTTATAATGACATCGGCGAAGTTATTATTAGATCCAACATTATTTCAAAGCCGAATGTTTGTAGAAACTATGAAAGTTTCGTAAGTTGACCTGAGACTTACGAGAATACAATCATCTGAACTCCGAGTTGCCTTAACTACTAAAGTCAAGTAGTGCAAACTAAGGCAACTGGGAAATGCCGATGATTGTATTCTCGTAAACTCTCAGGTCAACTAGCGAAACTTTCATAGTTTCTTCAAACATTTGGCTTTGAAATAATGTTGGATCTAATATCCACTTTGCTTATTTAATTTTACATCGACGAAATGAAGCCGTATGGCTCTTTCTTTTAGTAAGAGACAATTCGGCTGATCCCAGAGGTACTCCAACGCCAGGGTAACTCGTTGCAAAGGTGGAAAAAGCTAAACGCACCTTCCAACCTTTCGGAAATCCTGAATTGTGCCCCAGTCTGAATAGTTTTCGGTTGTCAGATCGACTGTCGCAGTATCGCAGTGCTTGTGTTCAAGTAACCCTTATTTTACTTAACAATGGCCCCATAGTGCAAGAGTAGTGATGCTGACAATTCGGATATGTCAAAGAGAAGCATTAAAAAAAAAAGTGTGCTGAGGTTGCTAAGGTTCCATTCGCATTCAGATTACAATATTTATTATATTTATTACTATATGTTGTTGTAATTGTTCTATTTTATTATTAGTTATAGTTAGTCTCTTACTGTGCCTAATTTATAAATTATTTATCGATACTATCCGTAGTTTCAGGTATCAGCAGGGTATCTTGGAACATGTTCCCCCAGCGGATAAGGTGGGGGAGGGTGGACTACTGTATATCCCTGTGTAGACGACTTTTATAATACGCTACAATTTGGTTGATTGTTATCCATCTGCTAGATGGCATGACTTTTATACGCTTCCGTCCTTTTCATATCCACAAGCTGTCATCAACGGCATTTGATTGAATGTGTCTGTTTGATGGTAAATCTCAATACACTCTAGATTCAGCCATGCATTAAACAAACCCTCAGGACGGTTTTTTTGTTGGCCAGTCATAACACTGGCCAACAAAAAAAAAACAATTTTCTGCTGATTATGATCTGACACTTGTTTTTTTACTCATTTGGGTGCGCTGATTTCAAATATCAAACCCATTTTTCTCTATCACGTCAGGTTTTTCTCTATGGCATTTTCTTTTTGCTAATTTGTAAGTTTATGATAGTTTTTAGGACGAAGTACTATTTAGAGGATCACAAAAATCGATTTTTTTAATATTATTTTCTGAAAGTATGTACTTTTAAAAATCTGTTTATAACTTTTTATCAAGAAATTCGAAAAATTCCCGAAGATATAGCCTATTATTCAAAGCGGTGCGCAGATCAGAATCGGAGCGCTCACCGCTCTCGCTTGTTAGTAAACGAAATGCGTAAGAACCTGCAACGGCACGTACTGGCGCTTTGAATGCGACAGAGGCCGATAACCGACCTAATCCATTTAGGTGATGAAAAGTAGGCGATGACTACCGCCTAAAACAAATGAATGTTATATGCGTCATAGCGAACAAAGAACGATCGAAATCAGTCAATCGTTAATCGATCGTGAAAGTATGATGAGCGCTTATAACGTTTCAATAAAGTCTGGGTTTTTTTTTGGGTTTTTTTTTGGTTTTTTTTTTTTTGTCTTGTTAATTGCATGTTACGCATTTATTCGTTTACTAACAAGCGAGAGATCCGTGAGCGCTCCGATTCTGATCTGCGCACCGCTTTGAATAATAGGCTATATCTTCGGGAATTTTTCGAATGTCTTGATAAAAAGTTAGGAACAGATATTTAAAAGTACATACTTTCAGAAAATAATATTAAAAAAATCGATTTTTTGATCCTCTAAATAGTACTGCCTCCTTAAAAATATCAAAAACTTACAAATTAGCAAAAAGAAAATGCCATAGAGGAAAAACCTGACGTGATAGAGAAAAATGGGTTTGATATTTGAAATCAGCGCACCCAAATTAGTAAAAAACAAGTCTCATATAAAAGTCAGCAAAAATTGTGTTGGACTGTGTAATTGGTATCGACACGTCTGACGCTACTGAGCTCTAAGTCGATCCTTTTAGCTCATTATCACGTTGAGTTATGCACATATATGTACCCTCACTGTCCTTTGCTGTTTGCTACTTAAATGGATCTTAGATGTTTATTATTATGTTATATTATATATTATACTGGTAATTCAGAACGCAGTACATTGCTGTTTTGATGGGTGAAGCATATATGCTTTTCATATTCTCCTTTGTCTGAGAGGGAAGTTCTTTGAGTGGAGAGTTATTGAGCTTTAAGCTCGCCCTGGAAGGGTAGTGAGATTAGTTGTGTTCAGCTGCGCATAGAATTAACTTGGATCTTTTGAATTTGTAGAACTCTGCTTCATTGTAGTCTGAAGCTTGTTTGATCAGGGGGTTTGGATGATTGCTTGTCTTGGTGAAGAACTTTTCTGCACGATCATGAAGGAGGGAAGTGATGTAGGAAATGTTGACTTCTCTGTGAATCTGAGAGTTTCTAATGAACCATGGGGCGTCTAGAATCATTCTCAGGCATTTATTCTTTATCCTCTGTAGTTTTTGAATGTTTGTATCCGAGGTATGGCTCCATGTAGCAGATGCGTAAGTGATGACTGGGTGTATTACCATCCTGTATATGAGTAGTTTGTTCTGAGTTTCCAGTTTGCTTCTTCTGTTGATCATGGGGTAGAGTTGCGCGATTACTTTGGAAGTCTTTGAGCTTATGTGTTTTATATGACTGGTGAATTGGAGATTTTTTCAAGCATCACGCCGAGATATTTGACTTCAGTCTGCCACGGAATCTTGACTCCTAGCAGGTGTATGTCATCCTTGGTCTAGACCTTCATTTTGGGGAACCGTATGGCTCAACTCTTCTGGGGTTTGCTTGTATTCTCCAGTCCATCAGCCACTTCTCCAGTGTATGAATACTGCTTTGTAGTCTTCTCATAGCCAGTTTGGAGCTTAGAAATCTTGCTAATAAAGCAGTATCATCTGAATATAATGCAGTAATTGTTGAACTTGGGTTTTGAGGGATATCAGCTATGTACATAGAAAATAGCGAGGGGGGCCAGAAGTGAGGTATGTGTCAATTGTTTTTATTAGATTAATTGGTATTTGAATTGATGAGTTTGTAGAGAAGACCCTGATGCCACACCTCATCAAAAGCCTTCGTAGCATCTATAAAGTCTGCAGTTGTGTGGAGATTCCAGTGATATATTCGACCAGTCGGTGTATTTGTTGTACAGTGCTATGGTTTTTTCTGAATCCGAACTGCTCATTTAGAATAATACCTAATTTACCCGTTGCTGATTGAAGCCTTGTAAGGACGACTTATTTCGCAACCTTTCCAAGACTGGATAGAAGACTGATAGGTCTGTAGCTTTCGGGGAGTTCAGGGTTCCTTCCAATCTTTTTGACTGGCGTGATATATGCCGTCTTCCAAGTTATGGGAAAATGTTTGAATCTGAGGATGGCAATGATAATGTTGACGATTTGCGCAATGGCGTTTCTGAAGAGTAGTTTGATTATTCTGTTTGTGATTCCATCTGGACCTGGAGCCTTGTTGTTGTTCAGATGGGTTATGATATTTGTATCTTCTCCTGAAGAAGTGGGTTTGAAAGGTTCTCAGTTATCCTTTTGTTGTCTTAAGACCTGCTTGACTCGGCGATGAATCTTGTAGATAAGATTGATATTCAGATTTTCATAAGAGGGTTACAAATTAGAGCTTCGGCTTTTTCTTTATCTGTGTGAGCAATTCCTTTCTTGGTCTGTATTGGAGATATTGGTTGGCTTTTAGTGCAGAGGGTTCTCAAGAATTTCCGTATGGAGTTGTCCTCTGGGTTTAGATTAGTCAGTTTTGGTTTCTCAATCTTGGTTTTGATGTTTTTGCAGAGCTTCACTGACTTGTCTATTTAAATTATTCAGAGTTGTTTTATCTTGTGGGGCTCTTGTATTATGGTACCTCTTTCTGGCTTGGTTTTTTAATCTGATTAGGTCCATGATTTCCTCAGGAATCCGACCGCTAGGATGAAAGTTTGTGGTTTGTGTAACTGATGCTATTTCTTTTTTTTTTTATTTGGCTGGTAAGGTGTTTACGGCTATGTCTATTTCTTCTTTTTTGTGGATAATAGTTACTGGACCGATGTGATCTGAGAGAGTTTTGGAGAGCTCTTGTCCCAAGCTATAAAGGAGTGTGGAGGAGAGATTTGCTCCTGTGTACCGAGCTTAAGCAAAATGGGGGTTGTGATCAGAAGATAACTCGTTTAATGTTTCCAGCGTATATTGGTGTCCGATGTTTCTGAGAATGCGATGTCAAGTACATCTAAGCTTCCTGCTGGGCTGTGATGGGTGGGCTCTGTGGGTCCGCTATACCAATAGAGTTTCACGTTGAGTAATGATTTAAAATACGACCTTTGTCATTGATTGTGAAGCTGAACCAAGCTGTATGCTTGGCATTAAAGTCTCCAGCCATGATGATGGAGTCTGTGGAACCAAGAATGGAGTCTAAGTCAGATACCAGTAATGGAATGCTGGGTGGATTGTATACAGCATAGATTTTGATAGTGCCAGCATTGTTTATATGAACTTCAATATTATCTTTAGATTCTTAGTTTGCGGATTGGTCAGGACGTTGTAGCTTAGGTAGTTTTTAATGTATACGGCTTTTCCTTCTTCCAATGGTAGTGAGTCTGTCTGTTTTGTAAATATGTCGCTCCGTAATTTAGGGTTAGTTAGCTGGCCTGAGATGTGTTTCATTTACTAAGATTATATCAGGATTGTGTCTGTCAGTGAACTCTTGCAGTTCCAGAATTTTGTTCCACGCAGTTATGATATGGGAGTTAGGCTTATATTTCCTTTTAATAATGATTTAGGGCTATCATATTTGAATGGGTACCTTGCAGGAATTTGTTCGTGCAGGATGGCGTAGGATTTGTTTTGCTGAACTCCTGAAGCATGGTAGCTAGTGAGGCAGTTAGTACTGATGTTAGGTTGGAGCTTGTGAGTTCGTTGGAGGAAGTATCCTTGGCTCGCGCAGCCTCGGCGTATGTTTTGGTCCTGGTTTCAGTCTTTTTTCCTTCCTGAGTTGTCAAAGTGAAGATTGTTTGGATGGAAGGCGATCTGCACGGCTGCCCGGAGAGTCACTGCTGAGCGGTGGATGGGCGGCTTTTGCTGACTCGGGGTTCTTTGGATGTGCTACGCACCGTTTATAGTTGGCATGATTCGAACCGCCGCAGTTTGCTCACTTAGCCAGCATAGATCTTCGCTTGGTTGGTGTGATGGTCTGGTGGCTTTCGCCGCATTTTAAGCACCTGAAGTTGGCCCACATAGTTTTTATCAGTACCCAAACCGCTGACATCTGTGGTTCTGTCCTGTTGACGCTCCCTTTCTTAGAGGTTCCGTAGTAATTCTGAGGCCACAAATAGTAGTCAGTTCATATATCTTCTTCTGGGTGTTATCAATCTCTAAAGTACTAAAGGCATTAGCCTTTTGTCAGACCTGAGCATCCTGCTCACTTTGATTGGGGGTCAGGCTCTGGTTACTTAGATCAGCGGAGATTTCTTCGGGGAGGTGGTTCCTTCTTTGACACCGCGTATCATCACCTTTAGTGTCTTTTTGCCTGGTAAAGCGAAGGTATAGTAGGTAAGATTTTTGTTGTCCATTAGCCTTGTCATCTGTCTGTAGTCACTGAGAGTAGCTGGCTGGATTTTGACTCCCTCGTCTGAGTTTTCTGCCCAGGAGTATGTTATTTTGAGCTCACTGAGGGCTGATGTGACAGAAGTCCATTTCTCCTTATCCTGCAATATGATTGGGAGGAACCTTCTCCGAGTTTTTCAGAGCGTCCTGTGTGGGTGAGTCCTCCTCCTTAAGATCTTCTGTCGTTCTTCGCCGTTTGTTTGAATGCTCCCCTTGTGAGTTTTTATGACAGGGGGTTTTAGTTAGCTGAACCATAATGAATTCCCCTTGAGGTTCCTCATCCTCTCCTTCTGGATCGTTTGTTTGGGCGTACAGGTTTAAATAACCCCAGCCAGTCAGTCACAAACTTTGTCGTGATGAACTTTAGCACTTCTAGTGACTCCTCCTTGTTTAGAGTCTCGATCTGTTCCTTGATGCCCTCCATGTCAATGGGGCGTCTCCTAGAGTTATTTGAGGACTGTGAAAGACTTAGTAATAAAGTAGGACGGAGAGCCTACAATTTTATTTCCGCGTGCCTAAGGACCTGCCAGCACAATCCTGTTGACTGGAATAGTCAACTAGCAAAGATCGAGAAGCAATGTTGGTTGTAGTGTTGTGGAAGGAGACCGTGAAACTGATTGTCTCAGCTCGGATTTCGTACCTCCCTTAAACCATACATCCATCACTGCTCATCAATTGCGGGTGGAGCCTACGCGACCATTGACCTCATACACATTTCGTGTATAGGGGGAAATAGTAGTAATTCGGGCAGGGTTGGAGCCAATGCAATGCAAGATTCACGGAATAGCTCCTTAAATTATGTAGTAGAACCTAAAAGAGAGTGCAGTTTTCGACCACAGTAAGTAAAACACGTCTATCCGCAACGAGATTCAATCAATCACTCTCATTCACTGGTAAAATGACAACTAAAAATTGACATTAATGGCTTTAGGGGTGAAGCAAGACGCTTTTCATATTCCCTGCTATCTGTTACGGCTACAGTGAGGGTAAAATTGTGTGAACAGTTTGCTCGCCCTGAATGGGCATGAAGAATAAGCATCGCTACACGAAATTAAAATGTCTTTTGGTCTTTTATGTTTAAATATATCCGTTGCCTCGAAGACTACAGCTTGCTGAACTAGATCATTGGGGTGTATGAACGTTTTTAGGAAAAACTTTGTTGCTAAAGATTGTAGGAAAGAGAAGAAATAAGAAATATTTGTATCTCGATGAAGTTGATTGTTTCTCATGAACCATGGGGCGTTTAGAATCATTCGCAGGCACTTGTTTTATACACGTTGCAGTTTGAGAATATTAATATTGGAGGTATGGTTCCAGACTGGAGATGCGTCAGTGACTATGGGACGAATCGTCAGATGGTATAAAAGCAATTTGATTCTGATGTTTAACTTACTGTTCCTGTTAATTAGGAGGTAGATCTCGGCGATGACTTTAGATGGCTTTGCACACGTAGTTTTTATGTGTTGGTTAAAATTTAATTTTTGTCGAGTACGACGCCAAAGTAATTTGGTTTTGTCTGCCAGGGAATGTTAGTATTGAATAGTGAGACATCTCCTGCAGGACATATTGATCTTTTCGTGAAGATAATGGCTGAGCTTTTTGGTGATTCACTTGTAGTTTCCATTTGGAGTACCATTTCTCTAACTCTAGAAGGTTTTCTTGAAACTTCTTTTAGTAACGAGGTGTGGTGGGAGAGATCTGGCTAATAATGCTGTATCATACACATATAGGACCATGATGTTCTTCGGAATGTCTGACATGTATATAGAGAATAGCAATGGAACCAGTAGGGATCCCTGAGGTATTCGCGTCTAGATATGGTGCTGGAATGAGGTAGTACCATTCATCTTAACTTGCATGCTTCTATTCTGTAAATATGATCTAACTAAATGTACAATTTTCAGTGAGATACCGGCTGAGATACGTTTATGTAGCAATCCGAAGTGCCATATTTTGTCAAATGCTTTGGATAGATCAAGAAAAACAGCTCCAGTTTATTGACTCCAGTTGTAACTGGCGTTAATATATTTAACTATTCTAAGGATTTGCTAGGTAGATCCTCAGAATAGTTGAAAATCGAATTGCTCTTTAGGAAGGATGTTTACTTCATTTCTGAAGCTTGAATTCGTGAGAGGATGACCTCTGCAATCTTACTCAAGTCGGAGATGAGGCTGATAGGATAATTGTGAGGCAGGTGCGGGTCCTTGCCTGGCTTATGAATTGGGAATACATCAGCCTGTTTCCAGGTGGGAGGAAAATAGTGAAACCTTAAGATTGCATTTATTATTATGATCAGGTGCACTTCGGGGCATCAGCTCTTCGGGGCATCAGCTGATTAACCTATTTGTGATGCCCCATCTGGACAAGGTGCTTTTTTTTCTGTAATTAAAAAAATCAGTTAACGCCTTTTATTCCCTTATAGGTAGTAGGTGAGGATTTTATATCCTATCTAGCTTTTGGAGACCTAATGGGCAGTTCAATCTCCACCGGTAGCCAACCAGAGATGGCTGGCCCATGTCTATCACTGATTATTGCACCCACCGATGAAGAGGCCAGCAAACAAGTGCTGCGATCTCTTGGTACCTAACCCTAACAATGTATGTTACTGTCTGAAATAATATGAGTACTACGGTCGATTTTCTTGAGTTTACGGGACGAAAAACCCGAGTTTCCGGGAGGAAAAACCCGTTTGCCTGTGCCAAAGATCGACTAACTCAGGAACTGGTCGTCGAAGAAAGGCTTAGAAATAGTTCCTCCAGTCGGCAACTAGACTTGAACTTAAGTCTAACTTCGAGCGACCAAGCGCAGAGGTGAGATAACGGCTAACGTTTTTTCCCATAATTGGTCTCTGAAAGCTTTGAGTGCATCTCTCACTGCCCCATTCAATCTATTAAGAACTGTTTTGTCTTGTGGAGCGCAGGTGTTGTGAAATCTTTTCCTTGCTCTGTTTTTTTCTCTGATCAAGCTCATAATGTCTTCAGGCAGACGACCAGGCATGGGGACAGATTCGTAGGAGGTGGCTGCCATTTTATAGCGGAGTTAATTTGTTGGGTGAGGCTTTCGACTGTGGTTTCGATATCTTCTTTTGAACTTATGTGAGGAACAGGTCCAATATAATCCCGGAATACTTCAGAGAATCTTTCCCACGATATAAATGAGTGACAGGGAGGAGACTGGTATTCTTGTTTTCCCAGCTGTAGTAGAATTGGGTTATGATCAGATGACAACTCGTTCAATGATTTTAGACTGTACTGAAGTTTAATATTTTGCAGGATAGCTACATCCAGGATGTCAACAGTGCCAAACGTACTAAGATGAGTTGGTTCGGTGGGCCTGCCACAACAGCATAGTTTGATCCTATGTAGTCGGAAAGTGCAGTCATTCTTCTTGGTGGTTCTATATTTCCAGGCAGGGTGCTTGGAGTGTAAGTCTCTGGCATTAATGATGGACTCTCTGACGCCTAAGATGGCATTTAGATCAGAATGCAGTAGAGATTTTAAGGGTGGGTTGTAAGCTGAGTAGATTTTCAGTCTGCCAGCCGAGCTAGGGAATACTTTTACGCCTGTGACCTCAAGGTTAGTGGTTGGGGGTTTGTTTACAGAATGGTGTTTGATATAATTTTTAATGAAGTTGGTAGTGCCGCCGCCTCTATAGTTTAACCTGACGGTTCTGTATAGGAGAAAACCCCTTATTTTAGGGCTGTCCGAGAGTCTTAGATGTGCCTCGCTTCTTAGAATAACATCTGGTTGATATCTATGGATAATATCTTGGAGCTCCAAAATTTTATTTCTGAGGCCATTTGCATTCCATGCAACGATCTGTAGAAAGGCTGGAATTAGTTTTTTCTATTCATCTATAAGTGCTGTGCGGATGGCCTATCTTTCACGTGGAGGTTGCTGAAGTCTTGTGGCATGTTTCCTAGAGAAGCCTTAATAACAGCTCTCAGGTTTGTAGCTGCTGTTGGCTGATTTTGTTCTGGTGTTGACTTGTTTGTACTTAGCACATCTGCATAACTTCCTTTTCGCCTTTGGCACCCTCTATCTTTGAAGGTCTCCGGCCGTGGTGCAGTAGCCTCTGGTATTCTTGTACTAGTGGAGGAGAACTGTTTAGCTGTCTTCAGCCATTTATTTTTCGGGTGCTGAGTACATCCCTTATAGTTGGATGGATGAGGGACACCGCATTTGGCACATTTATCGGAGGTGGTTTTCGGCTTTGTACAGATATTGGTTGGGTGGCTATCCCCACATTTCAGACTTTATATTCGGCTTTAAACAGTTTCTAGGCGTGGCCAAACTTTTGGTACCTGTGGCATTGTCCAGAAGATGCCCTTTTCCGGAGTGGCTCTTGTGTGATGATGAGCCCGTAAATTGATTTTAAGTTGTAAATATTTTTGTATATGTTATGGATCTCTACAAGGACTAACGGCACGGGAGTCTTGTCAGATCTTTACATTCAGATGACCTTAATAGGAGGCAGATCCTATAAGTTAAGATCCGCAACAGTCTCTTCTGGATCAATGTCTTCATAGACGCTACGGAGAACAACTTTTAAATTTTTTTCTGAACTGAATGCGAAGGTATGATACTGAATACTTCTGACGTCCATTTCCTTTGTTAATTTTCTATAATCTGTCACCGTTGCACGTTGTATCTTGATACCCTCTTGCACATTTTTGGCTTTTGTGTAATCAATTTGTAATCAGGACATAGTAGATCTCAGAGCTGACCATCGGTGTTTTTCTCTTAGTATGATCGGAGGCGTATTTTTGTTGGGAGAAGCAGCGGAGTCCGAAACTGGACAGTCTTGTTCCATGTCGTTATCCTTGGGATGTTCTACGGTGGTTTGGCGCTTCTTGCGTGAGCGGAACTCTTCAAAATCTGAGGAAGTAGAGATCATCGATTCCAGCTCTTCCTCCATTTTAGCGGCGTTATCGCCTATGACGCTTACGGGAGGAAACATATCATAAGGTTTCACCATTCCCGACCAGTTGTTATTAACCAGCTCGCCTAGTCTGATGAATTCACGATATACCTTCTCAAATACTCAAATATCGTCTCATCTATTTGTTTTTCCATGTCTATGAATGTGAAGTGTCAAAAGCTAAGGGGAAAAAAAGCTTACCATGGAGCCTGGCTGGCATTTCTGCAAAACTTCGAATTTTTTGAATAAAAGCACTGGCATAAAATGGCGAGATCTTCAGAACTCATCTGCAAGAAGTATCACTTACAAAATCATTCCCCGACTCCTTTTCACATCACAATTAATTCAGAATTCTTAATCACTCTTCAATTCAAAACTATCGACTCAAATTTTAATAGTGGCCTACACATTCTGGTAATTCCTTATAAATTACGAATAACGAATAACATTTCTGGCTAGATGGGTTAAGCAAAATTGCTTTTCATATTCCCCTTTGTCTGTAATGAAAGAACTTTGAACTTAGTGTTTGTAAGCTATATGTTCGCCCATTGAGGACAGTGAAATTAGCTGTGTTCAACTGATCTTAAGATAGATTTTGGTCTTTTATATTTGTAACTTTCCGCTTCATTATATTCCGAGGCTTCCTTGATAACGGGTTAGGATGAATGCTTGTCTTGGTAAAGAACTTCTCAGATAGATTTAGGAGAAGGGAAAAGATATAAGGGATATTTACTTCTCTACGGATCGGGATGTTTCTTGTAAACCAAGGGGCATCCGGAATCATCCTCAGGCACTTATTCTGTAATCTCTGAAGTTTCAGAATGTTTGTATTCACGGTGTGGCTCCATGCGGGGGATGCGTTAGTGATGACCGGTCGAATTACCATCTTGTAAATTGCTAATTTTGTTTGCGTGACTAGTTTGCTTTGTCTGTTGATCATAGGGTAGAGCTGTGCTAAGACTTTGGATGTCTTCGAGGTAATGTAACTTATATGTTTGCTGAATAGGAGTTTACTATCAAGAATCACTCCAAGATATTTAACTTCAGTCTGCATTGGAATCATTACTCCCAATAAATAAATGTCCTCCATGGTATGGATCCTCCTTCTAGTAAACAGTATGGCTGAGCTTTTCTGGGGATTAACTTGGATCCTCCAGACAGCCATCCACTTTTCTAAAGTGGGTGTGCTGGTTTAAAGTCTTCCAGTTTGCCATTTTTGGGGTCAGAGATCTTGCCATCAGTGCAGTATCATCTGCATATAATGCAGTGAATGTTGTTGTTCTTGGGTTCAGAGGGATGTCCGCTACGCAGATTGAGAACAGGAGAGGGACCAGAAGAGATCCCTGAGGAACGCCTGCCGAGATCCTTCGTCTGTTCGAAACCGCTTAGCCGACTCTGACCTGCATATATATATATATATATATATATATATATATATATATATATATATATATATATATATATATATATATATATATATATATATATATATATATATATATATATATATACAGGGTGTTCGGGATAAATTTGACAGTTTCGTAAGGAAAAAGAAAATCTTCTTTGAATCTATTAAATTTAATGAATTGACAAAAAAACATTACAGGCAGAGTTAATTACAATACTATCAACAAGATTTACTCAAAATAACCACCATTAGCATCGATCACAGCTGCAATTCTGCTTCGGAACCTCGAACAAGCTGATGCTACAGTCTCCCTGGGAAGGGCCGCAAAAACTGTTTTAATTTTATCCATTAACTGGGCTTTTGTATTACTGGAAGTGCGATTGGTGTCTTTTTCAACTGCGCCCCATACAAAATAATCCATGGGGTTAAGGTCTGGGGAGTTTGGAGGCCAAACATTTGGACTGGTGAAGTCGTAGAAATTTTCAGACAACCATTTTTGACTTTTCCCAGAGGTGTGGCAAGGGGCCGAATCCTGCTGCCATACATACGGCCTACCATTGGCTACCCTTGTTATCCAGGGCTTGACTACAGTTAGCAACTCCACGAACAAAGCCCGAATTCCAATGCCAGGGTTCTTCAACACCTGTTCCTGCAGATTTGCGAGGAATTCTGCTGTACGAACGCAATCAGATCGTCTGCTAGGGATCTTTCTTCTTGCTACATCCTCGTAGTCACCATTGCAAGTCTCTAGTTCATGCCTGATTGTTTTTACTGTATTCAGGGAGCATTGGGCAGCAGTCGTAATATCCTTATTTTGATGGCGGGCACGAATCATCATGATACAAGTTATTCTCTTCCATGATTCAGGTGGGTTCCAGCTATCCATCCTTTCTGACATCTTGTATATGAATGAAGAAGGGTCCAAACTTTTAAATGAAGAGAAGTGTGTGTTAATACATGTAACTTACGGAAAAATATAATTAATTATATTTTTTATAATTAATAAATATGTCAAATTTATCCCGAACACCCTGTATATATATATATATATATATATATTCAGGGGTAAATAGTATAACTTAAAGTTTAAACAAGAGAAACTAATAACTACAAATCATAACCGTCTGGCTATTCATAAACTCATAAACTCAAATAACAGAATGCAGATATATAACGTTATTGATGTTGAACAATACTGGACGATGTCACGTGTTCTTGTTCTCGTTCATACAGTCCGAGCTCAGATTGAGGTAGATTTTTTATGAGAGCTGACCACACTTGATGGAGAATTAAACCTTGATTTTTATTGCATTGGTGTAGGTTTTTCAGCATATTAGCAGCTTCTTTAAATTTTCTTATATAACTGTTGTTTTCTATGTATGACATCGTCGTTTTTTGCCAGAATACATCGTGTCCAGTGGAAGTGGTATGGAAAGCAAGACCCGTTTTTTGTTCTCTTTTGTATTGCACGTCTTTTTGGTGTTCAGCCATGCGTATTTCTCCAGATCTTCCTGTCTGTCCTGCGTAGCAAATCCCGCAAGAGTAATGGATTTTGTAGACGCCTGGTTTTTTTAAGAGGATGATGAGGTGGTTTTGGTGGATGTAGGAATCTTGAGATTTTTTCCATAGGATGGAAGGCTACTTTTACGTTGTGATTGTTCTTTAATTTGGATAGCTTGTCTGTAATATTTTTGATATAAGGAAGCGAGATTGCGTTTTTGTAATCCTGTTTTAGTGTGTTGTTATTTAGAGGCATTTTTCGGATTCTCTTGATGGGTTTTGTTTCATATCCATTCTGTTGGAGGACTTGTGTAAAGTATTTTAATTCTTCATTACATCTTTCTTTTGTGCGGAGATATTGTATGCTCTGTCTCGAAGAGTTTTAATTAAGCTTATTTTTTGTGAAGGATGTGGTGTGAGGATGCATTTAGAAATTTTCCTGTGTTGGTTGGCTTCCTATATACCGAGAAGGAGAGTTTAATTTCTTCATTAACTTCTAATAGGATATCTGGAAAAGGAAGTTTTCTATTTTTTTCTTGGTCTAAAGTGAATTTTATGGTGTTGTGCGAATTGTTGAGTTAATCTTTAAAGTTGGCAATTTCATCTGTTGTTCCATTCCGTATGATGAAAATATCGTGTGCATAGCGTGACCATGTTTTTCGTTTTTTATGGTAATTCTTTAGAGCATTGTTTTCAAATTTTACCATAAATAGATTTGCTAATACCGGTGATAATGATGAACCCATGGCTAATCCTTCTTTTTGTTCCCCAATTGTGTCTTGATAGGTGAAGAAAGTATTGTTTATACAATGTTTAAAAAGATCTAAGATGTCTGGAGGGAAGAGGTCTTCTTGGAGATTCAAAATTTCTTCTCTCGGGACGTTTGTAAACATGCTGATAATGTCTAAACTTGCTAAGATGTCTGATGGACCAATACGTATCTCTTTCACTTTTTCTATGAAATGTGTACTATTTTTTATGAAGGAAGATGTTTTTCCTATATCAGGTGAGATCATGTTGGTGAGGTATTTCGCCAAGTTAGAAGTCGGTGAATCTCTTCTATTTACTATTGGTCTTAAAGGTATATCTGTCTTGTGGATCTTTGGAACACCATATATTCTTGGTATCAAAGGATGTTTTGAAGAGAGGGATGAATCTCTTCCATCTACCAATAGTAGATGGAAGAGATTCACCATCCTTCGCAAAAAAATAAACTTAATTAAAACTCTTCGAGGCAGAGCATACAATATCTCAAGCACACAAGAAAGATGTAATGAAGAACTAAGATACTTAACACAAATCCTCCAACAGAATGGATATGAAACAAAAACCATCAAGAGAATCCGAAAAATGTCTCCGACTAACAACACAATAAAACAGGATTACAAAAATGCAATCTCGCTTCCTTATATCAAAAATATTACAGACAAGCTAGCCAAATTAATGAACAATCACAACGTAAAAGTAGCCTTCCTTCCTATGGAAAAAATCTCAAGATTCCTACATCCACCAAAACCACCTCATCATCCTCTTAAAAAACCAAGAGTCTACAAAATCCATTGCTCTTGCGGGATTTGCTCGCAAGATAGACAGGAAGATCTGGAGAAATACGCATGGCTGAACACCAAAAAGACGTACAATACAAAAGAGAACAAAAAACGGATCTTGCTTTCCATACTACTTCCACTGGACACGATGTACTCTGGCAAAAAAACGACGATGTCATACATAGAAAACTACAGCTACATAAGAAAATTTAAAGAAGCTGCTAATATGCTGAAAAACCCACACCAATGCAATAAAAATCAAGGTTTAATTCTCCGTCAAATGTGGTCAACTCTAATAAAAAAATCTACCTCAATCTGTGCTCGGATTGTATGAACGAGAACAAGAACACGTGACAACTTCCAGTATTTTTCAAGGTCAATAACGTTTTTCATCTGCATTCTGTTATTTGAGTTTATGAGTTTATGATTAGCCAGACGGTTATGATTTGTAGTTATTAGTTTCTCTTGTTTAAACTTTAAGTTTTACTATTTACCCCTGAAGATGTAAATCCTACGATTTACGAAACTTGTCGGGAACTATTATTTCAGTATATTATATAACTGATTAATAAAAAATGTGGTATAATCACCGAAATATGTCTTTTGAACCAATTAGCCACAGACGTCTATGCCTACAAGTTAAATTTTATCAGTTAGTAGAGAAGGCCTTGATGCTATACTTTGTCAAACGCCTTCTCTGCGTCGATGAAGATGGCAGCTGTATTGAGTTTCCAGTTCTAATCTTTAGTAATGATTTCTACCAGCTGGTGCACTTAATGAGCTGCACTATGGGCCTTACGGAAGCCGAACTGTTCATTAGGTAAAATTCCTAACTTATCTGTTTCTGCTCGGAATCTTGAGAGGATCACTTTCTCTGTCACCTTTCCGAGGCTGGACAATACGCTGATGGGTCTATAGCTTTCGGGAAGGTGAGGATTTTTTCCTGGCCTCTTCAATGGCATGATGGTGGCTGTTTTCAATGTAGTAGGGAAATGCTGGAATCTAAAGATGGCCTTTGTAATGTTGACGAGATGGACTATGGCCTTTCTTTGGAGTAGTTTTACTATTCTGTTATTTATGCCATCCAGTCCTGGAGATTTTTTACTGTTTAGATGGGAGATGATATTTATCATTTCTGCCGGATTTGTAGGAGTGATATGTTCGGAGTGAACAGTGTTCTGTCTTAAGTTTGTCCGAACATGACGATGAATCTCGTACATAAGGTTCATATTTAGATTTCTATAAGATGGATTGCACTGAGATTCGAGGTTATCTACTAGTGCTTCAGCTTTCTCTTCATCTTTGTGAACTGTCCCTTTCTTGGTTTGTATAGGGGGTATGAGTTGCTTTTTGGTGTGGATCGCTCTTAAACATTTCCATACAGAATGATCTTCAGTATTGATGTTAGCCAATTTGGTTTCCCATTGATGGTTTCTGTGTTTTTGAAGAGCTTCCCGGACCTGCCTGTTTATACTGTTCAATGCTGTTTTGTCTTGCGGGGGTCTGGTATTGTGGTATCTCTTTCTGGCTCTATTTTTTGCTCTGATTAGCTCCATGATTTCTTCAGGGATACGGTTGGTTGGGTGGAAGACAGTGGATTGCCTGACTGATTCTATTGCTTTCTGAATTTGTAGAGTTAGGTTTTTACTGCTGAGTCTATCTCTTCCTTTTTACTGATTTTGGGCACAGGACCAATATGGTCAGGAAAAACCTTGGCTAACTTGTCCCATGGTATGAATGTGTGCAGAGGAGAGAATTGATCTGATGAACCTTGATTAAGCACTATGGGATTGTGGCCAGAATATAATTCGTTAACTGATTCCAGTTTGAATTGGTATCTTATATTTTTAAAGATGACAATGCCAAGTACATCTGAGCTACCTGAAGGGCTGAAGTGGGTGGGCTCGGTAGGACCGGCCACAACAACAGAGATAGTGTGTGGCCTTTGGTTTTAGTTGAAGAGCTGTACCAAACTGTGTGTTTTGAGTTGAGGTCTCCTGCTATTATTATGGAGTCATTTGGAGCAACTATGGAGTCCAGATCTGTTGTCAGCAGAGGAATGCTCGGAGGATTATAAGCATCGTAGATCTTGAGACTTCCAGCATTGTAGGTATGTACCTCCACACCGATCACCTGCAGGTTTACTGTTTGGGGCTTGTCTATTGTATTATGATTCAAATAACTCTTAATATATATGACTATGCCTCCACCTCTTGTGCCAATTCTGTCGTTTCTGTACATAGTGTATCCATGGATTTTTCGGTTATTAGCTGGTCTTAGGTGTGTTTCACCAATCAAGATGATATCAGCACTGAGACGAGTCGCAAATTCTTGAAGATCCAAGACCTTTTTCATCAATCCATTTGCATTCCATGCCATTATCTTAAGAGCTTTTGGTTTGGATTTTTTGTTCATGACAGACGGCTGTTATAATGGTTTCAATGCCTTGCAGGAATCTCTTTCTGGAAGATGGTGAGGGGCACGTCTTGCTGAATTCCTGCAGCATAGTGGCAAGTGAGGCTCTTAAAATTGCTAGTAGTTCTTGCAGCCTCAGCATATGTTTTGGTCATCGTTGTTCCTTCCTGTGAGGAGTTTCAGACTGGGGGACGAACTGCTTGGTTGCTTAAAACGCTGTTACGTGGAGGAACAAGGTGGTTGATCCTCGATTTTTTGGATTGGAAAGGCATCCCTTGTAATTGGCGGGGTGAAGTCCTCTGCAGTTTGCACAGCAGGCTGAAGTTGAGCGTGGCTTGGTGCATGTGATGGTCTGGTGTCCCTCGCCGCACTTCAAGCACCTGAAGGCTACCTTACATAATTTTTGGCATGCCCAAACCTTTGGTGTCTATGACACTGACCTGCAGATGCTCTCTTTTCCTAAGAGGCTCAGTTGAAATCTTGAGTCAACATACTACTGTTAGTTCATAGATCTGCTTTTGTGTGTTGCTTATTTCCACCAGCACCAAAGGCTTTGGTCTTTTATCTGATCTGAGCATCCTGCTAACTTTTAGTGGGGACAGGCCCTGTCTGGAGAGATCAGTGCTCACATCTTCAGAAGTGATATCTTCAGCTATCCCACGTAAGACCACCTTCAGGTTCTTTTCGCTGGGTAAAGTGAAGTTGTGGTATGGGACGCTAGCTCTGTCCATAAATCTGGTCATCTGTCTGTAATTCATGACAGTAATGGGTTGTATTTTAACTCCCTCATCTGAGTTTTTGGCCCATGAGAATGAGATGTTTTGTTCTCTGAGGGGTGATGAGACAGGGAGCCATTTTTTCTTATCCCTTAAGATGACTGATGGTATCTCTTCTTTAGGACCATTGAATGCTGCTATCCCTGTTGTTTTGGGTTCTTCCTCATTGGTGGATATTTTCCTCTTCTTTTTGACCATTTGGAACTCTGTATCTGTTTCCAAGGTCTGATAACTGCTGTCTTGGGATGTAGCATCTTCCATACTTGGGGAGTTTGCAAAATCTGATTGCGTCAGAGTTATGGAATCTTCACTTATATCATTCATACTGTCATCTGTTACTGCTATGGGGGGATGTGTCAAAGAACTTGACTTTTCCCGGCCAATTATCACTCAACAGCTTTCCTAGTCTGAGGAATTCCTTGTATACTTCTTCGAATTTGGCCTCATTCAGAGGTTTTGCCATGACAACCATAATTTAGAAATGTGTAAAGACAGAGATAGAGAAAGAGTAGAGATTGCTCAGGTGTCCCGAGCAGGTTACAGATAATCCTGTGAACTTTTGAGGGTCCACCAGCAAATCCCGTAGACACTCTCAGGTGTCTACCAGCAATAAAATACAACTAGCTATCCTACAGTAGGGAAAAGGAGTGTCACGAAATCACTTGGCCACAGATTGAAATCCTACCTCCCTAAATAAAACAATAAATCCACCACTGGTCCTCATTGCGGGTGGAGCCTGCTGGCCATTAGACTTCTTGCATGTTTCATGCAGAGGGGGAGACAGTAGGAAACAAACTGTGTCTGTTCCAGTGCAATGAGCGTTTCGTGAAAAACCTTGCAAACAAACTAATCAGGCTCAGTCTAAAATAATACGTCCATTCACATCAAAATACAAAGGCCAACCTGGCTCCTCCTTATTATATATATATATATATATATAATATTCATCAAAGCTTGATTTATTTCCTCAGTCTTAAGAAAAGGCGGCTATATTCCACTAATTCGAGCCCTACCCAAGGGCTTATGAATTGTGGAAATACTTTCTGAAAATGAAAGCTGTGCCAAACAAAGCGGCCTTTTGCAGCTGCCCAATTTTTAATCCATCTAACTCGAGTGCTTCTAGATGTTTTTTCAATGTTTTAGGAATGGCGCCTAAAGCACCTATTATTATGGGAACAACTTTCGTTTTCTTTTGCCAGATTCGTTCAACTTCGATTTGCAAATCGCAATATTTTGTAATTTTTTCATTTTCTTTGTTGTCAATCCGACTATCTCCAGGTACTGATATTTCAATAAACTTAACACCCTTGTTTTCACTTATTTCAACCGCTGTGATATCGGGTATATTACATTCCAAGCTTTTGTCAGTCTGGATTTTGAAATCTCAGAGTATTTTAGCTTTTTCATTCTCAACCACTTTCTGGTGAACTTTATGCTTCCAATAGTCATTAGATACTTCAAACCCATACTTTTCACATAAATGCCAGTGGATTATACTACGTTATCATGCCTTTTACGGTACTCAATTTGTTCGATTTTGCTGCATCCACTTATAATGTGGTCTACCGTTTCTTCATTTTCTTTGTACAATCTACATTTACTGTCATCTTGAATTTTTTGTATTTTTGCCTTCATAACGTTGGTTTTAATGGCCTGTTCTTGTGCTGCAAAAATTACCGATTCTGTTTCTTTCTTTAGTGCTCCACTTCTCAACCATTGCCAGGTCAAGTTGCTGTCAGCGCCGTCCTCTATGCTGTGAAGGTATTTTCCATGCAATGCCTTGTTTATCCATCTTACAGTTCTCACTTTTACTTGGTTAGTTTTGTATTCCAATTTTGTCTCCATGGATTTAAATAAACCCTCTTTCCTTATCTCAATTAGAAATTTTTCCGTTGTTTGATGCAGATAATCATTCAAATTTCGTTCTTCTTCAATAATTTGCTTCACTTGTAATAATCCTCTACCTCGTTTTTGCGTGATAGATATAGCCTATCAATGTCACTGCGAGGATTGAGGGCATGGTGCATTGTCATTAATTTTCGAGTTTTTCAATCTAAATCTTCCATCTCTAACTGGGTCTGTTCAACAATGCCTGCTGAATATCTCAGAACAGTATGTCCCAGGTATTAATTGCTTTTATCAAATTTCCAGCATTAAGCATTGACTTAAGGAGTTTTCTTAATCGTCTTATGTATTCTGCTCTAGTTCCTTTTTTGATCTTATTATGCAGAATTTGTGATGTTTCTAAAATTCCCAATTATTTGTAGCTGTCTTCGAATTTTATTGCCTTGATTATTTCATCATTGAGCAGCTCGATTTCGTTCATATCTTCAAACTTTCCTCTTGTTATTCCAGCAATTGCACATTTGTCTAAGCGAAAATCCATTGATATATCTTGACTGATTATGTGCACAGTGTTAAGCAACGATCCGAGTTCATTCTCTGATTTTGCATATAACTTCAGATCGTCCATGTATAAAAGGTGAGATATCTTTGCACTCTTTTGCGCAGTTTGATAACCATGAGCAGTTTTATTTAAAATTCTAGTTAAGGGTATCAATGACAATATAAACATAGAGGAGATAATGAGTCTCCTTGAAAGATTCCCCTTTTTATGTTTATCTCTCCAATTTCTTCTCTATTTATATTTATTTACCTCTCCAATTTCTTCTCTATTTATATTTATTTACCTCTCCAATTTCTTCTCTATTTATATTTATATTTATAACCAACGTTGTTTTCCAGTTATTCAACTAATACCGAATAGTTCTGTGCATTTTAAAATAAATGCTATGAGCCACCGAATCAAACGCTTCCTTATAGTCCTTATAAGGACTAGCTTAAAGGGGCGAAGCAAGAATGCTTTTCATCTTCCCCGTTATCTGTAGAGGACAGTGTAGGGATATGAGGCACCGAATCAAACGCTTCCTTATAGTCCTTATAAGGACTAGCTTAAAGGGGCGAAGCAAGAATGCTTTCCATCTTCCCCGTTATCTGTAGAGGACAGTGTAGGGATATGAGGCACCGAATCAAACGCTTCCTTATAGTCCTTATAAGGACTGGCTTAAAGGGGCGAAGCAAGAATGTTTTTCATCTTCTCCGTTATCTGTAGGGATAAGGTGTTATTGAGCTATTAAAGCGCTGATCATGGCAGGAGGGTAACAGCAATAGCCGAGCCTAAGTTAGAACTTCATTGGCTACAGCATTGCCATCCATTACCCTCCAAGGGTAATTCAATCTCAAATCAAACGCTTATCCTTTTAAGGACTAGCTTAAATGGGCGAAGCAAGAATGCTTTTCATATTCCCCGTTATCTGTAGAGGACAGTATAGGGATAAGGTGTTATTGAGCAATTAAAGCTCTGATCATAGGAGAGTAACAGCAATAGCCGAGCCTCAGTTAGAACTTCATTGGCTACATCATTGCTATCCATAACCCTCCAAGAGTATTGGATTGAATGAATCAATCACCGTATGTGTAAGTAAAGGTGATATCTCAAAAATATCGGACGATCTCTAGGCCACTCATTCGTGGGCGAAAGACCATCCAAATCTCAGCGTTGGTTCTACTCAGTGAAACTCGAGTACCGAGCAGAACCGCTCATATTCCGAGGAAAATAATTCACCGGCAAGTACCCGTCAGCGGGCCGTGCCGGAGAACACTTTCCCCGGAGACTCAAAGTGCTCCCTTAGGGCAAAGCCTAAGAGTGCGAACTCATTTACCCAGGATAACAGCAACAGCCGAACCTCAGTTAAACTTCATTGGTTCAGCATTGCCATCCGTTACCCTATATGGGCATCTCATATAAAATCAATCACCGTATGTGTAAGTAAAGGTGATATCTCAAAAATATCGGACGATCTCTAGGCCACTCATTCGTGGGCGAAAGACCGTCCAAATCTCAGCGTTGGTTCTACTCAGTGAAACTCGACTACCGAGTAGAACCGCTCATTCCGAAGAAAATAATTCACCGGCAAGTACCCCTCAGCGGACCGTGCCGGAGAACACTTTCCCCGGTAACTCAATTGCTCCCTTAGGGCAAAACCTAAGAGAGCGAACTCATTTACCCAGGATAACAGCAACAGCCGAACCTCAGTTAAACTTCACTGGTTCAGCATTGCCATCCGTTACCCTATATGGGCATCTCATATAAAATCAATCACCGAATGTGTAAGTAAAGGTGATATCTCAAAAATATGGACGATCTCTAGGCCACTCCATAGTGGGCGAAAGACCGTCCTAATCTCAGCGTTGGTTCCACTCAGTGACGGGCTCCCCGACCACTGAGCAGAACCGCTCATATTCCGAGGAAAATAATTCACCGGCAAGTACCCCTCAGCGGGCCGTGCCGGAGAATACTTTCCCCGGAGACTCAAAGTGCTCCCTTAGGGAAAAACCTAAGAGAGCGAACTCATTAACCCAGGATAACAGCAACAGCCGACCTCAGTTAAACTTCATTGGTTCAGCATTGCCATCCGTTACCCTATATGGGCATCTCATATAAAATCAATCACCGTATGTGTAAGTAAAGGTGATATCTCAAAAATATCGGACGATCTCTAGGCCACTCATTCGTGGGCGAAAGACCGTCCAAATCTCAGCGTTGGTTCTACTCAGTGAAACTCGAGTACCGAGCAGAACCGCTCATATTCCGGGGAAAATAATTCACCGGCAAGTACCCCTCAGCGGGCCGTGCAGGAGAACACTTTCCCCGGAGACTCAAAGTGCTCCCTTAGGGCAAAACCTAAGAGAGCGAACTCATTTACCCAGGATAACAGCAACAGCCGAACATCAGTTAAACTTCATTGGTTCAGCATTGCCATCCGTTACCCTATATGGGCATCTCATATAAAATCAATCACCGTATGTGTAAGTAAAGGTGATATCTCAAAAATATCGGACGATCTGTAGGCCACTCATTCGTGGGCGAAAGACCGTCCAAATCTCAGCGTTGGTTCTACTCAGTGAAACTCGAGTACCGAGCAGAACCGCTCATTCCGAGGAAAACAATTCACCGGCAAGTACCCCTCAGCGGGCCGTGCCGGAGAACACTTTCCCCGGAGACTCAAAGTGCTCCCTTAGGGCAAAACCTAAGAGAGCGAACTCATTTACCCAGGATAACAGCAACAGCCGAACCTCAGTTAAACTTCATTGGTTCAGCATTGCCATTCGTTACCCTATATGGGCATCTCATATAAAATCCATCACCGACTATGTAAGTAAAGGTGAAATCTCAAAAATACGGACGATCTCTAGGCCACTCCATAGTGGGCGAAAGACCGTCCTAATCTCAGCGTTGGTTCCACTCAGTGACGGGCTCCCCGGCCACTGAGCAAAACCGCTCAAATTCCGAGGAAAATAATTCACCGACAAAGCCCCTCAGCGGGCCGTGACGGAGAACACCCTCCCCGGAGACTCAAAGTGCTCCCTTAAGGCAAAAACCTTAAGAGAGCGAACTCAAAAACTCATCGCCCAATGAGGTAACAGCAACAGCTGAACCTCAGTTAAACTTCATTGGTACAGCATGCATTGTTGCCATCGGTTACCCCCAAGGACATTAATGAATCCATCACCGACTATGTAAGTAAAGGTGAAATCTCAAAAATACGGACGATCTCTAGGCCACTCCATAGTGGGCGAAAGACCGTCCTAATCTCAGCGTTGGTTCCACTCAGTGACGGGCTCCCCGACCACTGAGCAGAACCGCTCAAATTCCGAGGAAAATAATTCACCGACAAAGCCCCTCAGCGGGCCGTGCCGGAGAACACCTTCCCCGGAGACTCAAAGTGCTCCCTTAAGGCAAAAACCCTAAGAGAGCGAACTCAAAAACTCATCGCCCAAGTGGGTAAGAGCAACAGCCGAACCTCAGTTAAACTTCATTGGTACAGCTTTGCGTTGCTATCCATCACCCCCAAGGGCATTAATGAATCAATCACCGACTATGTAAGTAAAGGTGAAATCTCAAAAATACGGACGATCTCTAGGCCACTCCATAGTGGGCGAAAGACCGTCCTAATCTCAGCGTTGGTTCCACTCCGTGACGGGCTCCCCGACCACTGAGCAGAACCGCTCAAATTCCGAGGAAAACAATTCACCGACAAAGCCCCTCAGCGGGCCGTGCCGGAGAACACCTTACCCGGAGACTCAAAGTTCTCCCTTAAGGCAAAAACCTTAAGAGAGCCAACTCAAAAACTCATCGCCCAAGGGGGTAAGAGCAACAGCCGAACCTCAGTCAAACTTCATTGGTACAGCTTTGCGTTGCTATCCATCACCCCCAAGGGCATTAATGAACCAATCGACTATGTAAGTAAAGGTTCAATCTCAAAAATATCGGACGATCTCTATCTCTAGGCCACTCATTCGTGGGCGAAAGACCGTCCAAATCTCAGCGTTGGTTCTACTCAGTGAAACTCGATTACCGAGCAGAACCGCTCAAATTCCGAGGAAAATAATTCACCGACAAAGCCCCTCAGCGGGCCGTGCCGGAGAACACCTTCCCCGGAGACTCAAAGTGCTCCCTTAAGGTAAAAACCTTAAGAGAGCGGACTCAAAAACTCCTCGCCCAAAGGGGTAGCAGCAACAGCCGAACCTCAGTTAAACTTCATTGGTACAGCTTTGCGTTGCTATCCATCACCCCCAAGGGCATTAATGAACCAATCGACCGCATCTCACGGTCGATTGATTCCACACACCATCAAACCTGACAATTGACAATTGACATTTATGTCTTTAAGGGTGAAGCAAGATGCTTTTCATATTCCCCGCTATCTGTCGTGGTTACAGTGAGGGTAAAATTTACGAGCAGTTTGCTCGCCCTGAATGGGCATGGAGATTATGCATCGTTATAGGAGGCTAATATAGTTTTTGGTCTTCTATATTTGAATATGTCCGTTGGCTCATA
This sequence comes from Typopeltis vanoorti, assembly GCF_054136105.1. Taxonomy (NCBI): domain Eukaryota; kingdom Metazoa; phylum Arthropoda; class Arachnida; order Uropygi; family Thelyphonidae; genus Typopeltis; species Typopeltis vanoorti. The sequence continues at coordinate 101,828,407 of NC_143566.1, forward strand.
TGCTGCAGCTTGTTGAATCAAATCATTGGGGTGTGTGGACGTCTTTAGAAAAAACTTGGAAGCTAAGGATTGTAGATAAGAGAGAATATATGGAATATTTGTGTCTCTATGGAGCTGGCTGTTTCTAACATACCACGGGGCGTTCAGAATCATTCTCAAGCACTTGTTCTGCACACGCTGAATCTTGATAATGTTAGCGTTAGAGGTGTGGCTCCAGGCTGGAGAGGCATAGGTGATTATGGGACGAATCGTCATCTGGTAAAGTTGCAATTTGATTCTGTTGCTGAGCTTGCTATTTCTATTAATTAGCGGGTAAATCTGAGCTATGGCTTTAGATGCTTTTGCACATGCAGACTTGATATGTTGGTTGAAAGATAGCTTTTTGTCGAGAATTACACCCAGGTAATTTGTTTCTGTCTGCCAGGGAATTTTAGTATTGAATAGTAACACATCTCCTGCAGGAGACATTGGCCTTTTTGAGAAAAGAACCGCTGAGCTTTTCAGGGGGTTGACTTCCAATCTCCACCTAGAGAACCAACCCTCCAGCTTTAGAATGTTTTCTTGAAGCTTTCTAGTAACGAAGTGGGGTCTGAGGGATCTGGTTAGTATTGCCGTATCGTCCGCATACAGCGCTAAAATGGAAGTCATCGGATTGTGAGGGATGTCTGACATGTATACAGAAAACAGCAATGGAGCCAGTAGAGATCCCTGTGGCACTCCAGCAAAGATATGGCGCTGGGACGATATAGAACCGTTAATTTTAACTTGCATTGTTCTATTCTGAAGATATGAACGGATTAGATGAACCATTTTTAGTGAGATGCCGGCTGAGATAAGTTTGTGCAGGAGTCCAAAATGCCAGATTTTATCAAATGCTTTAGATAGGTCTAGGAAAACAGCTCCTGTGTACTGGCGCCAGTTGTAGCTGGTGATGATATATTCCACAATTCTATGGATTTGCTGGGTAGTACTATGGTGTTGCCGAAAACCAAACTGTTCTTTAGGGAGGATGTTTAGGTCATTTATTGAGGTTTGGAGTCGTGAGAGGATGACCTTCTCTGCAATCTTACCCAGGTTGGAGATGAGACTGATTGGACGATAATTCTGCGGTAAGTGTGGGTCTTTGCCTGGCTTATGTATAGGAATCACATCAGCCAGTTTCCAGGTGGAAGGAAAATAGTGAAGTCTTAAGATTGCATTTATTATACTGGTCAGATGCACTATAGCTTTTCGAGGCAGCAGCTTGATCACCCTGTTTGAGATGCTGTCTGGTCCAGGAGCTTTATTGTTCTTAAGTTTTTTAATAATATCATATAATTCAACAGGTGATGCGGGTGCAATATGATCAGCACTGGTATCCGGGAGGTTTAGTGCATGTCTAACCTGTCTGTGGATTTTATACAGATGATTGAAATCAATGTTGTTATAAGATGGTTTGCACTGATCCTCAAGATTTTTAAGTATGGCTTCTGCCTTATCTGCATCTGTGTGGATTAGGCCGTGGTTTGAGATTATAGGGGGGAGGGATCTGTTTTTGTTTTTGATGTTTCTCAGTAGGCCCCAGATAGAGTGATCAATAGGTGAGATAGAGGCTAACTTTTTATCCCAAACTTCGTTTCTATGCGTTTTAAGTGCATCTCTTACTGCTCCATTCAATCTATTAAGCACTGTCTTATCCTGAGGAGCGCGAGTGTTACGAAATCTCTTCCTAGCTCTGTTCTTCTCTCTGATCAGGTCCATAATGTCCTCAGGCAAACGATCAGGCTTGGGAACAGGTTTCTGGAAGGTTGCAACCATTATAGCGGACTTAATCTGTTGGGTGAGGCTAGTCACTGCAGAATCCACATCTTCTGGTGTGCATATGTGTGGGACGGGTCCTATTTGATCCCGAAGTGCTTTAGACAATCTCTCCCACGATATGCCTGAATGAGGAGGAGACAGGCATTCTTGTTCTCCCAATTGCAGTAGAATTGGGTTGTGATCCGACGACAGCTCGTTTAGTGATGTAAGGCTGTACTGTAGTTTAATGTCTTGCAGGATGGCTATATCCAAGATGTCAGCAGTGCCAGATGTACTGAGATGAGTTGGTTCGGTAGGTCCAGCCACAACAGCATGGTTTAATCCTGTGTAGCTAGAAAGGATACGACCATTTTTGTTAGTGGATTTACTGTTCCAAGCAGGATGCTTTGCATTGAGGTCTCCAGCGATGATGATCGGTCCTTTTACTCCAAGGATGGCATCCAGATCTGAGGTCAATAATGTCTTTAATGGAGGGTTGTAAGCAGAAAAAATTTTGAGGTTCCCAATTGAGTTTGTGAGAACATTGATTCCTGTGATTTCGAGGTTGGTGGTAGTAGGGTTGGTTATTGAGTGATGATTGATATAGCTTTTGATAAGAGTGGCTGTACCTCCACCTCTATACCCAAGCCTGTCGTTTCTGTAAATCTGATACCCTCTGATTTTCAGGGTGTCAGCAGGCCTCAGGTGAGTTTCATTAATTAGCAGTATATCTGGGTTGTATCTATTATTAAATTCCTGGATTTCTAATAGTTTGTTTTTTATACCGTTGGCATTCCAACCGATAATCCTAAGAGAGTTTGGGACGATTTTTTTCCTATGCATCAGAGAGTGCAGATAATATGGATTGGGTTTGCTGTAGGAATCTTTTTGTGACACTTAAGGATGGATTTGAGTTGCTGAAATCCTGGAGCATGTTTGCAAGAGAAGAGGTGATAACAGCTGATAGATTTGAGTGTGGAGTATTCCGGTTCTGGGTTTGTACTATCTGTTTGGAGCGGGCCACATCAGCATATGTTCTTACTTGATGTTGAAGATTCGTTTTCTTAAGGGGCTCAGTTAATGATGGGCGAGCACCAGTTGTCATGTTCTCACTCTTGGAGAACTGAGTAGCCTGAGCTTCAGGAACTCTCGCATTAGATGACGAGGTAGATTGATGACTGGGATCATTCCATCTGTTTTTGGGATGATGCATACACCCTCTATAATTAGCAGGGTGGGGACCCCCACAATTAGCGCACTTAGCCGGGGTGGTTTTTGGCTTGGCGCAGGTGTTTGTGGGGTGATTCTCGCCACATTTTACGCATCTGAACTGAGCTTTGCATAGCTTCTGGGCATGGCCAAATTTTTGGCACCGGTGGCACTGCCCAGAAGATGATTTCTTTCTCAATGGTTCTGTGGTGATTTTGAGTCCACAGATTGATTTTAAATTATAAATGTCTTTGTAGATGTTATGAATTTCTACTAAGACTAAAGGCATAGGTGTCTTATTTGATCTAAACATTCTAGTGACCTTTATGGGGGGTAGTTCCTGTAGGTTAAGGTCAGTAACTATTTCATCTGTGTCAATATCCTCAGAGACTCCTCGTAAGACTACTTTCAGATTTTTTTCAGAGGCAAGTGAAAATGTGTGATATTGGGTTCCTCTAGTATCCAGTTCCTTTGTAAGGTTTCTATAGTCAGCCACCGTGGTGGGCTGAATTCGTATTCCCTCGTCTGCATTTTTAGCAGACGTGTAATGAATTTGTGAATTTGCCATGATGGTTCTGAGTGTTGTCCATCTCTGCTTTTCCCTTAGGATAATCGGTGGCACCTTTTCATTGTGGGAAACAGAGGGATCTGAAATGGGAACATCCTCTTCCATACCAACAACATTTGTTGATTCAGCAGCAAGAATTTTTCTCTTCTTACGTGCGTGAGTTTCTTCTTGATCAGAAGGATTAGAGGTAGAGACAACTAGATTGAGTTTTTCCTCCACTTGTGGGGAGTCTTCATTTTCCTCAACTTCAACTTCAGGTGAGGAATACAAATTTAAGTAGCCGGGCCAATCCCGTTCAAACTTTTTGAGGAGCTTTTTAATAAAACTGAGTGCTAGCTTTTTATCGAGTGACTCAATAATAGTGTCGGGGTCAATCATGCTAGTAGGCCATGTCAACTTGAACTTCTTTTGTAGTTTATCAATGAGTTCAAGAGCTGGCTCTCTTTCGAGCAGATCAGCAAATACGTCCAGGTCAGGCACGCTCATATCGATTTAGTTGCGTATGTGCGTTAATAAAATATCCCGCAGGTCTAAAGACCTGCCAGCAGAAGTTTTTGTAAAATATCCCGCAGCCGCAAAGGACTACCAGCAATATCAAGCATAGGCGCGTCAACTAGCAACAAGATGTTAAAATACAACAACGACACTAATGGCAGTAGGCCTAGCGTATCGCCTTTGCGAAGTCAGTTGACTTACCTTGTATGGGAAATAAAATGTAAAATGCCTGTTTATTGCGGCAAGCAAATAACTGATATTACTAATGAATATAAGCATAAATCTCTGAAAACTTATCAGTCAAATACACAATTCACCATCAATAACACACGACACAAAACACTAACACGCGAGCCGCCATTTTTCCACTCAGTCTCATACCATCAAACCTTAGGTTATCGTTTTCAATATATATTTGATATTATGTTACCATGAAAAGGTGTTGTAGGTTTTTATAATAATATTACATATTACTAAAAATTATAATATTGTATTATGTATTATAAATAATGTAATAAAATGTTACTCTTTTTTTATTAAGTTATTATAGAATGCTTATATATACATTTATGTTTATATTAATTGTGTTAGTTAAAAAGATTACGATTTCATATATCGTTATGAAAATTGTCTTTATATCCCTACCACAGCGGAATTCAAAACTGGTTGGAGTGTGTGTGTACTACTACTTGGCCAATCAGATTGGTTAGACCGATTTAAAGTATTGTAAACTATTAATATTACTATGTGGGTGTCGTGAATTTTATGCTAATAAAATGTAATGATATAATATTAAGAAATGCTTAGCATCCACCATGGGTATGCCTGCTTGCCATACCGAGAGCTAATTCATAAAATGATCAAATTTGACTACTAAAAATGTTACTCTAGTTAATCTCATTCAATAAGCAAAACAGTGTACATTGTAGAAGTAGTGTTATGGGGAGGATGAATATAGACAAGTTATTGGTAATTTTCTTTCAGTAGTAAGTTGTTCTATCTAGAATATGCTTTATTTTCACCAGATACTCCGGTTTTTCTTTAAAAATATAAAACAACCTTCAGATTATATATATGCAAACGGATATAAACAAGGACATTGTTTATTTTCGTAGAACGATATGTCCTTCTACGCTCAGCAATTATTAATTTCAGCTGAACATTTTATTTTATTTGCACTTGCTTGCAAAGATATCATTGGGAGAAAAAAAAATACGAGTTATAGCTATTGGACTATTCATATTCCCTATTGCTGGTTTGGCAAGCATGCCGATCCTCCTGAGCTGAGATCCTCACCCCCCCCCATTCACACACTGCGGGATTTCGTATAAAACTCATTTTCCTCTTATCATGACTAAGGAAATTTAAAGGATTGCATGATGCGCTTTGGTTAGAAAAACCTGGATTCGAATCCCGTCTAGGACAATAAGAAATGTTATAAGGCCTTTTTTCACTGAAGATGAGTTACTCGGTCGTTTACTAAGACGGAAGGGTTCTACTTTTGGACACTTGGGTTTGTCATCCCTCAAAACAGACAAACCGGACAAAGTACACACACACACAATTAACATAAATATAAATGCCTCATAGCCTTAGCTACTGCGGCTCTGATTCCAAAACCATAACCAACTAAACCAGCCAGCCTGGTTGGTGAGCGGCCCAATCAACAGGCTGCGGGTTCAATCCTGCTGCTGACATGGATGTTCGTGCCTATTCTTGGGTAGTAGATGAATTTCACTTCTCAATGTAAGACCATCCCTCTTACTGGATGCATGAAGTCGCTTGAAAAAGTTTCATGTTTGACCTCTAGCGAAGAGCTTCCTAGTCAGGTAAAAAAACAATTAATAAAATAATATACAGAAAATTACAAAAATTAATAGTAAGTACAAAAAATATCCTTAGTCCGTTCACTACTAATGTACACTCACCGGCCACTGAATTAGAAGTGTTTTGCATATATGCTGCGGATTATTGCATTTACTCTCGGATATTTTTAAGCAGTGAAGTAACAGAGTAATTATATATATAGTATAGTCATTTAATATTGAAAAGGGAAAGTTTGTTTCTTTATACCAAACGTACAAGAGATAAGTAGAGAAAGAAATCTCCCTATCACTTATTTAATGTACTTTATTTTAATGTAAATAAATGTGTTTTAATTATATGTCAATAGAGTGATGCCTGATTGTTTATTTTACAATGCACTGTTCCTAAAAATTGACTTGTGAGCGGGAAAAACAAGTGAGATAATCGAAGCTTATAGTTAAGTGCAAATAGACCCCCGACTGTTTGGGTAAAGTTTTACTGAAGGAATTTGTGTTAGAGAAAGGGAGAGATAAATCAACCTGCCGTATTACTGAGTTTTATGCCAATTAAAAGATATTAGTGGTGCAGTCTCAATAAAATAAATTTTCTAGTATCCATAGGCATAAGACTCGTAGTGCGAAAGGTAGATAAACATAGTATGCAATAGTAAGCAAGAAAGGTTACGAGAGAGAAAGTGCGCACTGCTAATTAGAATAACGGTATTTCAATGGTGCAGTAACCAAGCAGGCTTTATAAATAGCAAGTAATAGCATGCACAGATTACACTGGCAGAAGCATGCCAATACCGAAACCACTGATTTCGGAGTAGTACCGGAAAGTTCGTCAACAACGGTGTCAAGAACACCGTGATTGGACTTGTAAACTGTAAAAAAATATCATGTAGTTCGAAAAGTTACGTTGCACCCTGTTCTGTTCGGATGGTAGGCGAAGACGGGAACACCATTATGAAGTAGTGAATCCAGATTGCCTTGTTAATACAACTGAAGGTTCTGGAGGAGATCTCATTGTATAGGGCATGTTCGGTTGGTACGGAACGGGTATTGCTGGAAGGTTGGGTGAACTCCAAGGAATATCAGAACATTGTTGGCGATCAAGTTCGTCCTGCAATGTTGACTTTTTATCCAGCAGGTCATGGTTGCTTCGTGGACGACAATACTAATGCCCATCGCGCAAGAAGTGTTAACAGTGGTTTAGCGAGCATGACAGCGACTTCCACCATTTTTCCTACCACCGCAAAGCCTGGATCTGAACCCCATTAAGAATGTATGAGACATGTTAGAAAAACAGATCCAGGAGAAAGACCTCTTCCATGAAATCTATGCTAATCCGCATATGCGCTGTAATTCTGGCTAAAGGAGGTTCAACACGGTATTAAAGAAAACTTTCTAATTCAGTGACTGGTAGGAATACAGCCTTTCGTGGGGTGGGAGTCACAATTTAAAAAATAAATAATAAATAAATAATAAGAAAACATTTTTAAGTTTTTACTTTAACGATAATATTTCAGACTGCTAAATTCAGCTGGCAGGGTTTTTTTTAACTTAATATTGCAATTTGAATCTCTGTTTCTGCAAGTGACTTGGTTTTATGCAATAAAGTTAAATCAAGCGAAATTAGGTTTTCAAATTTGCAGAAATGGACTTGAGACATGATTATGTTGCACATGGACATCTAGCATGGACAAATATGCCTTTCTACATCGACGGTGGGGATTCAAAAAAAAAAAAAAACTTTTTTCCACAATCAAGAGAAAAGCTTCGAATACTCTACGATAAGTCATACCTAAATGCTTTTATTTTTTTTTATTAATACTAATTTGTTTTTCGCTTAATTGGGAAAAAATAAATTCCTTTTTAGAAAACATTTAAAATTTTTTTTTATGAAATACGTTTTAAAAGCATGTATTTATGGAATGTCAATAAAATAATTAATTATTACCCTGGCTTAAGTAATACCCATTACTTAAATAGCATCTTGTGTGTGGCAGACAGTAGCATAATAATTGTCTGTATTGTTAGTGTGGAGGATATTATGGATCCATTCATATTGCCTTGGTTTGCAATAGAGCAAGCAACCCTCTGGTAAAGTTCTATATTTTTATGGCTTGTTTCTTTTTTTAAATATTCAGCTATACAGTATGAGCTAGATCTATGATATATTAGTGGTGGTTTTTCCCTTTCAGTCGTTTCAGACCCAACCTCCCCAATTCTATCCGAGCTCGGGACCGGCATATAGCTGGGATGTATTCATGGCTGTAATCAGTGTGTGTTCACGGGGTCGGTTTTCCTGTTCTGGGGAACGAAAAACCCGAATTTCCGGTTTGAGACCGGCTAACTCACCTTTCGTCGAAAGAGACCAGATAAAAGTTCCTCACGTCACTGACGGGAATCGAGCCCAGGTCTTTCCGACCAAAGGGCTTCGTCTATACTGAGTATATTTTATTAACACTAAAGCATCTATGTATAATCAAAATAAATATATATGTATACAATTATTTACAATATATACATTTGTACATAGAATGCTTATTCTAATTGGCATTTTGATTTACATTTCTTGATCTTAATAATATATATTATGTACAATTTATTTTTTCTTATTTTTTAACATCATAATCTGCTCAGTGTCTGCTTCTTCCTACAGTCCTTTTTACATGAGTTGAGCAGTATTTTTCTTTTAATGTAACATAACTTTACTATTCATGGAATTCTGTATTATGAATTTACGTTACCAGTCACATTTCTATTTCCATAAATCATATTTCCTTTTTATAATGAAATCCCTATATTTTTCTGGTATATTTCCAATTACATATGGGATTCGATCTACGTTATTATCTCTTGTGAAGAGACCCTTTTCCTTGAACCTATGTAAGGTTTGTTTTAAAATATACAACAATGGATTTTATATTGTTAACTAATCTGACAATATTCATATATAAATATACATATGTATACATGTATGTACATATACACACATATGCATACACATGCATATATACTATTACTACTTTACATATAATACGTCTTCTATGCATATGACTATTTTACCTAATACATATAATTATTCTTTCGGAGACATTTCTTTATAGACCTTTGTTTGACTTGACATATACAGTTTGGATTATACATTATTAACTTATCATGAAGTGTTAAGCGCTGTTTACATATACCATATTTATACATACACATGTAGTTACTTTATATATCATAAATATTCTTAACATATAATTACTAAAACTTGTTTCTGCAGTATATCATTACATGGTTTATTGCTTCATTATTATCACTTTCAGATTGCAACTCTCTATATACATATGTAGTGTTTGTTTTAACATAGAAGGAGAGGGTTACATTTTGGCAGATATTTGAGTTACCCACCGGATCAGTAAAATGTCATCAAATTCTTCCACTATATACTGTCATTGACATGTTTGATACAGAAAACTAAACTACAACCTCTATAGTTGACAAATGTTATGCACAGAACTACAACTAATTATAGCATAAAGCAATTAATGTACAAGTGGTTATACAGCTTAATGAAAAAGTTTACAATAGGCTTTTCTTTCGCTTATGTATATTTATTTTATCGTGTATATGTGTGTTTTATGTTTTTTTTTATTTATGGTGGGTCCTTTATTTCTATGATTTGCAGTTGTTCTTCGAATTCCGAGATGAGACTTATTTGCCGCCATTGGCGTTTTGTTATTTTGTTTCTGTTTATGGTATCTGTGATTATTTCTTTTAATATGTTGTTTATTTTCCTGAGTATGTCTAGTCCTGTTTCCCTTCCGTAAATTTTGTCGCATCTGTATGTCCAAATCGAGTACATAGTTGTTATAATGATTATTGCTTTAGTTGTGTTAATGTTACCTTCGTTTAACCAGTATAATGTGTGTTCTGTAAAGGGTTCTTTGTGTTTTATGAATGTTTGAACCGTGTTCCATATTTGGGAGGTGTGAGGACAGTACATCATTAAGTGGTAAAGTGTTTCTGGTTGGAGGAAAAAAATGATATCTGGCGGGGCTTTGAAGAGGGATCCCTTTCGCTGCGCACCATATTTTGGTGGGCAAACAAGCGTGGTGTACTTTGTGGTAGAATGTTTTTAATTTTGGGTTTATGGGCAGATTGAAAGCTTTTTTTAAGTGCCTTTGATAGTCTTAATGTCCCTCTTTCAATCTCCCGGTGTTGTGGTGGTGGTATAACTGTGCGCGTGAGTTTGATGTGTGCTGCTTTATGTCTCATCTTCAAGAATTCGTTTATTCCTATGTATTTGTTAATAAAGTTGTAACCTTCCGCAATCTCGTGGAACATTCTTGGTGTTTTGCCACTCGAATGCGGAAGGGAACATATTACTTTGTCGGGCTTTATCTTCTGCATATAATATATTACATATGTCTATACTGACTGAGCTATAGAGGCTCAGTCTATGATGTACTCTATTTCAATATTTTAGTTCTGTCTTTTGACCCCTTTTAGGTCTATAGAGGCTCAGTCTATGATGTACTCTATTTCAATATTTTAGTTCTGTCTTTTGACCCCTTTTAGGTCTATAATTCATATTTTAAATCTTTGATATTTCGGAGCATTCCAATAGTTTATTTACAACTCCTAATAGGTTTTAGTCGTATTAGGGAAAAAAATATGATACTATTCATCATACTTTTCATGCCCCACATATCTGTTACGGGATATCCTAACATATCTGTAACGGGACGTACCTGCTAAAGAATGATACGTATGCTTGGTGCCAGGTTTGTTTTCCACATTATTTTATCGTGTTAAGAAAAGACGTTTTGTTAACAAAATTACGTGAAATAAATAATGCGCAACTGCTGCAGGCATATTAGATGAAATAGATCTCTACACGGAGAAATCATCTAAAACGATCTGTAGCTTTATGAAATCGCTACGCAAGTTTTTCCTCGAAGCATGCCTGGTTATGCATTGCGCAGGCTTTTAAGACGAAGGAATGCTTAGATAAGTGATCTAGAATCGGACGTTCACCTGGAAGAGAAAAATGTTGAATACGGCACTGACAAGAAAAACAGTAATCTCAAGGACTGGTAAATTATTCTAGAAAACACGATCCTTAAATACTTTACAAAGATACTCGTATTTACCTAAATTTACTGAGACGCCAATAAATTTGCCATTCTCGGTGGTTTCTGAGTATAAAAAATAAGATAAAAAAAACACCATTTCGTAAAGGTGAGAACTCATAATATCAACAACCAACGTTCAGGGAAATTATCGCAATAATATATTAACTGTTGTGCAGTTAATAGTATTATTAACTGCAAAAGCTTAGCAGTTAATCAGTGAATTAACTGCTAAGATTTATCCTACCGGCTAATCGGGAGGGAGAAGTTTAATGAGTTCTTGGCCAACTCGGTGAGAGCATATAATAGTGCATAATTGGTGAGGATTGATTTAACTCTCCTGTATCAGAAGATATCTCGTCGTTGTAGTTTGCCGCTTGATAGATTAGTTGACTCGGGTGGATGTCAGCATTTGCGAAGGATTTCACAGCAGTCCATTATGCGTGGTTGCATATCCGGGATATCTGCTTCGCGATAAATTTGTATATTATCCTCGTGCTAAGGGCATTAAATACCATTCGTGCACATTGATTTTACGAATAAATGTACGAAAGATATTATACGAATTCAACGAAATATGTACAGTGTCTCGTGGACATTTAATGAATAAATGTCTACGATACCTTAATGTTATGAACTGCCGTGTATCCCCAGCCTGGCGAGATGTGTTAGTACTGGTTCAAATATTCAGGTGGCTGCTTTTGTGTAGCCGTGAAGAGAACTTGAGCTGCTGTCCTGTTTAAATTCGCATAAAGTCAGTGCGAGTCTTAACCTTTATCAAATTGTACTCCTTAATACTTAGCTAAAGAGTGACTGGGACGGAGTGCCTAATATGACCACGTCCCCGTTGGAATGCACATGATCTTGAAAAAAAAAAAAAAAAAAACATTCAGCGCCCGGTTTGGATACGTCACATCTTAAACCATACCCCTGTTCAAGGATAATGGACTACAACTTGTTAGTTACCATGTCCCATCTTAATGATCGGGCCAGAAGACCAGCGCGGTGTCGTAAAGGCCATGGTAAGCGAAGGAAAATCAGCAATAAAGATGATGAAAAGGAGAGACGATATACGGAATCGTAGGAACAAGACATTGTGCTCTTGCCTTCAGGTAACCGACACCAAAGCGAGAGACATGAGTAGAATAAAAGCTGGCAACAGATGGTTATTCCGAATCACAGTATATAATCCCTAATTCCCCATGAAACGAGAAACGTAGAACGGCGCAAAGAGTCCTCACAATAGAGATTGATCTTCCGTGTTCAAGAACTGGAGCTTTCACATGGATGAGATGTTTGATTTTTTCAGGGAAAGAGTCGCGAAATGCATTTGGTTTGGTGGAGATGACAGACACCAGAGTGGTTGATATCTGCTTTTCTAGGTCCAATACTGATTGCCTCATTTCCCGTCGAGTCTAGATTGAAACAAAGAACCTCATTGGCCAGCCGTATGAAGTTTTCTCCAGTTAATAACAGGACATTAAGAGGTGGCATTGAGAAGAGACGAGGTCCTGGACCTCTATATTCGTCCATATGCGAATTCGATAAGGGATGCCAAGATGGCAATGCTTGTCCTTATCGAGCGAAGCTCGTGGACTAATATCTCCAAGAAGAGACCCTCATACCAATGGACGTTAATACTGACCTAAATCCTATTGATGAATCCTTAATCCTGGGGTGCTTTAGTTTGACGTGTTGCTGCTCTCAAACCGCCTTCTCCCCCTCCTCTAAACGTGGTAGAACTTAGGAGAGTTTTGCAGAAGCAATGGTTGTTATTACCAAATTAGCTCCGAGACACCATTATAAACAGTTTAAACATTATAAACACTCTAGTGAGCCAATTGACAATCTCGTTTTGATCTCTTTTTGACTTTATCTTCATATATCCATTTGTTACTGAATTTAACTATTTATTTACAATTTTGGGTACTTCTTTCACATCATGTCGTACAGTTTTTGAATTATCGTGATTTTTTCCATTTCTTCCTTAATTTATGGAAACCGGTGTATTTTACGTATACAGAAAGCCTCATTTTACGAAGGGTTAGGTTCCCAGTTTAATATTAGTAAAACGCACTTTTTAGTGGTCTACAACGTGGTTCACATTGGCCAAAAATGTAAACTGTTTTGTCATCTTTACCCACAATGCTATAGACTATAAAACAAAAGACAGCTGCGAGCACTGCCAACATTCTGCGTTTATGGGTTTTGTTTTGTTTTGTTGTTTATGTTTTTGAATTTTTTGAAATGTTCGTTAATATTTGAATCTTCGTAAATAGAGGAAACCTAAAACGAGGCCCTTTCCGTATTTCGTTCTGCGAGTTTTGATTTAATAATTGATTTCATTTATCGAGTTATTAGTCTTGGAACTGTTTACCTAAGGTGGATTTTTGGTATTTTCTGGGACGTTTCTGTGATTTTTATTGCCCAAGAAGATAGTGATGGGTAATCTCAAGGCTTCAACAACAAAATTACTCGATAGGTGGGTGAAGCGAAATGCATTTATGCATTACGCTTCACCCATCTCCCAGTTCCTTTATCTATATAAAGAAACTGGGAGCTGTGGAGTTAGCTGTGTTCATTTGGGAGCAGGATTGCCTTCGGTCTTTTGTGTTTGCGGTGTTCGGATTCATTGTAGTTGTTATCTTGTCTGACTAGTGGGTTTGGGTGCGTGCTTGCCTTTGAGAAGAAATTTGCTACGTCGTGAAAGATGTATGGGATTCTGGTCTCGGTGGATCTGGGTGTTTCTAATAACCCATGGGACGTCCAGTGTCATCCGCAGGCACTTATTCTGTATTCGAAGCAATTTTGCTTGATTTCAAGGTATGGCTCCATGCTGGGGAAGCGTATGTGATTACATGGCTTATCACCATCTGGTATAATAGTAGCTTATTTTGTGTACTTAGTTTGCTGCAGCGGTTGATCATGGGATAGAGTTCAGCTATGGCTTTGGATGTGTTAGCACTTATTAGTTTGATGTTACTGTTAAATCGGAGTTTTTTGTCGAGTTGTACTCCGAGATATTTAGTTTGTCTGCCATGGAATCTTTTCTCCAAAAAGCTGGATGTCATCACTGATGGAGGCTTTTCTTCTGGAGAATTGTATCGCTGGCTTACTTTTGTGGGAGTTTAATTGGAGAACCATTTCTCCGGTGTGCGGTGATACTGTCCTGGAGTCGCCAGATTGCCAGGTGGAATAGTGTTAGTATTCCCTTGTCGTCTGTGTATAGAGCTGTGATGGCTGTCCTCGGGTTTTGTGGGGTTGTCTGCGATATATATTGTGAATAATAGGAGGACCAGCAGGGAGCCCTGTTGAACTCCTGCTAGGATTTTGCGCCTGGCTGAGACTTCCGTTGATTTTTACCTACGCAAAGGTATGCTTTTATTTTTCTTATTTTTCTTTCGCAGAGGTATGTTTTTATTAATTTTATTTGATTTACTGGTACGGTTCAGTTCTGCTATCAACAAAAACGTCGCACGCTAAACAACTATACAACACAGAACCCCCCCCCCCACATGCAGGTCCTGCAATAGCAGGACCCAATGAACCTACCCATCACAGCCCTCATGGCAGATCAGATGTACCAGACATTGTTATTTTCAGAACATTATTTATCAATATCAACTAGAAACATGATCAACGAGCTATCGTCAGACCACAGCCCTATCCTGCTTGAACTAGGCAGTCAAATCAACTTCCCCCTCCCTCGCACTTCTTCATAGTATTGGACAGGCTATCCAAAATTCTCTCAGAACACATTGGCCCAACTTCCATCATCCACAGAACAGAAGAGATAGATGAAGCTGGGAATAACTTAACAAATCAAATCAACAAATCGCTAGCACCATCAGTCACCAAAACCATATTCATCCACATCATACAATCTGGAAATTGTATGATCCACTGGGTTGCCCCCCCCACACACACACACTATGCAGGCCAAGCAAGGTATTGTACACACGGATATGGAAAAAGCCAATGCTCTTCTGGACAATCTAGAAAAACAATGCAGCCCATCATATGCTAACATAAACATTAACTTCATCTACAAAGTTCATCAACAGGTTAAACGCATCTTAAATCCGTCCAAGGAGAACTTAGAACGCATCATTCCCACTACTCCAATACAACTGGAGAACATAAAGTTACCGACCCATCAGTCTACTATCCAACCTTGAAAAGGTCGCAGAAAAAAAGTTATCCTCTCAAGATTATAAGAAACGACAGATAAACTGGGAATTATACCAAGTGAACAATTTGGCTTCCGAAGAGAGCACAGTGTAGCTCAGTAAATTCACCGACTAGTAGAATATATCCCAACAGTATATAATGGGAATTGGCACCAAATATATGGCACCAAAGCCTTCTCTATATATAATGGGAATTGGCACCAAAGCCTTCTCTAAACTCATAAAAGCAAAATCGAGATTGGAATACTTCAATAACATCTTAACTGTTAATAAATAAGATATATTTTGGTGTATATTTAATATTTCTATTTTAATAAACATTTTAAAGAAAGTTAAAATTTTTATTTAAGTGTTTTAGTTTTGAAAGAGTTGCCATTGTTTTTTTGAGAGTAGTTATTAAATAAATATGTATTGTTTATAAATACTTTCTTTTATTTTTTGAAACTTTCTACAGATATTCTGCTAATTAATCGCAAGTCATTCATTACGAGTTGTGATATTGCTTCTTATCATTGAAGTACTTTTATTTAGATGTCCGATTTCGCTTAAATTCGACGCATTTCTGTGATCTCCTAGCGCCCTCTTGTGAGAGACAAAACCATAACCCTTTTCTCTACTTACGTTGGTGCATAATAAAACAAAACATTAATGTTCTTTTTTTTTTCCTTTATTTTTTTTAACAATATTTCCCGTTCATATTTCTCGTCGGGAAATATTTGCGTTTATAGCTGCAGTAGAGTTCGATATCACATTTCATTAAATTTCAGCACGCTCATTTCTTTCTCTTTTGTTTATGCAATATGAGTTAGTGATTTTCAGAAGGTTATCGTGTGTTGCCTTGGTAACGCGATAAAGAAGAGTGTTCTCTAATTACATGGAAATAGAAATGCCTTCCATCGAAATGCGTGCGCCGAAAAAATAAAGGGTAAAAGGATCTTAAATTCGTTATCATTTCGCAATATGGAACAAACTAAACAATGAAATCACCATGACGTAAATGAAATGTTATTTTAATATCAAAATAGAATTATGTGAAAAAAATTACGAAAAAAAAAAATCTAAATCCTTTTCATGCCGACTTAGCTGGCTGGGTTGATAGTGATGTCACTCTCCAACCAACGTGCTTTGGATTTAAATCGCACTGTGGCATGAATGTCTTCAAATGATTTTTGCCACCACCTTTATTATAGGTCTGACATAATAATTACAGAAATAAAAATACACGTATGCATTATAGTATTACTATATTACATGATATTACAATATAGTCGAACAGAGATCTGAGGATTGTTATTCTATTTTATTACTGCAAAATAGATAAAATTTCTTCCATAACAACCTCCAAGCGAATGTGCTAATTACGAGTATGTTTTAAGAGTTTTTTTTTTCTTAATTGGCTATTCAAAGTTTATTTCTAGAGATATCAAAATACAAATTGCCTAAACACAATTAAATGTTCTAGAATTTTTTTTTGGTTAGATATCTCAAGCATATTTAGAAAGAACATTTACACCGATTATAAAGTAAATGGGCACAGATGTGCCAATATCACACAGACACTTGAGTTCACACACTTTTTTTTACCTCAAACTCAATACATTGTTCATCCTCCTTCGGCCAATTATTACAAATGCAACTCACTTGCATAAACTTTCCACTAAACGTTGAACAACACACAATTGTTCTGGCCTATTCTCCTACAGAAATGGCAACTAATAGTATTCAAATTGTTCCTTAACCTGTGCTGGCTAAGTATTACCCCATTTTCTTGTTGGAACTATCTAAATTCTTGCAGTGTGATATAGTAAGTTATTATGTTAAAACTTACCTTTGTCGTTCCATGGTATAGTCTCATACAGTTTCTTAACAATATCAAATACTGTTATATATATATATATATATATATATATATATATATATGATTTGAAGAATGTGTCACTCATACCACAGCTTTATAAATGATCTACTGTCCAATATCGACGAGCAGTGCACCACCCAAGTCGAACCAGAACATTGTTTGTGATATTTCGCTTATATATAGCAGTTGTAGATTTCCAGCCCCAGGTTGACACCATCTGCTAATGCACCATGGGAAGCACATAACCTTATCAGTTTATGTGATTCTGTCAGATTGTTTCGTTTCCATTTAGAACGCGTACCTAGCTTTCTTATATGGACAAGCAACTAGAAGTTGTTTTGCGTAAAATCGGCAAAAGGAACACATGAATCGATGCATATGCATGGATTCGTATGTTTTGTTTTGTTGCAGGAATCTGAATTATGAACATCTAGAGAGAAACCTGTAATCTATTAGTCATTACTTTTATGAAATATCTGCCATTTACCTTTCTACCCACCCTAACGCTTCCCTACCCCTAATCCCACTGAAGGCTAGCAGCATTTATAAAGGCTTTCCAACTGAAGGGGTGTTAGCTTTATATAGCAGTATTATATAAAGCTTTGATTACCACAAAACAGACAAGTTGGTCTGAGAAGACATTTAATTATCCTCCCCTCCACCAGTATGACCTTGTCTGTTATTTGGGTCATCTTCTTTAGCTGATCACGTGGCATTCTCAAAGTATCTGTTAGCCATAATTTTCTTCCTATAGGATGAGTTATTAATACCTTTTCTATTGTGGCAACTTACTTTTTTTTTTCAGATCTTCCCAATTGGCGTTGCAAAGTTTATATCGTAATTTAAAGAAAACCATTTATCTGCCCGACTCTTTGAAAATATCTGTCAGGAGAGTGCCCATACTTCTTCCCAAGACTCCGATTAGGTAATCAGATTCTAAGCTTGAACCTAATAATCTGGGGGGGGGGGGGGGGAGAACTAATGCGAACAAATTTGCTGTGATTAAATGAAAAAGCTATCTAAAATTGTGAGTAATCTTAAAGAAAAACTAATGTTTGCATCGACGTCGTCGCCGATGACTAGTCATTATGTAGAAATTGTATCATAATTCCCGGTCAAAAACCAAACTCTTTCCTTCTCTTCCCAAATATGAGTTACATAATTTATGAACGAACTCTAATTGCATTTGACCTCCTCACAACATCCGTTGCGTGTTATGTGACTTCAGTCTTTTGAACTTACTTCAGCCTTAACCATCGTGCTCTGGGTCACAACAACCATCAGCATGTCACGCATTTTTGTATGCTTCCATTCTGTGTTTAGAATGAGACAAAGAAAGTTATTACACTTTCTGGCATGGTTAACGTATACATCATTAATGTGATTTTGCCACTTCATGACTGAAAAAGCTTCCGGATTTATTTCGAAAGTTATCCTTAACAGTCGCCATATGTGCCTGAGTTATTTATGATTGACTTGATTTGTACGATCTCTCTTAGGGAGTTCGGATTCCTCGTCTGTAGAATCGTCTCTGCAGATTCCACCTTCCATTGACACGTCGTGTCTTCCTCATTTACTTCTTTTCCGTCTGCGATATTTTAGTTCTTCAGTTATGAAGACTACATCAACTTTTCGACAAATTCCTGTAGACAGGTAACCTAATAAAACAGATGCTAAGTCTTCTCTGCATAAGCAAAATGTTTATATTACTGATGTTAATCTGCTCATTTGTATGCAATTTTTATGCTCTGATTTAAACCACGTGCTGATCACGTTGAATCACGTGTTTAATTTCTGAATTTTTTTGAAATTTTTTTTTTTTACAAAATATAACGTACTGTATTAATCTTTTAAAATAATCGTAAGTTGATTTAGTCATATTCCTATGTTATTATTATGTGATTATAGAAACCAGTTATAATTCTAACTATTGCAGAATAATGTAGATACGGAAAACATTTATTGCGGCTAACTCTGATTTTTCGGTTATCGGGTGGTCTGAGATGAGTTTCGTTGATAAGAATTATATTCTTGAGACTGGTTGGTTTGCTAAAACATGTTAACATTTCGGCCAGTTATGCAGTAACTGAGTTGTAAACTACTGGAGAGTTGGTGGCCAATTTCTTTAGTTGTCTTGCTTTTACGTATGTTTTGGTAGGTAGATGTAAAACATCTACCTACCAAAATCTACACATCTGATTGGTGGTTTGCTGGGAAAAGTAGTATAATTTTCATACACTGAGTTTAGAAGTTACTTATCCGCCGACCATAAACTTGAAAATCACCACAATAGAAGTATAGACAGCAAATGCCGACAAATTAAAGATTTGCGCAGCCAACAATCCGTCGAATATGAAACATCTGACAACAGATCTCAAAGCGATACCTAGTAATAAAGAAGCTGTTATTATAGAGAATGTCTAAACGCAAAATCCCTCTTCGGATAGTAGAACAACTAACCGAAATGGTAGAATGTTAAATAATTATCCTATGTCTAACAACACAGTTATTACAGCTGACCCAGCGAAACCACGCACTACGTGCTCATTGGGAGACCACGAGCTTTGAATATCTCCATTCTGCAAAATGTCAAGCATCAGTTTCAAATACAAGCAATCAAGGAACTCGCTTAGATCATAATGCTGTTCTACTACAGCTTGCTCACAACATCATGCCACTACGACTATCTCAGTCATCAACTGGGAAAAACTCCCTGTACTCTCCTCAGATCCATTGTATTAATCTCTGCCAGCTACAAGGAAGACATGGTTGCAGCAATAGCTAGCCTAGAAACCAAATAAAAATCAGATTTACTATGTCAAACCGACTCCCTGAAGATATCATCCAACTCATTCGAGACAAGAATAAATCCCGGGAATAATGATATTATACGGGAAGACCATTCTCTCTCTCTCTCTCTCTCTCTCTCTCTCTCTCTCTCTCTCTCTCTCTCTCTCTCTCTCTGCTCTAAAATGAAACTGTATATACAGACTTACACAAAGCCAAAACACTTGCTAGAAAATCAGTAACCCAAATTATGAATTGCTGACATTCATAAGAATTGATCACTTGCAGTCCTTAAGATACTATAAGCTCACAAAGAGTGGGCTTTATCTATTTCCAACATAGATAAAGAGTTTAGTGTAGGATTCACTCCATCAACTGTAACAGTTAACACTGAATTCTAAATAAATACTATTTTAGGATACTCAAGTTCGATCCGTTGTAACCGAATTCATGGCCGATTATCTGATTTGGATCGGAAGAAGATTACATGATATTCAGTGCTATGCAGCCTTTTAATTCAGTGATTCTAATCGATTTTCTTTCAAATGTATTTCTTCTTTATTTTGTTCCTGTAGGATTGCCAATGCAGCAGCCATAGCTCATTCGGTTGCGACCTTGCCCTTTGGACGGAAAGATCTGGGTTCGAATCCCGTCTACTACGCAAAGTACCTTTTGGGTTTTTCATCCCACAAAACAAGCAAACCGGCCAGTAGAACACACGTAATATATAGTCATATGACACTACCGGAAAAGGAATTAATCACCATAATCCGTCGAATTTGGTTTCCATTGGCCTGCATGAGGGTCTACGTGTTAGCATAAATTTAACAGGAAGGAGTTTCGACAATTAATGAAATGCTCCTGAATTGTTAACTAGTGTAGAAAAAACAGAAAAATATTTCGATGAATCAATGAAGGATCAAACCGAAATGTGTATGTTTTCCCCTCCAGAAATGAAAAATAGAATCAACTAAAACTAGGCTAAATTACGCAGAAAAATAGACCTATTTGCAAAGTGTTCCGTGCACTTTCAGTTTGTCCATATAATGTTCCCACAGCTTCTGTTCACTTTACTTCAGGCTTGGTTTGTCAATGTACGTGTCACAGTTGTTTTGTCCTTTTTCCTACTTAGTATTGAAATCAGGCTTCTGTATGATAACGAGCGGTTCAGTTTAGAGGTAAAGTGTTCTCCCTCCGTTTCCTGAACAGCGTTTTTCTGCCCCATTAACTGCAAAGATGAAAACAGCATGAGTCTGCAGTTTTGTCGAATAACATAAAGCTTTTAGTTCCACCACAAGTGCAAATTCGAGTCGGATTCTGACAAGGAAAAGAATTTTAGTTACTGTTATGTAATTTTAAAATCTACTCGATATTTGTAGCTGATTTTTCTTCTTATAAAGATTAGAAATATAATCTAGCAAACATTTTGAAGAGTTATGGTATTCAGTTCTGGAAGTAATCTGAAAACACAATGAATGTGGAGGATATTCTATGACATTCTCCACTCATCTCTAATAAATAGGGTTAGCATTTCAATAATATTAAGATTCCTTTTTCATTTTCTAGTTATTAATTTTTTCATTAACTAGTGAAGATCGATTCTCTGTTCCATATATTGTGACTCACTTTTGTCGACTAACATGCTACCTAGTAAAATCGACGCAGTGGTTCCGAACATCTAAATGTAAACAGTTCTACTATTAGACTATATTCGTACATATGAAAATATTTCACAATCGTTCCTATGGATTCAGTATTGATTGCTGCTCATAAATCAGTCTAATTGCTTAATTATCACACTTGTATATTAAAGAAGGCGCTATACATGCATCAAAGCCGGGATCTTTCGTTTATTAAAAGATGCCTTTCCCATCACATCGCAGCCATTACGTAATATCACACATATCAGTTATTTTTTTCCTTTAAAGGATGGTGATCTTGTATAACAGACATATAGAAGGTTATTACAAAAATTATCTGGATACTTCTTTGTTTTGTTTTGTTTTCAGTATTTCTTTGACATTGTTTGAAATAATCATGAAAAAAATCTAGCAAAAGGGTTTCAAACAAAACTTTTCAGATACCTCGGAAGACAAAAAAAAGTATAAGATCATTTGACATGAAATCAACGCACAGAAACAGCGTTTTACCAGATTATAAACATAATATAATTGTGGTCTCCAAAAGAGCAAATATTATACGAATTGTAGTACTAATTTAGTTTAATCAGGAATTAAACTTATGCGATGTAAAACGTTAGCTAATATTTATGAAAGTTGAGTCTGATTGGTTAATAGGCAACTCAGGCAATATTGCGTCATGTCGAAAGTGAAAAAGAAAGATGGGGGGAAAAATTATTATTTGGATTTTTCTAGCACGATCTACAGCTCTCCTGTTTCTTTTAGGAAATAGCAACCGATGACCCTGTTATACTCCGCTTATGTGAGTGGAAGAAGAGAAAGTTCCATATTGTGTTATATTCGGGATTGAGGGGGGGGTATTTTCCCATTTTTGGTTTTTATGGTTTTTGAAGGCTTCTCTAAATGGTTGGTAATTTTGTTCAGAATTTTTCGATCTTGCAGAGCGACTGTGTTGTGATATCTTTTGCTGGCTTTATTCTTTTCTTTGATTAACTGCATGATATTAGTTTGGTCTGTAGTGAGTTGTAGTCATGGTAACTGCTGCCAAAGCTGTATTAATTTTGCTTGTAAGGTGGGTTATCCATCAGTGAGTAACTATAGTAGCTACTCACTGATGAAGCCTCAAAAAAGGCTGAAACCGGTCTGGGTAGTGACCTCCCACCATAATGTAATAACAGCATACATTTCCTAGGAAATGTGTTTTTACATTATGGAAAATACCAAGATTAGCTATCAGAACTTTCTCCACCTTTGCAACGAGTTGCCTGAGATTGTACTACGTACTAGGACTACTTGCATTAGCTCACGCTAGTGGCCGCCGATACTTTTATAGTTTACTATATAGACTATATAGTAAACTATATATATATATATAGTAAACTATATATACTATATATATGGTAATATAGACTGGAAACAAGAGACTGTATCTTGGGGTAAAGAAAATGAATTTTTGGAGTTTTTGAAAGATAATTACCTTAGGCAGCACGTAACGGAGGGTACACGAGGATCAAGAGAATTGGATTTGATCATCTCATCAGATGATGTTATTATAAATGAGGTGTCAAATCTTCCACCAGTTGGTGAGAGTGACCACGAGGTGATCACGTGCAGGGTGACCAGTCATTCGAGGACGTCTGTTAGAAAGGAATATATGTGGAATTATAAGACTGGTAATTACGAAAAGCTCAGGAAACAGCTTGCAATAATAAATTGGAAAGAGGAACTGGATGGAAAGGATATCAATGCTGCTGGGACCATACTCAAGAACTATTTGGTGGAGGCAATATCAGAGTGTATTTCAAGGGTCAAGAGGGTAAACAGAGTGGGTGTAAAATGGATGAATCAAAAGATAAGGTATGCAATCTGGAAGAAGAAGGTATTATGGAAGAAACACAAAATGAGTATATATAACAACCAGTTGCATGAGAAGTACAAAGAGCAGGCAAGGAAGACTAGCTTGATAAGGGTAGCAAAAATGCAGTATGAGCAGCAGTTAGCTAAAGCAGCCAAAAAAAATCCTAAGGAGTTTTTTCGATATGTCACCAGTAGAAGAAAGAATGATTATGGTAGAATGGGATTGATTGGTGAAAACGGAGGAATGATAACCGCTGTGGAGGATATAGTTGAGATATTTAATGAGCAATTTCTAAAGGTATTTCACTCTTGCGAATGTGACATCATGCAGAACTTGAAAGTAGTGGGAGAAGAGGAGGAGGAGGAACTGATAGTAAGTGAACAGGAGGTATATGAGGAATTGAATAGACTTGATGTAAATAAGGCTGTGGGACTTGATGCTATTTCACCATGTGTCTTGAGGGAATGTGCCAGAGAGTTAACAACAGCTTTTGTATATCTTTTCAACATGAGTCTCTCACTGGGTCAAGTTCCAAAAGAGTGGAAAGAGGGTAAAATTGTTCCAGTTCATAAGGGAGGTGATAAGAGTAAGGCTTTGAATTATAGACCAGTCTGTGTGTCTGGAGTTGTGGTCAAGGTATTAGAGAAGTTAGTTAGGAATAAAGTTCAGAATTGGGTTCACAACAGAAAAATACTCTTTGGCGGCCAGCATGGATTTACTAAAGGAAAATCGTGCTTTAGCAACCTGCTTACTTTTTATAATAAAGTGACAAATGCGTTGGATAAGGGTATTGCATATACAGTGGTATATTTAGATTTTTCAAAGGCGTTTGATAAATTGCCACATGGCAAGCTGGTAATTAAATTGGAACGGATGGGGCTGAACAGTAGATTGGTTCACTGGATTGGAGATTGGTTGTCTGATAGGTATCAGCGAGTTGTCTATGGAGGAGCGATATCCCAGAAGAGGAAAGTTACTAGTGGTGTACCTCAAGGGTCTGTTTTGGGTCCATTGCTGTTTAATTTGTATGTAAATGATATCTGGAGAGGTCTGAATGGTGATGTGCAGTTGTTTGCAGATGATGCAAAGTTGGGCAGAGCTATCAGGAGTAGTGCTGTAGCTTTGTAAGAGGACATGAATACACTGTCTGAATGGGAAAATAAGTGGGGATGTCAATGCAATGTTTCAAAGTGTAAGGTTTTGAAATTTGGGAAGCAGAGATGGGATGTAAAGTACACAATCGGTGCGAATATCTTGGAAGAGGTAGAGGAAATGAGAGATCTGGGAGTGATTGTAGACAAGGACCTAAAATTTCGGAGACATGTTACTAAAATAGTGAAGACAACACAGCGGATAATGGGAATGATGCGGAGGACATTGACTTGTAGAAGTAAGGATGTTATGGTTCCTTTGTATAAGGCTTTGATCAGGCCACATCTGGATTACTGTGCGCAGATCTGGTCACCTGGTTTTCAAAAAGATGAAATTGCGTTGGAAAAAGTTCAGAGGCGATTGACTAAGGTGGTTTCTGGTCTCTGGAATGTAGAGTATGAAGTCAGATTGACAAAATGCAATTTGCAGAAATTGGTGGATAGAAGGAGGAGGGGGGATATGATTGAGACATATAAGCTGTTAAGTGGTTATTACCAGATTAACGTCGGGGAGGTTTTGCACAGAATGGGTGATGATAGCAGGAGAACAAGAGGTCATTCCTGGAAGCTGTATAAGGAGGATGTGAGTGAGCAAGGGAGTGATGAGCAGGTTTTTTGTATGGAGAGTGGTGTGTGATTGAAATGCTTTGCCCGAGAGTGTGGTGTGTGCAGAGACAGTGAATATATTTAAGGCACAGTATGATAAACTATGTGTATAACAGTGGACCTCCAACTATGAGTCTTTCACTCCATGGAGGTTTTTATAATAATAATAATATATTCGGCATGAAACTCCAATCTCTGAGTTTCTTATTCGGTTTTAAAACAATGTGGGATTTAATATCCCCTTAATTTGAATAATGTTTATATCGCCGAAATGAAGCCTATTGGCTCTTTATATTTAACAAATTATTTCCCATTATATTTTCTTCATTCTTGTCTTAAATGTAGTATAATAAATACTAGGAAACGTCAAACGATCGGATTAAACCCGCAATCAGAATAGAACGCAAATATCTAAATACTATATTATAGCATTCATACAAGGCATGCGAGTTTATATAAAGAATGAGACATTTGCGGATGAATCCAGGAAGTGAAAAGTGAAGTTGACTGTGAATTACTCTCGCGTATTAAAAATGTTGCTATGCATAAAATATATATGAAGATCACCCACTTCATTTGAATCATTTGTTTGAAGTTTTGTGTCCTTTGTTTCGGCAGTTTGTAATGCATCCGAATTATTCTAATGAAACTGGCAACCAGGGGCGAATTCTCCATGCTTGCTGCGCAATCTCATAAACTGAGAAAGAAGTAATATTTATTGTTAATAAATGCATGCATTTATAAGCATTCCATTTAGGCGTTTATTTTTGTAGACAGAAGACGTCTTAAGCTTGCGCGGCAATAATTGAGCTTTGCGTTGTGTATCGAAAGCCGATGCTTGCTCGTCTAGTCAAAGCTACCTTGGCTTGCTCGGTTGTACGAGCTTCCAGGTCCTCGCTGCAGCACTGTGATTTCATGAGCGCGCATAGCCATTTCCGCTCCCTTCACGTCGTCTTAAACACAAGGCCATACGCAGTCAAAGTAGCTCTAGCCAGTGAGCTTCAGCCAGCCTTTACAAGTGTGCGTGTTGCTTGGGAAAAAATAAGTTACAACCAACTTTTTATGACGATGTTATTGACCAGTTCATAAAGAAGAACCGTAGGGTAGAATTTGTATTCAAGTAGCTAAATTGAAAAAGATAGAATATCATTTGTAAAATAAATGTTGTATTTGTATGATTAAATGTACATAAATTTCTAAATATATAGTTTTAAATGGTCAGTAATTCATTATTCCGCTAATCAGACTTCAATCACACATCTCACTCCCTGAATGATAACAAGAGCAAGCGTGAATTTCAAGACCAGCATTCGCCCCTGTTGGCTAAAAATAAATAAATGTTAACTGTTTTGGCTAATGAACCAAGCATTCTAGGCATTTTAACCCTTCGTCTGTTTTGATTTTACAATGGAAAGGGAAGATTTAATGGGAATTGGCAGAGAGTAACATAATGTGAATTACCTCGAGATACAATGCGTCTCAAGGTAATTCACCGATGTGAATTACCTTGAGACGCATTGTATCTCGAGATATCCTGTTCACTGTACTCAGCATTCGCAATAATTTCATAACGCCATCTCATAAATGAAAGAACGTGCAAATTCCCCATGAGGTTGACGCTCCTGATGAAATAAAATATTATGATAGATAAGCATAAATTTAATTTATGCTTATCTATCTTTAAATATATCAAGTATATATCTTATCTATAAGTATATCAAGAACAAAAGATTCTCCTCTGGCTACAGCGACTCACAAATCCGGGGCCTCCCAAAAATAAGTTCGAGAATTACAGTCAAGATTTCACTGCTGTTTTTCTGAAGCACACTCAGACAATCCTTTCCACGTTGCTTGGTGGCTAATTTCTATAAGGAAGTCCACTTCCTTACAAAATGTCCGATGGAATGCCAACGGTTTGAGAATTACTTTAACTACAAGAATTCGGGTCCAGTACTATGCTCTTGATATCCTTATCAACGAAATCCATTTCCTTGCCAAAACCAAAACTTAGGAACTCTATTTCTTTATCGTAACGACACACCAGCTACAGTTACTGGTACCGTCATTTTGACAAAAAGTAATGAGATCGTTAATCCTATAATTGAGATTATCGGAGCTGAAATTCATGTAGCCAACATGGGCATAAGATATATTCTGTATATAACCCCCCCCCCCAAAAAAAAAAATAAATAAACGATTACTTGACTAGTTCAGAAGTGGTGTTAGGCACACCCCAGAGAGTACTAATCGAAGGCGAACTGACCCGACAATCGGAGTCGAAACTCTAATTCTTGAACACTGATCTCTGTGGCAAATTATGAAAGCGAAAGCGATCATAATTTGCCACAAACCCGCAAACCTTTTCCACCAATCTACTGAGAGCAAAAAGCAAAGATATTCTCCGACAACTTGGAGAAACGACTTAACACCCTCCCTGCTGATTTGAATTCCATAGACAAGGTCATGCCAACGTATGCATTTGATAACTTGCAAAAATGCTGTGAATCTGAGAGAGAGAGAGAGAGCGGGGGGGGGGGGAGGTCGTCATTTAACCACGTTGCCGTCAATATGGATAAAATACATCACTCCAGTCAAATCATACCAGTCTGGCCCGCCGAAAATCATAGAATTTTCAAAACGTCATATACAAAATTTATTTAAATTAAGGGGATATTAAATCCCACATTGTTTTAAAACCGAATAAGAAACTCAAAGATTGGAATCAGAGAGTTTCATGCCGAATATAGTAAACTATAAAAGTATCGGCGACACTAGCGTTAGCCAATGTAAGTGATCCTAGTACGTAGTACAATACCGGGCAGCTCGTTGCGAAGGTGGGGGAAGTTCAGATCGCTATTCTTAGGTATTTACCATAATGTTGAAAACACATTTCCTAGGAAATGTATGCTGTTATTACATTATGGTGGGAGGTCTCCACCCAGACCGGTTTCAGCCTTTTTTGATGCTTCATCAGTGAGTAGCTAGACCAAATAGATGCCAAAGGGTATAGCGAAAAGAACGTATATACTCTGCTATACGAGTTGTCAAACTGGCATTAAGTTACTTAAATATAAAGAGCCAATAGGCTTCATTTCGGTGTGAAACTCTCTGATTCCAATCTTTGAGTTTCTTATTCGGTTTTAAAACAATGTGGGATTTAATATCCCCTTAATTTAAATAATGTTTATATCGCCGAAATGAAGCCTATTGGCTCTTTATATTTAAGTAACTTAATATACAAAATATTATTAATAGATAAGCATCAATTGAATAACTCTATACATAAATATGGTCATGCGTAAAATCGCTGTAAAGCAGAGTTCCATTGTGTAAAGTGTGGTGATAATCAACCGACATCCTCCTGTTATAAGCCCTGAACCACACGAGCAAAGTGTGCCAGCTAGGAGGCGCCATCATCCAGCATATTACAAGGGTTGCAACATCCAATCAATCAGAAGACAACAAAAAAGCATGAGATTCCACATCGCTGACTGTGTCAAAGGAAATAGCAGCATCGCAATCTGGAATTCCTATCTACAACAGCGCCATCGAAATCTTATGTTAAAGCAGTAGCTTCGGAAGCAACCTTCTTTGATTATCACTTCTCATTCACTGATTAAAAAAAAAAAACGTACACATAAATTATTTTCTCTTCACTAAACTTTTTTACTGAAAGCATATTCGAACGTAAATTACTGATGAATGAATCTCAGCTCTCCATGAATAATGACATTAATGACTTTAGGGGTGAAGCAAGAAGCTTTTCATATTCAGCTCCCCATTGACAATTGACAATTGACATTTGTGCCTTTAGGGATTGAAGCAAGATGCTTTTCATATCCCCCGTTATCTGTTGTGGTTACAGTGAGGGTAAAACTTATGAGCAGTTTGCTCGCCCTGAATGGGCATGGAGATTATGCATCGCTATGGGATGCTAATATAGCTTTTGGTCTTCTATATTTGAATATGTCCGTTGGATCGTATGCTGCAGCTTGCTGAACCAAATCGTTGGGATGTGTGGACGTCTTTAGGAAAAACTTGGTGGCTAAGGATTGTAGAAAAGAGAAAATATAGGGAATATCTGTGTATCTGTGGAGTTGCTTGTTTCTAACATACCACGGGGCGTTCAGAATCATTCTCAAGCACTTGTTCTGCACTCGCTGTATTTTGATAATGTTAGCATTAGAGGTGTGGCTCCAGGCAGGAGAGGCATAGGTGATTATAGGACGAATCGTCATCTGGTATAGTTGCAATTTGATTCTGTTGCTGAGCTTGCTATTTCTATTAATTAACGGATAGATCTGAGCTATGGCTTTAGATGCCTTTGTGCACGCAGACTTGGTGTGCTGATTGAAAAATAGCTTTTTGTCGAGAATTACACCCAGGTAATTTGTTTCTGTCTGCCAGGGAATTTTATTATTGAATAGTAACACATCTCCTACAGGAGACATTGGCCTTTTTGAGAAAAGAACGGCTGAGCTTTTCTGGGGGTTGACTTCCAATCTCCACTTAGAGAACCAACCCTCCAGCTTTAGAATGTTTTCTTGAAGCTTTCTGGTAATGAAATGGGGTCTGAGAAATCTGGTTAGTATTCCCGTACCGTCCGCATACAGGTCCAAAATGGAAGTCATCGGATTGTGCGGGATGTCTGACACGTATATAGAGAACAACAATGGAACCAGTAGAGATCCCTGCGGCACTCCAGCAAATATGTGGCGCTGGGAGGATGTAGAACCGTTGATTTTTACTTGCATTGATCTATTCTGAAGATATGAATGGATGAAATGAACCATTTTAGTGCGATACCGGCTGAGATAAGTTTGCGCAGGAGTCCAAAATGCCAGATTTTGTCAAATGATTTGGATAAGTCTAGGAAAACAGCGCCTGTGCACTGGCGCCAGTTGTAGCTGGAAGTGATGTATTCGACAATTCTGTGGATTTGCTGGGTAGTACTATGATGTTGCCTAAAACCAAACTGTTCTTTAGGGAGGATGTTTAGGTCATTTACTGATGTTTGGAGTCGTGAGAGGATGACCTTCTCTGCAACCTTACCCAGATTTGAGATGAGACTGATTGGACGATAATTTTGCGGTAGGTGTGGGTCTTTGCCTGGTATAGGAATTACGTCAGCCAGTTTCCAGGTGGAAGGAAAATAGTGAAATCTTAAAATTGCATTTATTATACTGGTCAGGTGCACTATTGCTTTTCGGGGCAGACGTTTAATCACCCGATTAGTAATGCCGTCTGGCCCAGGAGCTTTTTTGTTCTTTAATTTTTTAATAATGTCATATATCTCAGCAGGTGATGTTGGTGCAATATGGTCAGTGCTGGTGATAGGAAGTTTGAGTGAGTGTCTGACCTTGCTGTGATCTTATGTATGTGGTCAAAGTCAAGGTTTCCATACGAAAGCCTGCATTGCTCCTCTAAGTTATATGCTATAACTTCTGCTTTGTCTACATCTGTGTGAGCAAGGCCATGGTCAGGGAATATTGGGGGAAGGGATCTGTCTTTGTTTTTGATATTTTTCAGTAGTCCCCAGATGGAGTGATCAGTAGGTGAAATGGGGGATAACTTTTCATCCCATACTTGGTCTCTATGAGCTTTGAGTGCATCTCTTACTGCTCCATTTAATCTGTTTAGATTTATTTTATCTTGTGGTGCACACGTGTTACGGAATCTTTTCCTTGCTCTGTTTTTGTCTCTGGTCAAGTTCATGATGTCTTCAGGCAAACGATCTGGCTTGCGAACAGATTTGTAGAAGGAAGCTACCTTTATAGCAGAATTAATTTGTTGTGTGAGATTTGTAACTGCGGTTTCTACTTCTTCTTTCGTGCGTATATGAGGAACAGGTCCAATATAATCCTTGAGTGCTGCTGACAGTCTTTCCCATGCAATGTAGGAGTAAGAAGGTGGACATAGGTATTCTTGATTTCCCAGCTGTAGTAGAATTGGATTTTGATCGGATGATAGTTCATCCATAGATATGATGCTGTATTGAAGTTTAATATCCTGCAGGATAGCTATATCCAGAATGTCAGCAGTGCCGAACGTACTGAGATGAGTTGGTTCGGTGGGGCCTGCCACAACAGCGTTGCTTGATCCTAAGTAAATGGAAAGGATGCAACCATTCTTGTTTGTAGTTGTACTATTCTACACAGGATGCTTGGAATTCAGATCCCCGGCAATAATGGTGGGGCTCGCTGATGCATAAGATGGCATTAAGATCAGAGTGAAGTAGAGATTTTTGGGGAGGGTTGTACGCTGAGTAGATTTTCAGTTTGCCAGTGGAGCTGGTGACAACTTCCACTCCTGTGATCTCAAGGTTAGTGGTTGAAGGATGCTCACAGAGTGGTGCTTAATGTGGTTTTTAATGAAGATGGCAGTGCCACCGCCTCTGTAGAGTAGTCTGTCATTTCTGTATAGGTGATAGCCCTTATTGTAGAATTGTTTGAGGGTTTTAAATGAGTTTCACTGATTAAAATAATATCTGTTGATACCTATATGTGAAATCTCGGAGTTCCAGAATTTTATTTTTGAGGCCATTTGCGTTCCAAGCAACTATCTGAATAGATGCTGGAATGAGTTTGTTACTATTCATTTATTAGAGCTGTGAGGATAACCTTCGTTTCACAAAGAAATCTTTTAGTGGAGGTTTCAGTAGGGTTTGATAGGCTGACATTTTGTAGCATGTTTGCTAGTGAGGCCGTAATAACAGCTGTTAGGTTTTTCGGTGCTGTTGGTTGATTTTGTTCTGGAATTGGTCTAATTGCATTGGTCACATCGGCATAACTTCTTGTTTGCTTTTGGGTGTCTCTATTATTGGAGGTCTCTGACTGTGGCCGCTGAGTCTCCGGTTTTGATGCCTGGGCCTCTGGTGTTCTTGTACTCTAGGAGGAGGGCTGATTGACTGTCTCCATCGGTCTATTCTTTGGGTGCTGAGTACATCCTTTGTAGTTCGCAGGATGAGAGCCACTGTAGTTGGCACATTTGGCCGATGTGGTCCTCGGCTTTGTGTAGGTATTGGTTGGGTGGCTGTCTCCACATTTTAAACATCCATATTCCGCTCTACATAGATTCTGGGCATGGCCAAACTTCTGGCACCTGTGGCAATGCCCAGAAGATGATCTTTTCCGGAGTGGTTCTAGTGTGACGATGAGACCACAGACTGTTTTTAAGTTGTAGATATCCTTGTATATTTTATGAATCTCAACAAGGACTAATGGCATGGGAGTCTTGCCTGCTTTGTACATTCTGCTGACCTTGACTGGAGGCAGATCCTGAGAATTTAGATCAGCAGCTATTTCTGCTGTGTCAATGTCTTCGCAGACACCACGAAGGACCTCTTTTATGAGCTGAGCGCAAAGGTATGATACTGGATGCCTCTGTCCAGTTCTTTGGTCAACCTTCTATAGTCTGTCACTGTTGCTGGCTGGATCTTTATGCCTTCATCCATGTTTTTGTCCTTAATGAAGCCAATATGCATATTGGACATTGTGGATCTTAAAGCTGCCCACTTATGCTTTTCTCTAAGGATGATCGGAGGCACCTTTTCTTTGGGAGAAATAGCGGCGTCTGAACCATGAGAATCCTGTTCCATTTCAGTATTGTCATTGTGCGGTTCATCTGTTGTTCTTCGCTTTTTGCCTGCGCGCACTTCTACAAAGTCTGAAGGAGTAGAAGGCACCGATTCTAAATGATATTCAGCGACAACGTCTGAGATACATTCGGGTGGAAACGTGTCATACAATTTCACTTTTCCCGGCCAATTATCACTCAGCAGCTTTCCTAGTCTGAGGAATTCCATGTATGCTTCCTCGAATTTGGTCTCATTCAGAAGTTTTGCCATTTCAATAATTTAAAATGTGTTAAGACACAGATGGAGAAAGAGTAGAGATTTCTCAGGTGTCCCGAGCAGGTAAAGATAATTCTGTGGACTTTTGAGGGTCCACTAGCAAATCCCGTAGACACTCTTAGGTGTCTACCAGCAATAAAATGTCACTATAAGAAACAAACAAAGGCGATACTAGCGGCTGTAGGCCTAGCGTATCGCTCTTGTAATTACAAATGACTTACTTGGATAAAGCACTATGGAAAATAAAGTGACTGTTTATTGTATCAAGCAATTAACTACAATTACTAATGAATAAGCATAAATATAAATCGCTAAAAACATAATCAAATTCACAATTCACCATCAATAATACACGACACGAAACACTAACACGCGAGCCGCGATCTTTCATCTTCTTCAGCTCCCCATGATAACTGATAACTTCTGTGGCATGATGGATATCAGTCCCGTGGACTCTGATCCCTTCATCGCTATGAATAATTCCCGGTTTAATGGAAAATATTTTTGAGCACTTGGCACGCCCTAAATTAGGGCTGTGTTCAGAGATTTCAATCTGTGATCAGGGCCGCCTTTGGACGTTCATGTTTCCATCTGTCTTTTTCATCGTAATCTGATGACTCACGAATGAGTAGGTTGGGATGTAGTGATGCCTGAGCAAAGTACTTGGTTGCTATCTGGAGGGGAAATGTAGGTATGTCTTGTAGGTTTCCATCTTGATGGAGAATAGTGTTCCTTACAAACCACGGGGCATCAAAGATCATTCTGAGGCATTTGGTTTGGATTAATTGTAATCGTTTGATGTTGCTATGAGAGTTGTGGCTCCACGCTGGCGAACCATAAGTTAGAATAGGTTTGATGATTGCTTTGTATATTCTTAATTTGTTTTCTGGACTGACTTTGCTTCTAAGGTTGAGTAGAGGGTAGAACTGAGCTATTGCAGAGTTTGCTTTGTTGCAAGCATGAGTGATGTGGGAGTTGAAGCTGAGATGATTATCTAGTTTGATTCCTAGGTATTTTATTTCTTTTTGCCATGGGATAACAGTATTGAACATCGTGATTGCTCCATGATGGTCTGCTTTCTTCCTTGTTAATAGAATGGCCGTGCTTTTATCTGCATTAACATCAATTCTCCATAACCGAAACCATTTTTCAAGATTCTTTGCTGCATTTTGTAATCTTTGAGTGGCTAGGTATGGTCTGACCGATCTGGTCAGTATCGCCATGTCATCCGCATAAAATGCCATGGTGGTTGATGTTGTGCTTGGAACATCTGAGATAAAAATGTTAAAGAGTAACGGCGATAATTGAGCCCACGAAGTTTCACTTGAAATTTTCGGTCTTTTAGGTAAGAGTCTATGATTTGGATGAGGTTTAGTGAGTATTTTGCAGTAATTAGTTTGTGGATGAGGCCTTTGTGCCACACTTTATCGAAGGCCTTCGCCACATCTAGGAAGATTGCACCTGTATGCTGTCTCCAGTTGAATCCAATAGTTATGTATTCTATGAGTCTGTGGATTTGTTGCGTTGTGCAGTGTCCAGTTCGAAAACCAAATTGTTCTTTTGGGATTAGACCTAGATTGTCCGTTTCACTTTGTAGGCGTTTTAGAATTACTTTTTCTGCTATTTTCCCTAGGCCTGACAAGAGGCTGATAGGTCTGTAATTCTGGGGGAACTGAGGCGCTTTCCCTGGTTTGTGGATAAGGATTACATCTGCCTGCTTCCAGCGAGTGGGGAAGTAGCTGAGTCTTAGCATTGCATTAATGATAGCCACTAGATGCATTATTGTTTTGTGAGGGAGTGCTTTTATAATTTTGTTTGTAATCTGATCAGGACCTGGTGCTTTTCTGTTATGGAGGTTCTTGATGATTTGGTGTATTTCGTTTGGTGTGGTATAGTTTGAGTTGTCACGAGTGGTGGAACGACGAAGTGCACAGCGTACTTGCTTGTGGGTTTTTTCAATGAAGCGCAAGTCCGCATGAGTGTAGTTTGGTTGAAATTGCAACTCCAGAGAATCTGCAAAAGCTTCTGCTTTTTCATCATCTCGGTAGACTATACCTTTTTCTCCATGTATTGGTTTTATGTTGGGGTGAACGCTGCGGAGGGCTTTAGTGATTTTCCATGGTGAGTTATCTTCAGTTTTTAAGGAGCTTAGTTTCCTTTCCCATTACTGATTCTTATGGTCTTTAAGTGCGTATCGGACTAGGTTTGTTGCTCTGTTAAGCTCTTGTTTATCCTGAGGTGATAGTGTTGTACGGTACCGAAGTCTAATTCTGTTTTTGCTGCGGATAAGCTTCAGAATCTCTTCTGGGAGCAGGCTAGTTTGGGCTGGAACGATAACGGGGAAGCTGTTGCAAGGCCAGTTTGGATTGTGCTTTCCAGTTCATTGATCGCTATGTCTACTTCTTTGGGTGAGGAGATAGTTGGGACAGGGCCTGTGATGTTGCTGAGAGTTGAGTTGAGCTTCTTGAGATTTATGTAGGATTGATCGGGGATGGTTAGATCCCTTATAGTCCTTATAAGGACTGGCTTAAAGGGGCGAAGCAAGAATGCTTTTCATTTTCCCCGTTATCTGTAGAGGACGGTGTAAGGATAAGGTGTTATGAGCTATTAAAGCTCTGATCATGGCAGGAGGGTAACAGCAATAGCCGAGCCTCAGTTAGAACTTCATTGGCTACAGCATTGCCATGCATTATCCTCCAAGGGTAATGGATTGAATGAATCAATCCTCTTCATCTCCTAAACCAAAAGTATAAATCTAATATATAAAATATAAAATGGTGTATGAAAAGAAAAGAGTATGAATCACGCTTTAGATGTAGAAACAAGTATTAATGTTGATTTATTTAGCTGCACTGGTTGTAGAAATAAAAATAATTAATATAATAAAAGTAAGGACAATTGTTGGGGTATTCTAGATTTGCAACTCCGATCTCATATTTATTTCCATAGATTCAAATTCCTAGTGTATTGTACAACGAGATACATTTCATATCTATCCGCTTTTAATCACATCTAAGGGAAATAATACACTGTATTTCAGAAACAAAACTAGGTCGGACTTGCGCAACTATTCTAATAAAGAAATAATACCAGCATTCACATCTCTGTTTGTACTGTTGCCTAGATACGAAGCCTTGCACGAAACTGACACTTTTCCGTGTTTATACCAAGCGTCACCAGACGTTGATTTCTGGAGGTCAACATATAATGGCAGAAGCACGATAAAGCTAACCCAGTTGCCACACATGAATGGTTGCTATTGTTCCATATTAGATCTGGAACTAGTTCCGAAATCCTCATTATTTTGATACGCATTTTTGCGATAAAAATGTTCGCACACAGTGATTTGACTCAATTCTATCTCGTGCTGCACTATTGTAACAGAGTACTTTTTTATTTACTTAAACGACTACTGTTAAAGCAGAATTCGATGCAGGAATTCTGAATATTTTATTCAACAAGTAATGGGAA
The DNA here is from genome assembly GCF_054136105.1 of Typopeltis vanoorti. Taxonomy (NCBI): domain Eukaryota; kingdom Metazoa; phylum Arthropoda; class Arachnida; order Uropygi; family Thelyphonidae; genus Typopeltis; species Typopeltis vanoorti. The sequence goes on from NC_143566.1 coordinate 101,864,802, forward strand.
TAACTAGAATTTCTAAGTTACTATGACAGTAGCCATCACTCGCACGCGTGTGTGTATGTATATGTGTGTATGTACGGTAAAATAACACTTTATCATTTTGACTAACTCCGTTCGTTCAATTTATTTTAATTAATATTCAGCATATTAGTAGATGATAGCCGAAAAGTTATTTAAAAAATAACTTTTTTTAAAAAAAATAACAATTCTCCTGAGCAGTGTTATTGTCCTTTAAGCGGTGCCATATCAAAACAACTCTCGTGCAGATAAAAATTCAACATTAAAAAAGTTGTGTGTGTGTGTGTGATAATTATAAACCTTGCTTTGAAAGCTGAAAAGTATTTTTTTTTTTTGCTATTTATCAAAAAATAGTAATAGTTATTTATTATTTTATAGACTACTTCTTTTATTATTCCCAACAAAATTACGTTTTCTGTTGTTGTTTTTTAACTTCCGTAAAAATAAAATAAAGCTTTTAGAATTTATATTCTCTAACAGGGTAGACACTATCCTCTAGCTCAAACGTTTTTTAAATCCGTTGACAGCAACTTTCCGCTTTCGTTCCTTCAAAAAGATTACTCAGTCAGTTTAGCCAGCATGCATAAACAAAGCTTTTTTAAAACTTTTTTAAATAACGAAACCTGTGATGCGATCATAATTAAAAGAAACACGTATTAACCACAGTGAAAATTATTTAATTGTAAATATTTCATCCTAAATATCTTGGAACATCATCAGTACAGTAGTTTTAAACAATAATAGGAATAACATACAGTTAGGGCGCATGATTATAATAGAATCTCATTAAACGTGCATAACGTGCTACAGTAGTAAAAAAAATAAAAAATAAAAAATAAATAATTATTTAACACAATTTTGTATGACAAGTTCCCATACTTTAGGAATAGTAAGAACGTCGTTGCGGTTTAAGTTTGGTCTGTGTAGTAGGGCTTCAGAACTTTCTTTGTATAAACGTTCATGTTTATATAAAGATCTATGTAAATCATTCGTCTTTTTAAACCGCAGAAATCTGGCCTCTCTCAACAGGGAAGTGAAAATCCAAACCACAGGATCCATTGGGAAAAGTCTAAACTTTTACATAGATCTTTATATAAACATGAACGTTTATACAAAGAAAGTTCTGAAGCCCTACTACACAAACCAAACTTAAACCGCAACTACGTTCTTACTATTCCTAAAGTATGGGAAATTGTCATACAAAATTGTGTTAAATAATTATTTATTTATTTATTTTTTTGTACTACTGTAGCACGTTTAATGAGATTCTATTGTAATCATGCGCCCTAACTGTATGTTATTCCTATTATCGTTTAAAACTGTTGTACTGATGATGTCCTAAGATACTTAGGATGAAATATTTACAATTAAATAATTTTCACTGTGGTTAATACGTGTGTTTCTTTTAATTATAAACAAAGCTAACACAGTAAATAACTGTCGCCATCTTGCATTCCTAATGATAACTAGTGTGTGAGTTCTATGATCGATTTTTCTGAGTTGTGGATTTTTCTTGCTTGTGCCAGCAATTGGACAACTGGGATGCTATTCTAAAAAAAAAATTAAAAAAAAGTAAACAATTTACAAAGAAAATTATTCAGTCAACGCAGTATTGTTTCTAGGTTTAATTCCTCTCGTCCCTTGTCAAACTTTACCGAATCTTCGAAGTCTTTTATAATTAACATTTAACTTTCCTTAATACACTCCTACTCCGTCATTATACTTTTACTTTATACAAATTACTAAAGAGATTCTTTAAGACTGACACAAAGAAATTTTTCAATACATGACCCACAGAGAGAGAACTACGGGTCATCCCTGGACGTTGTGTTAGAGAGTGGCCAGTATTGGTCGATATGAATTCGATACGCACTGAATTGTTTGCTTGGGGATGGAGCATGAGGGAAAGAAGAATTGCGAGAAGTAGCAGTGTGCCCTGACAGTGAATGATTTTAATGAGAAATAGGAGCAGTATTGTGTAAATAATGATTACTGTGGGTCTCCTGCAATGAGTTTTCTGACCCTACGAATTATAATAATAATAATAATAATAATAATAATTGCCAGAGGAAATGATTCGTTTAGATATTTAAACGGGAAAAAATCTTCTTAAATTCATTTTTAAAAATAGGATTTCACTTATTATGAAAAAATAGATATCTATGAATTAAAGAGATTGAAAAAAAAAAAAGAAAAAAATCATTTCATATATTTATTTACTTATTTTTATAAAATGATTTTTTATTTTTAGCATTTCAACTGATGAAGCAAATTTTCTAACCCTAGCGATGGCATTTAATGCGTAGTGAAATAATTATAATTATATGCCAAACAAAGAATTTTAAAAAAAATCAACGTATGAAGTTTTTTGATAAGCTGATATTTTATCGATAACTGATTGATTCAATCTCATTTATACGAGATACAGTACATTATTAGACGCATAATTCATCTAATTGGTGGGAGCATTTCGTGTAGGCGTTAATGACACAGTAGATAACCATCGTTTGAGCTTCTTATAAAACACAATTTTCTATCTCTTTCTCGTCTCAGAATTTCCGGGAACTCGAACATCGGTAGGTGGGCTCGACCACCGTGAGGATCTTCCCCCAACACCCTTGATTGCAACACACTACGAGGTTCTTTATGTTCTCCTACTGGGACTATTGAATTTTGTCTCGTGTGATACATATCGGAAACTCCTAGCCATAGCAGGGAAGTTTTGTGTTCACTTGCGTGCAGGTGGTTTGTCTGTGCGGTAACTGATAGACCACTGTCATATCATCGAGTGATAGATTACAATGGCTTAGTCTATAAAAGATGATAGTAATTCGACTATTACGACTTGATAAGTACGCCATTGGAAGGATAATAAAGCAGAAAAATATGACGCTAGTTGAATAAACGTTAGAAAGATAGAAAAAATATTGATTAGTAGGGTTTGAGGAGGGAAATAATATAGAACGGAAATGTATAAGAATTACGATTGATATGACCTTGAAATTTTCAAATAAATTATCCGTTTATTGTATATATATTTTTTTCAATATTGTGGGAACTCGAAAAGAAACTATTCCCATTTTCTTGATATTTATATCAAGTTTTCAGAAGTTACCTTGTTTTCTATCAAGACCTGTCATGCTTAGACCCTGTGTTTATCGACAAAAGAGAAACGACTTCAAATTACAGCAATTACGACAAAAACTAGGGTAAACATGTTTACCTCAGTGTCCCCCATGCATAGTTAAGTGTTATTTATCAGAGCAGCAATTTGAACTTTTCGTCAAGTACGACTTCGTTACTTAGTAAAAGAGATTTCCCGCTAATAAATTATCTAAGTACTACATATATTTACAAGATAAATAGAACCTGGTACATCGGGGTTAAGTATTCGTTCTTGGATTTAATAGTGTTTATCTTGAAACTCCAGATTTTTTAAATATAATTTTAAGGTATTTTATAGTATTTTTAATGTTTTTGCATAAAGCTTTATAATTTATTTTGCATAGCATTGTGCATATCATTTCATGTTTTGTGTTTTTCATTATATTTTAACTTGGATTTTTTTTCTATTTTATTTCTGCGCAATATTATTTATAGTGTGACGTAGACTCACCTACATTTCGGTTAAGGAAGCAAAATGAAAGTTTTAATTTATTCCGGTAAGCTTTTCATTTCAATACAAACAAGACCTAATTCAACAGTTGGAACCTCTAGATTAGCTTCGCGCTTCCCACCTGTTGAAAAATAATGCAGCGACTATTTCATAAAATTGCATTTATGTTGCTGGTCACGTGTCACGTCTGCTGGACTTTACGCAGACGACATACAATCAGCAATCAACGTCATTGCAAAAATGTGCGCTTCAGCTTTCCTAACGCAAATATTTTATTAATGTAAAGTTCTTCAAATTCCAAATAAGCCAATTCTAGCACACTTATAAAATATGAAGTCATATTTCGGAACGACAAATATAGGTGGCATTAAAATATTTTGGTGAAAAATATTCTGCTAGAATTCGCAAGCGTATTTATTTATTATAATATATAAAGACAAATAGCACTTTTGAAATTGATGCTTGCATTTCATTTCAAGGTTATTTTACTGACATTCTTAAACTCATTGGTTAAAAAGGAAAAAATGGAATATGTCAAAAAAAAATAATAATAAATAGATAGCGAACATTACCTTATATGTAATGGACGTTATTTCTTCACATCCTTTTCTGACCAGTTATCCTAGAACGCATTAACTTCATTTTTGTTGTTTCCTTCCTCCTCCAACGACCTTGAAACGAAACACCGTAATTTCACTTATAATTCCCATATTTTTTCTTTTTCTTTTTTTGTATGATTTTCAAAAACAAGTCAGTCCAGTGAAAGCAACGTAAAAAACATATAGCAGTGGCTTAAGAGTTTTCATTTTCTTAAAAAAATAAATAAAATAATAATAATAAATAAATAAATAAAATAACAAAAATTTTAATTTATACTTGGTATCGGAAACAGACTGCTATAATAGTATACTCCAATTGCAGTTTGACACATACATTATAATGCACATCAGTTGATAAAAGGCGTTAGCTGATATTCATTATAATGCAAGTGTCAAATTACAGTTCTAGTACATTATTAGCAGTAATATTTGTTTCCAATATCAAGTATATATATATATTTAAATTTTTTTTCTTATTTCATTTTTATTTTATTTTTTATTTAATATTAATATTGTTTGATTGTTGTTTTATTTATTTTTTTAATAAAACGAAAAGTCTTTAAATATATAATATTCTTTATGGCGTTTTTAATAAATAATACTTTTTGCGTAATTTAGTTTACTCTCGTCTTTTATTATTATTATTTGAGAACTGCACATGATAATTAAGCTTTGATTCTCGCTACTGGAGTGCTAATTGAATAGAAATTGGTTTTCCAGCTGCAGTTAATCAGTAGGCGTACTCAATTATCAGAAGCGTAATTGCAATTGGTGATAATTCACACTGACATTCTTGCATCAGGCTCAAATGTTATAACCTTACCATAAGTGAGTTGGGTTAAAACTAATTCACATTTTTATAACTTTCATTTTTTTTATAGTTGAAATTATTTTATCGTTTCAAATTGATGACAAATAATCTTAAATATAAAACACTAAATGAACAGCAGAAACATTAGCGTCTGATGCTTGGTTGCTAGATAAGATTAAAGTACCGAAGCTACAAATAAAACAGCTTAAAACAATTTTCCAACTAATCGTAATATATGTAGTTGAAATCAGTCGCCATAGTGTGACACTGAAATATGAGGGTGGTCTGAAAAGTTCTCCGCATAACAATTTAAAAAACGAATTTATAATTTCGAAATTATTTTTATTTTTCAACATAATCTCCCTTAAGACTAACACCTTTATTCCAACGATGCTCCAGAGCCATTATCACGTCCCGTGATTCTTAGTAAGATCTGCAAAATACCCCTCTACAGCTGCAATCACCTCTTGATTCGAAAAAAAAAAAAAACGCTGACCAGCAAGGAAGAGTTTTAGTTTGGTGAAGAGATAGAAGTCAATATTTGGTGAAGGAAGCCAAATCTGGGGAATTGGGTGGATGTTACAACAATTCATAGTGCAGATCCCTTAATTTTCCCATTGGCAAAAACAAAACACCTTTGTGCGCAGGTGCATTGTCTTGATGAAAGATGATTTTTTTCTCTACAAACCGGATCTTTTCTCACGAATTTTTTTCGTCCAGTCTGGTTAAAGGATCGGAATAATATTCCCCGGTTATTGTTTTACCCTTTTCAAGATATCAAGATAATTAATAAACAAAATGCCTTTAGCATTTTGTTTATTAATTACCCAAAACACCGATGCCATGATCTTTCTTGCTGATGGAACCGACTTTGTCTTCTTTGGCTTCTGTCCACTGTTTTGTCTGCTGTTTGGATTCTGCTGAGTAATGGTGAATTCAAGTCTCATCCATAGTAATAAATCGCCGCACAAAATCAGTTTTATTCTTGTTAAAACGTTCCAAGCACTGTTCAGAGATTTTCATGCAAATGCGTCACCCATCTTGCGCAAAGCTTTTTCATTGGAAACACACGTTCTTTTGAAATATCTATAGTCTCAGCAATTTCACACACTTTGACTCGCCAGTCAACCAATATCATATCGTGAACTTGATCAATGATTCTTGTGTTGTTACACTTTTTGGACCATCTTCAAATCTGGTACGGACACATTTAAACTCTAAGAAATGGGCTAAGAAAACCCATTTCTTAATTGTCGAAAGCGAAGGAGAAGAGGGCCCATAAACTTTTATGAACTTCGAATGAATTTCTGTTGGCGTTAAACCTTCTTTTACAGAGAATATTATAACTGCACGATACCCAATTTTATCCATTTCAAGGGATACAGACAACAATTTTGCTTCACACAGCTTTATAAAACAAACTACTTGATGCTTATGACATGTGTACCAACTTAGAAAAAAAATCTTGCCGATAGTGTTGCCATCTATGGTCTAGGCCGAGAACTTTTCAGACCACCCTCATCAGAGCACGTGACACTCTGTAATTAATGTACCTCAAATTAACTTTCAAATTATGTTATGTTAAGCCCAGAGTAAATTTTTGTTTCTTAATTAAAAAAAAAAAAAAAAAAAGAAAGAAAGAAAGAAACGTAATTTGTGATTATCACGACTTTTGCAGCGTATAACTTATATAGCTTATATAACCCTACTTGTGCATAAACGCAAGGGATCTCACCTTCTCTCCGTGGCTTCAGTAATAACAGTGGTGAAGAAACACCTGGATTCGAATCCAATCTAGAATGCCAAAAATCTTTACAAGGGATGTCTTTTACTGGGACTCAAAGCTTATCGCCGTGTTTTGAGTAAATTATCACTCATATTTCATTCTAAATATATATATATATATAAAATTACTTATGGAATTTTGTTTTATCAAATTTACATTTATCTGTCTAGTTCGTATTAATTTTTTAATATTTTTAAATTTATCATTATTAGTTATTCAATTTAGATTTATTTCAGAATATTTAAATATTTTAATTTTTATATTTATTAAAATTAATATATTTAAGCGGTCAAAATATTTATTTTAATATTAACATGATTGTGATATTTCAATGGATTTACTTAACTTTTTTTTTCAATGACGTAACTTGCTTTTGGAAGTGTCATGCGGTAACCCAAACCGCTAAAAAGAAAGTATTAGTTAGAATACTTTAGAATAATTTCAATATGTTTGAAACTACAATTCATATTATTGGAGAAAGAAGCCTGGAAAACAAAAAAATGTTATTGTCTAATAAAGATCATTGAATAAAATATTGATGAATAAAATTCCATCAGTATTATCAAATATCCCGAAAAGTCAAGTGCGATGAAAGATTTTTCTCGCGAGTCTAATGTTTTGCAGTACATAAAATAAAACAACTGATAAGCGTCACTTTCACCTAAACTCTACAGAAGTTTTTCGAATGTAAAACCCGTGACTGTTTGTTCCAGTTAACATGTCGGTCAAGTACGGTCTCTTGTCAATGCTCTTTCACGGTTCAATCTGTTGGATGAAAAAAAAAAAAATATTAAAAAAGTAGGTAGAAAGGAAGCATGCTTCTGAGGCTAATTAATTCTACTATCAAACAGCTGTATACCCCACTTTACATTTCTGTTTCACCACCTGTTATAAAATGAGTCAGATTCAGTCATTTTTTTTACCTTGCTTCGAAAATTCAGTGGGGCGCCATCTAGTACTTTAAAAAGGAATTTCTCATGGAATAATCTTTTAGGTACTATATGGCGCTACACTAAATTTTGAGCTGTGAAGCTCGTGAGCAATTTTAATTTTGAAATCAACCATCATTAGCAAATTTCGCAATATTATAAAATGCATCTAAAACACTTGTGTGACTTTAAATTTTTATCTACCTTGTATATAAAAATTAAAACTTGTATATAAAACATAAAAGTCTTTACAGTAAAATTTCATGTTATGTAATGTTTTTTCTTCTATTTGCTTGAAGAACGTAGGCAGAGTGATGGGTATAAGTCAGTACCGGTTTTACGTATAAGCTAAAAAAGCTACAGCTTAGGGCTTCGCAATCTGCCGGGGCGTCAAATAAATAAAACAAAAAAAATATATATAAAAATTGATAAAAAAATATTCGTAGAAAAATCACTCAAATGAAGTCAGACATATCACGATGATAATTTCTAAATAATTTTAAATATACAAAATATAACATTAAAATAATTTTGGCGCATTGTAAAAGTGATTGAGATATTTTGTCTTTTTTTTTTTTTAGCCTTATTTGTCGTTTTTAAAACCCTTTAATTATATAATTATTTCTGTGATTTTGTAAACGCATACTTTATTATTTTTTAATAAAAATTAAAAGACAATATATTTTCATATATTAAAAAGGAGTATATATTTTAAATTTTTCTGAGACCAGCTGATGTAATTTAAAACAGTAGGGGGCCTCAGCAAATCTAAATTCGGCCCTGGTATAAGTTATTGTAAGAGAGACTTGTCACTAGCCTTTGGGATCATAATAGCAAGAGAGAATGAAAGTGGAAGGAATTAGGAAAACATAAAAGCACAATAAGTCTGCTCTTTGACGTGAAACATTAAGGTCATTAGAGAAAAAAGCTTTCTCAGCAGGAAGTATTATTGACGCAACGCGCTCTAGGCGTCCAGCATAAGACTGACTTATGTGGACATTGCAAACACATCCTATTCGAGATCCTCACACAAATCAATGTGCAAAAACTGGAATTATACAATACTTATTCGACATTGCAAAAAATAAATGAATAATTTATTGATTTAGTTTCTTCAAGATTCCCTTATTTCATGATAAGAAATAACCTAAGAGCCAAATGCAAAACCCTCTGCAATTTCAAAGCAACTTCGATACAGACAAAAGTTGTATTTCCTTAAGCTCTCTGGGCAGTTTCGAAACGTTTACGATGCATTTATTTGGCTTCGAAATAATAATTGATTTTTAATGTCCTTTCATTTCGCTTAACATGTACCTTCTTTTTTGTCTTTAAATGTACCTGCTTTTCGATTGTTTTCCTAATCTTGAATTTCGCTGAAGCCTTATTTTTATTTTTTTTTCCCGATGTTTGCGCAATTCGTCTTGTAGTTTTGTGAGTATTTTAAAATTACTTCAAGTGTTATGTGACGACCATCTCGAAGTCCCAAAAATTAAAACATGAGATCACTGACTTTAAGAAAGGAAACATTTCTATTTTCTGATAAAACAGACCACTGTTAATCTTATTGGAGGTGAGAAGTGGCTTGGTAAAATTTCCTATTTGAAAAATGAATAAAGAAATTATTAAAAAACAGTAAAGATAGAAAAACCCTTCGTTCTCCCCCTGCTAATTGTACTATCGGTGCACAAACTTTCATGGGTTCCAGGAAACACATAAAAAAACTGACATAATTTCTTTTTTTTTTCCTTCAGATTAACCATGCAGTTTCTCTATGATATAATACATATGTAAATCTATATGGATGTCGCTCCATATTAGACATGAATGGGCCAACCAGCGCACTACTTGACTATAATAAATGCAATTTGAAATGCTTTTATGTGTGATTCCAACACTTCTTTCTTCCAGTGGCGTAGCTAGAGTTGTTGCCGCCTGGGGAGATCCCTCTGTTTGCCGTCCCTCTCAATACACACCAAAAATATTACAAAAAGTCAAAACGACATATAGAAAAATAAATTAAATCACTATATTTATTTCTGAAGTAAAACTTTAATTTCCACATTCTGAAATGTTATTTTTCTTGCTTTTTCTGTTAGCAAAATCGTCGAAGACATTGGCGAAGTCTATTTTATAGTAATGTAGGTAATCTTTATCAAATTTTATTTAGAAAAACTGCTCTCACAACTAGCAACACTTACAGCAATTGTGAGGAAAATTCAAAGTAGTATTATAATATTTGGAACTGAGTTCTCGAGACTGTATTTTAGAATTAACCGCAAAAGTTTAACATGGTTCAAAGTGCTGACCGGGGCGAACCGACCCCGGCGACACTTTGAACACACCCCTTAGCTACGCCACTGCTTCTTTCTGATTTACGCACAAGCGTAGACCCACACTTCACCATGTAGGCGTTCCAAACCAAAACCGAACGAACTAGGTAATTAATCTTTAATCCCGTAGTGTCCTATATGCGTATTACGTATGTTCTTCTGGCCAGTTTGCTTGCTTTGAGGAAAGAAAAACCATCACCACCTTATGAGACCGGCTATCTCACCATTTGATAGAAAACATCTGATTCCTCATGCATAAACGGGATTTGAACCTACGACTTTCCAACCAAAAGGCTCTTCTAAACCAACTGCGCTACGAAGCTCAATATTTCGACATTATCTAATAAAAATAAATATATTGACTGCTTCTGATGAAATTTCATGGAATTATAGAATAACCTGTACGTTAGCTTTGTTTCTACTTTGATTTTAAATATTTTTTTACTGATTGCAGGTCCAGCTGAATGGGGAAAGATGTATCCCCAGGCAGCTGGCAAGCAGCAGTCTCCAGTAGACATAATAACCTCAGAAGTTTGTCAAGATCCCCTCCTAACACAGCGTCCTCTATCTTGGAAATATGTGCCAAAGAACTGCAAAGCAATATCAAATACTGGCCGTGGTTGGAAAGTGGATATCGAATGCCAAGGCTCGTGTAAGTCCTATAGTTTGTACAATTAATTATATCTACTTTTAATCAACTAGTGTATAATAATGGACTAGTGGATTGCTTACGCTTTTATTCGATGTGTATCAGTCCTCTGTCTTGCTAAGAAAGCAATGTGTCCATTATAAATCAATAAAAATAAAAAATGGGCTAACGTGATGGCTCCCTAGCTTCGTGTAGTTGTCGCAATAATATTCTCCCAGGATTCATTACTCAATATGACCTTTCTTCGCCCACTGATGTGCGCATTACTGATTTTCTTCCCTCCATTATAACTTAACTTTTTATGATGAGTCCATACACCTGAGATTGAACCACCTATAGTAGGTTATTTTCCTAAATGAGCAAAAGAACTATTGGTTCTCATCAGAAACTAAGCAGAAAACTTATATATATCTGACATAGGATTACTACATTATTAAATCGTGCTTTTCGTCCTCTTAAGGTTTCTGCCTAGTTACTGATGTAAACCAGCTGTTTGAAATACTGTCACGCGAATGAAGCTTGAGCTGCTGGACAGAGCTCGTGCCTTTTACCTACTACAAGTCAAAGTCAACTCCGATGGAGAGAATTGTATTCTCATATTCTCATAAGCTAAGTTTCTGTACATTCGTCTATGAAATAAAGATAGATTTATAATAATCCCTTTTTCTATTAATTTACCCATCCTTAACGAATCCATTTAGGTTCTCTTTTTCAATAAATACCATACGACTTGTTTTATACCAGAAGACAGGGAGTGCGCAACTTGTACGAGTGTTGTCAATAATTTATTTTCAGTTTAAATAAATTGAATAAATCGGATAAATATATGAAAATAATGTGACAAATGATAATTGACACTGGGTTTAATAGGTGGTGATAATATGGGTAGTTAAACCGGCTAGTTTCGCCACATATGCTATAGGCTTCTTCTGGGTTACTCAGAATAATAATAAAAATCTTGGAAGTTTTTTTCCACTTGATTATACTATAAATTATATACTGTATTTAGTTTAATCCTTTATCCAGGTGTAGCAAGCAAAGTTTGCGCCTGAAGTGTCTTCAGGACTGGGGCAACTCGAGGAAAAGGTGGACTGAGTTCTCATCACTTTCCTTAGTGTTCCATAATGCAAAGCACATCCCCTTGCGGACATGTATAATACTATGCATTATGGGAAGGGTCACTACCCAGACCTGTTTTCCTGTATTAAGAGTGGGGTTACCTCTACAAAAACTCGTGAGAACCCCCAGATCACCCAACTCATTGTTGGGTGATCTGGGGATCTCAGTAACAGGCTTACCCTGTCACTGAGAGGAACTCTCAGCGTTTGGCTCTACCCAGTGGCAGGCTCACCTCACCACCAAGCAGAACCGCTCATATTTCATCTGAGGGGTAACAGCAACAGCCAAGCCTCAGTTAGAACTTCATTGGATACAACATTGCTGTCCATCACCCACGCCTCCAACCGATTTTGACCCTTACAGGTCTCGTCAGTGGGAGCCAGATCCAGAGGTGACACCAAGGTTGAAGCAATTCAGAAGTCATATTTCTATATGCCAGTTGCCAAAAGGTGTCACACCTTATTGCTAAATTAATCTGGATTAGAGAAAGATGTTGGAAGTTTTTCCCCTACTCGGTTAGACTATAAATTATATATTCAGTTTAATTCTTTATCCAAGTGTAAGCAAACAAAGTTTGCACCTGAAGTATCTTCAGGACTGGGGCAACTCGTGGAATTTGTTTACACTTGGATAAAGGATTAAACTAAATATATAATTTATAGTCTAGCCAAGTGGAAAAAATTTCCAAGATCTTTCTCTAATCCAGATTAATTTAATAATGCGTGACACCTTTTGGCAACTGCCATATGGAGATATGACTTCTCTATTACTTCCAGATTAGTATCACCATGGGACTTCAATAAAGGTCGAAAACGGTCTGGGTAGTGACCCTTCACATAATGCATAGCATTATACATGTCCGCAAGGAGATTTGCTTTGCATTATGGGATACTAAGAAAAGTGATCAGAACTCAGCCCAGCTTCACCACAAGTTTCCCCAGTCCTGAAAATATTTCAGGTGCAAGTTTTGTTTGCTTACATTTGGATAAAGGATTAAACTAAATATATAATTTAATAATAAAAATCGGGATAGTCCAGTTTAGATCTAATCACATTACTACTGGATGTGGCAGTGAATGGAGTGTTAGCAATAGTGACCATGAGGTGATTACCTATGTGGTGGTTCGTCATATGTGGATTTCCGTTAGGAAAGGATATATAAATATGAAAAACTTGAGATGGCAGCTGGATCTGTAGCATGGAATGAGAAGTTAAGCATAAAGGAAATCGATGCTACTTGGACTATGAAGATCTATTTAATATCAACAATGTCTAAATGGGTTCTGAAAGTCAGAAAGTTAAGTAAGGTTTTAAAATGAATGAATTAAGAGATTAAACTTGTCACCATGAAGATGAAGGAATTAGGAAAGGAGCATAAAAAGAACGTCAAAAATCAGTTTCATAAGGATTTTAAAGTCTAGGAAGTTTCTCGGTTAGTAACTACAATATAACTAAAATGCAGCAGGAGTAGCAATTGGCTAACTTGGTCAAAAAAAATCCAAGACACTTCTTTCGATATGTAGCAAGTAGAAGAAAGAGTGATGTTAGTCGATGAAAATGGTAGATTGGTAATTACAGCAAAGGATATAGTCGACATATTCAACAAGCAAATCACAAGGTATTTAATCCTCATAAGCGGAACATAATGATAACTTCATTGTAGAAGGAATCGTAGAGAATGGATTGATGGTGGGAAGAGATTGAATTAAACTTAAAGAGATGGAATTAAATAATAAAAAATAATGAAATGAATAGGACATTGGCTACTAGATAAATATCGGAGTGTGTGAGGGAGCGAATCTCGAAAGAGGAAACTCACTAGTAGTGTTCTATATAAATCTGCTTTAGGGTCATTGCTATAAACTTCTATGATATTGATATTGGGAAGTTTAACTGGAGATATGAAGTTGGTTGCAGATTACGAAAAGTTTAGGAAAGTATAAGGAGTTAAGCTGGTGTAGCCGAATAGCAGGATGTGAACAGACTCCGTGATTGGGTAGGTGATTAGAGCTATTGCGATGGCGATACATTCGGATTCAGTAGAAATTATTATCGTAGCTATCTCCCTAGGGTTTATAGGTCCCATTGCTAAATATATGTGTAGTTCTAATTAAAATAGCTGCAATAACATGAATAAATAAGATAATGCTTTGGCACACAGTGTTATATTTCTTGGAAATTTTGAGTCTGCATAATTTGAACAGAGTTTATTCATTCTTAGAGCGAATTTCGTCAAAGAATGTTTTTTCGTTTACGTTACATTCAAAGGATTCCGATGTTTTTTATTGCTTGTTTGATTGTTTGTTAAAAATCCACTTTCGGATATTTTTATATTTTTGCCGTGATTTGTTTGTGGTATAGTAGTACTATAACCAGTGAATTAAGTTATGTTTTCTAGTATTGTAGTTTCAGGATTGAGTAAGATATTTAAAGATCAGGATTGCGAAAGTTGTCAGACCAACACGTTGCACTGACAAGGATTCCCAGAAATCTTTCCTACACCCTAAGGATTTTGGGTAGCTAGGTTTTGGCAATGCACTACTTCATTGGATAACAAAATGCTACCTACTTTGTCCTTCTCTTCGTCCAGAAGAGGGAAACAAAGATGGTAATATTGATTTCTCTGAACACTTAGAAATATAATGAGGTAAACAAAAATGATCACATGATGTTACAGTTAACAGATTTCATAGTGTTAGTTGCCTCTGTCTAATTCTAACCTAACCAACAATATTAATTCATAAGGACTAACGTCTAAACAGGAAATATCGCATATAATTATATGTGATAATTTTTTTCTATTTAAGTGTAATGTTTTCAGTATTGCATTCATCATGTAATAGCTTTTTGCTATTAGTTTTCTCCAGTTTCGTTAAATTATATTTTAAAATATAGTAGAATCATCAATCAGCTCTAGCTATGATACGAGTCAAAGAGAAAATGATACAAGGGCTAGGGCGTACCCCTTAAGCGACGCACAGCCGCATCGCCCTACAGCTGCGAAAAGTGGACGAGGGCTAGCGCATCAAGGGCGGGTGCGGTTAAAGAAGCGACCCCAGCAGGTGTAGAGGACGTTGCGAGTGGGAAAACTGAATGTTGGAAGCATGACTGGAAGGGCAAGAGAGGTGACACACATGACGAGGAAGAGGAAGTTGGACATTTAATGTGTGAAGGAGACAAGGTGGAAGGAGAAAGGCAAAGGAACTGGGAGATGGATATAAATTGTTCTACTCTGGAGCGAATAACGAGGGAAGAAATGGTGTAGGAATTGTGGTGTGTGGCAGAATGAAGGGCAAATTACTGGAAGTGGGTAGAAGGAACGACAGGATCATGCAAATGAAATTGGGTCTTGGAGAAGAGCGGGTGGTCGTATTACGTGTATATGCCCCACAATTTGGCTGTACAGTAGAGGAGAAAGATGAATTCTGGAACGTGTTAGATGAAGAAATGAGGGTACTGGAAGAAAATGAGATGGCGATTGCCGGACGAGACTTGAACAGACACACAGGAAGACAGAATAGAGACTGTGAAAAGGTGCATGGTGGCCACGGAGTGGGAATGATGAAACAGAAAGGAGAGAGGGTTGTAGACTTTTGCAGTAGCGTTTGACCTGGCAATTGTGAACTCGTTTTTCTACAACAGGGAAGAACATTTGATAACATTTAGGAGTGGTAACAACAGTTCACAGATTGACTACATTTTGACTAGAAGAAAACATCTTAAGGTTGAGACAAATTGTAAAGTAATTCCAACAGATCAAGTGGCACAGCAACACCGACTGCTGTGCGCAGACTTTAAAATAAGATCGGAGATAACAACCTCTGGAAGCCATGGGATGAAGACAATTAAGTAATTTTGCTTAAAAGAAGAGAGTGTGAGGAAACCTTTTGGGGAGAGGGTGTTAGAGAGGATATCGGATGGACTGGAAAGTGTACAAGATTGGTGGAAACATAATTCAAAAGTAATCCTGAGCTGTGCAATCGAGGTGCTTAGTGAGACATCTGGAAAGATTAGAGAGCACAAGGAGGGTTGGTGGTGGAATAATAATGTCCGCAAGTGGCAGTGACAGCAAAGAGGAAGACAAAGCAGAAGTGGGATGAGTCAAGAGTGGAGGGGGATAGAGAGGTGTAAAGAGAGAGAGAAAGCAAGAAGCCAAGAGTTGTGACACAGGTGAAGGCCATGGCATATCAAGATCTGTATGATCAATTAGAAACAAAGGAAGGACAGAAAAATTTACCAACAAGTGAAATGTAGAAATAAAGCAGCAAAGGACATCTAACATGTGAGGCAGATCAAAGATGCTGAAGGAAGAGTATTATGGAGGGACGTGGACATAAGAAACAGATGGAGAATATACTTTGAGGGACTTTCGAATGAGGAAAATGCAAGGACTCAGAGAAGTTGGGCAGCCTTCTGAGGGGATCGTGCAGAACATCAGTAGAGTGGAAGTGATGGAGGCCATGAAGAGGATGAGGAATGGAAATTCGGTGGGCCCCAACAGGATTCCAGTGGAGGCATGGAAGGCACTGGTGGAAAAGGGAATTGACCTGCTGTGGGACCTGTTCATGAAAGTTTGCCAACAGGAAAATATACCAGAGGAATGGAGGGAGAATACTCTTGTCCCAGTCTACAAGGGTAAATGGGATACACAAGACTGTAAAAATTACAGAGTAATAAAGTTGATGTCCCACACAATGAAAATCCTAGAAAGGGTTCTTGATGGAAGATTGAGGAAGGAGGTGGAGATTGCAAATGAACAAATTAGCTTCATGCTTGGTAGATCAATAACAGATGCTATCTTTGGGTTATGGCAGATGATGGAAAGGTTTTGAGAGAAACAACGGGAGCTACATCTGGCATTTATTGATATGGAGAAAGCATACGATAGAGTGCCAAGGCAAGAAGTCTGGAGGTATCTGAGGGAGAAGAAGGTTCCAGAGAAATATGTCAGGTTGTTGCGGGAGATGTACAGAAATGTGAAGACAAGTGTTTGGACCTTTCTGGGACAGACAGAAAGTTTTCAAATAACAGTTGGTTTGCATCAGAGGTCAGCATTAAGTCCGTTTCTGTTTAAAATTGTGATGGAGGTGGTGACGGAGGAGGTGAGAGCAGATGCGCTTTTGATAATGTTGTAGGATGATACGCAGATTCAAGAGAAGAAGTGGGAACTAAACTGGAAAGATGGAGAAAAGTACTGGACGAAAGAGGTATGAGACTGAGCAGAAGTAAGACAGAGTATACGTGTTCACAGTGGGCGGTGGCCAGGAGACAGATCTGGAGCTGGAAGGAAATGTCGTCAGGAAGGTGAGGGACTTCAGATATTTAGGTTCAGCAGTGGAAGAAGATGGAGGAGCTGAGAAGGAAGTGGGATGCAGGATATAAGTGGGTTGGAACTGGAGGGAGATGGCTGGAGTGTTATGCGATGAGAGGGTGCCGATTAATCTGAAAGGCAATATCTATAGGAAGTAGTGAGGCTAGCTATGATGTATGGTATAGAAACTGTGGCCCTGAGGAAAAATTACATCAGCAGGATGGAAGTAGCAGAGAGAATAATGCTTAGGTGGATGTGCGGTGTGACCAGAAAGGATCGTCTGAGAAATGACTATGTAAGGGGAGCAGTGAAAGTTACGAACTTAGGAGCGAAGATACAGGAGGCAAGGCTGAGATGGTTTGGTCATGTGATGAGGAGGGAGGACGAATATGTGGGAAGAAGGGTCATGCAGATGAATTTGCAAGGAAGGAGGAAGCGTGGGTGGCCAAAGAAGAGATGGAGGGAGCTGGTAGAAGAGGACTGGAGGAGGAAGAACTTGGATGTGGTGACAGCCCAAGACAGGAGGATGTGGAGGAGACTCATCATCAACAGTGACCCCACTTAAGTGGGAGAAGCTGCAGAAGAAGAAGAAGAAGAAGTAGAATCATCTTGTAAATTTTGACCATTTCTCCGATTGCTTTTCTCCCACAAGGTTTGGTCAAACACAATAATTTAACAAACAGAAAGCACTGCGAAAAAAAAAAAAAAAAAAGAGAAAAAAAAAGCAAATGTATGGATTTTCTTCTTGAGTCTCCAATTTTGCACAGTAGAGCGTGTAAGAAAAAACCCATGGGAGAGATAACGTCCTAGAGTAATTTCATTTAAATTCATACAAAAAAAAAAAAAAACAGAATAATCATGTAGTCATTGTGATGTAGCTCTGTATCTAAATTAAATGAAATTCTATTAAAATATCTAAACTAAATTAAATTTAAATTGCCTTCGTAGCGCTAATGGAAGAATGAAGGAACAGGCCACTCTTCGAGTGGAAAAACGCTGAGTTCCATTTCGTGATGACGACATCAATCTTTATATGATTTTTTCAATTGAAGGTGAGTTAGCCTATCTCATACGGATGTAGCAGAGTTTCTCATCCCGCATGCAGGTAAATTGTTTGCGATGACACGCGCAATTTACAGATAAAAAATACCGCAGTGGTGAACGGCAGATGGCTTTGTGTGTTGGTAGTCGTGTCGTTGTATACAGGGCCGACGGAAGCGGGTATGCGGTGTATGCGAGCGCCGCCGTCAGGGCACGGTTCATAAGTTCATTTTTAAGAAACAAAATTTTTATCATAAAAACAAAAAATCTTAGAATGATCAATATTAAAATAAATGAGGCCGGATACACCGAATAAAAATTTAAAAAAATTGTATATTGCCGCCTCTTTGATCAGCCGGCTGTTTACAATTTTGCAGCGAGAGCAGGCTAAATGCTTGCGTTGTGTCTACTGCAGTCTATCTAAAATGAAATGGTGAACGGTTTTTATGCGCAGAAACGAATTTTCGTACAAAACATTTGTTGCTAGTTAATCAGTCATATGGTACGCATCTCAGTAGGCTACTGACAGTAGTGCAGTGTGGACTATTATTTCGTCTCTGTGTCATGTTGTGTAATAATTTCTTGTGGGTATAAAATAGAAATGGAATCAAAAATTTAAAAAAAAAAGTTATCCGGTGCACAAAATCGTAAGCGTCATGCTGCGAAAGAAGCAGATATTAAGAAACAAACTGGGGCTCTTAATAAATTTGTTAAAATATTAAAATATTCTGATGCAGATTTTAAGCAACCCGATACATCAGAAATCAGAGTTGAAGAACTGTGCACATCATCCAGTTTGCATGAAAGTATACTATTGCAACTATTGAATAAGATAACAAGATGCATGATTTAAGTGAAAAACAGTTAGAGAAGATTTAGTTGTAGTTGACCACGAAACTAACACATTGTTAGTCTCTGTAAATTTAGAAGATCCAGATGAATGGGGAAATATTGATGAAAAATTACGAGTCGTTTTAATTGAAATGGGACCTGTTCAAAAGAAAAATATAGTATATCCCAGAGATACATATGGTCGTACATTTGGCGACACGTATTATAATAGAAAAATGGAAAACGGGGAGCTCGTGCCAAAGACATGGTTCATTTATTCCAAAACTTTAAATTCTGTTTTTTGCTTTTGTTGCAAACTTTTCTCACCCACTGAGTCAAGTAGTCTTGTAGAAGCTTATAACGATTGGATAAATGTAAGTACAACTTTGCATAGACATGAGACTAGTTTAACTCACATGAAAAATTGAAAAAAGAATCATATAAAATGGAAGAAACTTGATAAAAATTTAAAAATCCAAACGACCATTGATTGCCAAATTCAAAGCATGTATGAAATGGAAAAGACACATTGGACGAGTGTTTTGAGAACTCTTGATTGAAATAAAATTCCTTGGTAGCCAAAATTTATATTTTCGCGGATCATCTGATAAATTATATGAAAGGAATAACCGCAATTTTTTAAAATTAGTCGAACTGTTTGCGAAGAGTACACTATTTGAGTAAAGACAGTTAAAATGAAACATTGGAAACTTTAAGTAACGCAATCAGGGACATAATTTTATTATCAATTCCGAAATCTAAATGTTATTCCATAATTTTAGAATGCACACCTGATGCAAGTAAAACAGAACACATGGCCACTATTATTCGCTTTGTTTCCTGTGACAATAATATTGTCAAGATCAGGGAAAACCTTTTACGTTTTGCAGATATATCAGATTCCAGAGGACGTGGTCTATGTGCAACAATAATGGAACAACTAGTAAAATGGAACATTCCCACTGAAGACATGCGAGGTCAAGGGTATGACAATGGGGCAAATATGAAAGGGAAAAAAAATATGGGCTCCAAAATTTATTTTTGAACAAAAATCCTCGTGCTTTTTGGGTGCCATGTGCTGCTCATACTCTAAATTTAATCATTAATGATGCAGCCAAAGTGAATGCAGATACAATTAGTTTCTTTGCAATTATTCAAGAAATATGCAATTTCTTTTCATTCTCTTACAAACATTGGGCAATCCTTTTAAAGTTAATAAAAAAAATTTAACATTGAAACAGCCATCAAAAACGCGATAGGAAAGTAAAATTATTGCAGTCCGCCATCTACAATATCAGTTAGGAGAAATTTACGATGCACTTTTTGAAATTTTCAATAATGAAAATTTTAATAAAGAAACTCAGCATGAAGCACAAACATGTGCTAAAATACAAATTTATTTGCTCTCTTATAACTTGGCATGAATTTACTTACAGAATAAACCCTGTGAGTAAAATGCTTCAAGACAAAAATATGAATATTACACTTGCTTTACAATCTATCGAAAACTTAAAAATATTCTTACAAGAGTATCGATCAGGTACAAATTTTAAAAAAGTTCTAAAAACGGCAAAAGAACTGAGTGAAGAGATGGATGGAGAACAAGAATTTAAAACGGGTACGGAAGTTCGACGACGAAAGAAGACACGACAATTTGACTACGAACCTCATGACGAAACGCCACAATCGCCAGAAGATAAATTTAAAGTGAATGTGTTTTATACACTTCTAGACGTTGCAATGTGTTCGTTAATAGAACGTTTTGAACAACTAAAAACATATTACGATAATTTCAATTTCTTGTATAGATTACTACAAATTAATAACAAAGATTTACGAAAAAATTGTGACGATTTAGAGATTCTCTTGAAGGACGACGACAATAAAGACCTAAATGCAATAGAACTATATGACGAGTTATATGCTTTCCGAGATATTTTTCGGAAGAATAATTTAAATATTCAAAACGCTTTCGATATTCTTAATTTTATTTTGTCCAATAATTTATCTCTCCCTAACTTTTCAATTGCTTTAAGAATACTATTAACCTTACCTGTTAGTGTAGCGAGCGGTGAATGTTCCTTTTAAAAGTTGAAATTGATTAAAACCTACTTAAGAACAAGTATGTCACAAAAAAGGCTTGTTAGTTTGGCGTTAATAGCTATTGAAAATGATATGTGCGGAATCAGACGTTAAGACCATTATTACTAACTTTGTGAATATGAAATCAAAAACCTTAAAATTTTAATTAAAAAAATTTCAAGTATATTTATGTAATTTAATTTATTTTCTATTATTTTGTAAAGATGTTATTTTTGAATACTTATAGTAAATGTTCTAATTATTTCTGAATTCTTTTCTTATTTTCTCATCTATCTTGAGTTGCTTTTATTTTCCTAAAAGATAGTTCCATTTATAAAAATTATTAAAAACTTTTTACAAGTTACTAAGAATTTAGTAACTTGTAAAATGAAAGAATTTTTTAAACTTTAGTTCAAATAAATTTTAACTTTAATTAAAATTCATTTTAATTTTGTTAGCAATTCGGGTCGGTGAGAGCGCTATAATCCCTGTTTCATTATATTCAACGATTAAAGTGAAGTGGCTTTGTCAAAATTTGCTTTAACTTTTAAGAATATTTTAAATATTCCGGTTTTTAACGATTCTCCTGCCTAGTCAACACCCCTGGTTCGTTACATTTAGCGAACCAACATGTGGCTGTTCTGTCAAAATATATTTATAATTTAAATTTTTATTAGAGCCTGTGTAGCTCAGTGGATGTGGCGTTTGCATACCACTGCGCTTGGCCGCACGAAGGAAGTCTTGGTTTCGAGTCTAGTCGGCGACTAGAGGAAATTTTTCCAAGCCTTTTTTCGACCGGTTCCCGAGTTAGTCGATCTCTGGCACGGGCAAGCAGGTTTTTCCTCCCGGAAACTCGGGTTTTTCGTCCTGTAAACTCAAGAAAATCGACCGTAGAACCCACATTATTTCAGACATTAAATATATTTGTGTTAGGGTTAGAGACCACGAGATGGCGGCACATTTGAGCCGTCTCTCTTCACTGCGTACCGCTTAATTAGTGATAGCCTTGGGCCATCTGTCTCTGATTGGGTACCAGTGGAGATTGAACTGCCCACTCAGTCTCCAAAAAGTTAGATAGGGCTAAATGGCCTCGCCTGCTCCCGTATACGGGAATAAAAAGGCGTTAGCTGATTTTTTTTTTTTTTTTTTTATCGTAGAAGAACCACACACGCCTGGGTCGTTACAGGGGCGCTTAGATAGAAATTGCATTCGGGCGGCAAAGATCCTAGTGCCGGTTCTGGTTGTATAGTTGAAGGTTTAAGTAGAGGAGATGGGGAGTTGTGTAGTGAAGAAGGGTGTCCTCCCACGATGACTCGTACTCCTTGGAAGTGTCACCTAATAATAATAATAAATTTGCAATCTGCAAAAGACCTTAATCTTTAACTTTATATTTTTAATTTATCCTTTATGTTTAATTTTTATTATGATTATTTTTATAGTTTATTTTATCTTTATTTATTTTATCACTTAATTTTATCCTAATAAAGAAAGTATCAGTGACTATTTCATTGGCTCTGTATACTAACATCTTATAAATTTTGATGCTTTCCATCTAAAATAACATAGTCTATAGCTGATTTCCTTTCTCTTACAAACCAGATAAATTTATGTTATCTTAATATTTATAGGACACATTCGTGACTTTAACATTAATATATACTGCAAAATCTACTATTTTTTTTTTTACTATTTTGTTTAAAGTATGTTGTTCTCCATATACTCCATTACTGTTGGCAATTTCTTGTTTTTCCAATTGTGCATTTAAATTCTTGCTAATATCACATGTTTACTTTTGCTTTCGTTATTGTAAATGTTCAGAGAATTCAATGCCATCACCTTTTTTCCTATACTTGTGGTTCCCAAACTTTTTCGGTTCATGGCTCCCAAAGTCAGAATATAGGTCTCCTAACAGTTGCAGTTGGTGCGGTTAAGTTAAAAATAAATAAATAAATTGTTGTTGTTGTTGTTGTTGTTGTTGTTGTTGTTATTATTATTATAAAAACTGCCATGGAGTCAAAGACTCATCGTGGGAGGTCCACTGTTGCACAGTGTATCATACTATGCCTTAAATATATTCACTGTCTCTGTGCTCACTACATTCTCCAGAAATGCTTTCCAATCGCTGACCACTTTCCATGCAAAAAACCCTCCTCTCTCCCTTGCTCACACCCTCCTTATACAGCTTCCAGGAATGACCTCTTGCATTCTGTGCAAAACACTAAGATTGACAAAATGAAATTTCTGCAAATTGCATTTTGTTAATCTGTCTTCATACTCAACGTTCCAGAGAAATTACCTTAGCCAATCATCTCTGAACGTTTTCCAGTACATCTTCATCTTTTTGAAAACCAGGTGACCAAATCTGTGCACAGTAATCCATATGTATGATGCCTGATCAAAGCCATATACAAAGGAACCATAACATCCTTACTTCTACAAGTCAGCGCCCTCTGCATCATTCCCATTATCTGCTGTGTTGTCCTCACAATTTTAGTAACATATCCACAAAATTTTATGTCCTTGTCTGCAATCACTCCCAGATCTCTCATCTTCACTACCACGTCCAAGATATTTCCACCGATTGTGTACTCTAAATCCCATCTCTGATTCCTAAATTTCAAAACCTTACTTTGCAACATTGAATTGAAATCCCTACTCATTAGCCCATTCATCCAGTGTATTCAAGTCTTCTTGCAAAACTATAGTATCTGCTCTACTCTTGATAGCTCTCCCCAACTTTGCATCATCTGCAAACAACTGCATATCACCAGTCAGATCTCTCCAAATATCATTTACACACAACTAAAACATCAATGAACCCAAAACATACCCTTGGGGTACACGACTAGTAACTTTCCTCTTCTGGGATATCGCTCCTCCATAGACAACTCGCTGATACCTATCAGAAAGCCAATCTCCAATCCAGCGACTTAATCTACTGTTTCCCACCCGTTCTTATTTAATTACCAGCTTGTCATGTGGAAATTAATCAAACGCCTTTGCAAAATCTTAATATACCACTGTATATGCAACACCCTTATCCAACGCATTTCTCACTTTATTATAAAAAATAAGCGGATTGCTAAAGCACGATCTTCCTTTAACAAATCCATGCTGGCCGCCAAATATTTTTCTGTTGTTAACCCAATTCTGAATCTTATTCCTAACTAACTTCTCTAATACCTTAACCACAACTCCAGAGACACAGACTGGAGCAATTTTACCCTCTTTCCACTCTTTTGAAACTTGGCCAACTGAGAGACTGGTGTTAAAAAAATATATGCATAAGCTGTTATGCATTAACTCTCTGGAATATTCCCTTAAAACACGTGCTGAAATAGCATCAAGTCCCTCAGCCGTATTTACATCGAGTGTATTCAATTCCTCAAATACCTCCTGTTTACTTACCAACAGTCCCTCCTCCTCCTCCTTCTTTCCCACTGCTTTCACGATCTGCATGATGTCACATTCATAAGAATGAAATACCATTATAAATTGCTCATTAAATACTCAAGTATCCTCCTCAGTGGTCATCATTCCTCCATTTTTCACCAATCAATCCTATTCAATCATAATCACTCTTTCTTCTACTGGCCACATATCGAAAAAACTTCTTAGGATTTTTTTTTGGCCTCTTAAGTACATATTTGGAACAATCCAATCATTGAATAAATAAATCGTAATTAGAAGGACGGGTGAGCCTGTTCCTATATTTATATCGATGCACTGAGCAACACTGAGGTCTGTTCGCGCAGCGGGCTGAGAAACAACTACCTTCTGCACTGCGGTAATTAGAACAATCCAGAGTTTAATAGACTGCATTAAAATTCTGACATTGAGCGCCGTCTAGTATTACTATGTACTATTAAAAGCGAAACAGTTAGTGGTTTGAATAGTGTCTGTTAGATGTATTTTCTATCATCTCATCAACACCTCGATGGTCCAATTCTAAAACCACGTGGACTAAGTGTCATTTCAGTGAAAATATTGAAATACTTCGCGGCCCCAAGCCCCCAGGACGCCAAAGTGCACAGCTTGGGAACCACTGCCCTATACTGAAAAAGGTGATAGAATTCTGTTTATTTTTAATGTAACTTTTATTATTCTTTTTTTCTAATATTTATAACAGTTGATCTGTTTTGAAAATCGCCTCCGTAGCGCATTTGGAAGAACGACAGTACATTGCGCCCTTCGATTGGAAAAGGCCTAAGTTCGATTCCCGTCGTAACGACAAGGCGAGTTAGCCGATCTCATATGGAGATAGCTAGGGTTTTTTCTTCCGGAAACTAGGGTGAGTTTTTCATTCAGAAATCGGCCTGGAATACACAGGCAATTTTACAAAAAAATAAATAAATAAATAAATAAAAATACTAGTGATGAGCAGCAGATGGCATTGGTGTAGGTGAGGATGGTAGTGACTGTTCACTGTAGTTGGTGGATTGGCTGGTGGAGACAGAGAGTTGTAGAGTAGGTGCCCTTCCTGAATGAGTCTTTGGATTCCTTGGAGGCTTCACGTAATAATAATAATAATAATAATAATAATAGATTTATGAATCCAAATAATGCCTACCTGGGCCCTAATATCCAAGTTCTCAGTTTTCCGGGTTTCTTTTTTTTTCTTCTTTGTTTCGCTATTTATTGTAATTTGAAATCTTCTTATATTTAATATGGTATCTAATGCTATTTCTTTATACCATAACCTATTCTTCTAACATTCCCAGGCAAAATATTTATTATATTTTGTCGTTACCATTTACCAGTTTCATTGCTAGATCATTTTTCCAGACGTCAGCCTGAATATTCTAAAAAAAAAAAAAAAAAAATCAGCTAACGTCATTTGTTCCCTCATGGGGAATATGCGAAGCCGTTTCAGCTCTATCTAACTTTTGGAGACTGAGTGAGAGTTTAATCTCCAACAGTAATTTGCCTTAAGACTATCAGTAATTATTAGCGGCATCCGATGATGAGATGACTGACAAGTATCACCGTCTCGTGATCCCTAACGCAATATGTTATTATCTTGAAGAGTGTTGGTTCACACGAAAAAAACACGAAAAACTCGAGTTTTTCGGAGAAAAAATCCCGGTGGCTGTGCCAGAGATAGACTTCCTTGGAATTGGTCGAAGAGGAGGCTTAGGAAAAAGTTTCTCTAGTGAGCAAATAGAATCGAACTTAAGATTTTCTTTAGGCAGCCTTGGGCGGAAGATGCAAGCCTCACTTCACTGAGCTACAGAGGGCTCTTTTGGCTTAAGAGTAAGATAAAATTCCTCTCATAAAGAGAATTTTACAAGATACTACCTTGATGATTGATAGTCCAGGGGTAGGACTGCCACCTTAAGGCTTCTAGATTTGCCTTCCTCCAAATTTACGCCCATAGGATATGGGTATATGGGTGGCATTTCCTCCAACAAAACATCTAATATTGATACCACAGGAAGACTGTAACTAATGGGCTGCTTTAAGCATCCAAACTGAATTTTCCTTTGCAGTTCTCACTTTCATGTAGGATGGTAGTTGTTGAACTCCTCTTGGTAAATCTTCTATCATTCTTTCTGTATTTTGTTTCCATCTTCTATATTAAAATATATAAAACTAGCCTCAACCTGGTTTTTATTTTTCAATTTTATTTATAAATAAAATCGCTGAATAAGACTATTTTATTATTGAAGTTAATACATTAAAATATGTTTTAATATCTTCATTTCTGCTATGATCTAATGGTGTACAACTTTTTACTTATTGCAGGGATTTCATTTCTATAGTTGTATTTTAATTTTTTTAATTCATGTTTCTGATTGATATTAATGTGCACTCTTATGTATTTTTTTTTCTCTTTTCTTCTAAAGTTCTATTCGTTTTCCCAGTATCATTTTTTATCATAAAACATTTAAGATCATTCAAGAAACTATCCTTTTATAATACGAATTATTATTATTATTACTTTTTTCACACAATTTGAACATAGTCAAAAGAAGATATTCAAACAGCAATTTGACTAGTGATACAGAGCAATTCACGTTCTACCAAAGAATTTAAGAATAGTCTGTCAGGTAGCGTCGCGAAATATGAACTGTTCCAAGTTATGCCGTTTTTGCAGATCATATGTGGTCAGTTCATTGGTATTTAATTCTTGTAAATAGTTGGATAGTTTCTTTGGAATTGCACCAAGTGCACCGATAACTATTGGGATAACGTTGGTGTGTTTAAGCCACTGCCTGCAAAGTTCGATTGCCAGATCCTCGATATTTAGTATTTTTTTTTTTTTTTGCTGTTCTTTGTTGTTGATGTTGTTATCAATGGGTACTGCGGTGTCAACAATTCAAACCTGTCGATGTTCACTAATTGCGAAGTGAGGTCCATTATATTCCAAGGGCCGATCAGTTTGTACACTAAAGTCCCAGAGAATTTTTGTCGTTTCGTTTTTCATTGCTGTCTCTAGTTTATGCTGCCATCAGTTATCAGATGTAGGAAAGCCATATTTTTTGCATACATGCCAATGAATTATTTTGACCACTTGATCATGACGGTATTTGTAGTCAGTTTCGGCTATCTTGCAGGCACTGATCAGATGTTCTGCATTCTCATCAATCCGATCGCATAATCTACATTTACTGTTATTACCGATGTTCTCAATTTTTACTTTGATTGCATTAGTTTGTAACGCTTGTTCTTGAGAGGCTATATTATAAAAGAAACAGAAGGAATAAATCCTTCTGTTTCTTTTATAATATATCCATGTTGTAGCCATTGTGACGTTGTGGTCACGTCATTTTCCCCCTCAGAATCTCGAAGCGCACATATCGGTCATTTTGCTGTTCCTTTTTGTAATCGGATTTATTTCTTATTTCTTTTAAAATGCCTTTTTTTGAAATGCCTCGAAGCATTTGCTCAGTGTTATTGTCGATATAATTTTTTTAACGAATTTCTTCTTCTTTAACAGTCTGTCTCTCTTGCAGCAGATCCCACCTACCTATTCTTCTCGGTAGATGCAGCCGGTCAACATCACTTCGTGAATCTAAGGCATTATTTTATTTATTATTATTGTTATTATTATTATTATTATTATTATTATTATTATTAAAATTTGATAACCGTTTAATAACTGTTTTTTCCAGTTAGTCATTAAAAATCGCGTGTGCTTTATTATTTAGCAACGAGATCCATTCTTTGCTAGTAGAGGGTGCTAATATCGCGTTTACTTACATTTGCGCCATCATATAATGCATTTCATGCTCTTTAACGTTAGTCGGTGTGTTGATTTTTGAGTGCGATGGGAATTTATTTTTCTTCGTTTATTTTACTAGTTGGGTTAAGTGAAGTAGTAAGATAAGGTTTCGTTTGTGACTTGAAATTTTATATTGGTGAATTTAAAATGTGGGATAGTGCAATTTTAAGTCAACTGAAGTTCCGCCGTGTGTTTTCGTGTTCTACGGATATTACGACATGGTTTCCAGGACACATGAATAAAGGAATGAAACAAATGCAGCAAAAATTAAAACAGGTTGATTGTATTATTGAAGTTCATGATGCAAGGATACCCTTTAGTGGAAGAAATCCGTTTTTTTATAGTAGATTAACAGCCATAAAACCCCACATTTTAGCTCTTAATAAAATGGATTTGACTGATATGTCTTACCAGTCTCAAGTTGAAAATCGTCTAAGAAATGATGGAATACAAAACGTCATTTTTATGACCTGTAAAGATCATCATAATAGTGGAGTTAGAAGTATTGTTTCTACCGTTCAAGAATTAATAAAGAATTCTGATCGATATAATAGGCGAGAAGCTGAAGATTTCTGTCTAATGATTATTGGTATTCCGAACGTTGGAAAATCTTCTTTGATTAATATTTTAAGAAATATTCATTTAAAGAAGGGAAAAGCAACAAGAGTTGGAGCTCTTGCAGGGATAACGAGGAGTGTCCTGGAAAGGATAAAAATTTCTGAAAGGCCACCCATTTATCTATTAGATACCCCTGGAGTTTTGTCTCCATTGGCTAAAAGTGCAGAAGTAGCGCTTCGTTTGGCACTGTGTTCGACACTACAAGATCATCTAATTGGACAACATCTTATTGCAGATTATCTTCTTTTCTGGTTGAACAAGCATCAAAATTTTAAATATGTTGATTTTTTGGGATTAAAAGAACCGAGTGATGATATTAATTTAGTATTACTAAAAACTGCTGTTCACCTACAGAAAACGTTGTCTGTTAGATCACCTGAAGGGTATATGAAGAGAGTTCCTAATTTGTTAGCAGCAGCTAATCATTTTGTCAGAGGCTTTCGGGAAGGTGTCTTTGGGTGTGTTCTGTTAGATATGGATTATATTGAGAAGTGAAATAGAATTTTCTAAAATATTTACACATATGACTACATAGAGGCTTTAACATATGTTATATGCTCATTAATGGTAAAATTTGCATAAAGATGGTAAATCAAAGAAAAACCATAGAAATAGATTTTTTGTCAGTCCTTCAATCCAGCAATTTCATTAATGTTAGTTATGTAAAAAACTTGTGTTTTGTTGAGAGAAGTTGGATTATTCAGTGTGATTGGTTCAGTGCCAGTTACTACAAATAATTTTTTGTGTTCTTCAACATAAGTTTTCTTTCTTCATTTTCATCACATCCTCTATAACAAATGGAGTAAAAATCTACTGAAAACTACTAATTAGAAATGTAAATAAAAGTTGAGACTACATTAGTTTGACAAAAAAAAAAAAAAAAGAGAGAAGACACTTATTTAGGTGCAGTTTACAACTGAGTACTCAGGTCAGGGGGGGGGTATTTTTTTTATGGACCAGACAGCAGTAATAGAACAATTTTTCCTCAACTCAGGTCTTCAAGGAGGACCTCTACAACACTCCTACCAACTTTTGCAGTTTCACTGTCATTGGGGTAAAACAAACAGTTCTGGATCAGAGCATGCAGTGGATGGTACACATTACCCTGCAGAAGTAAGTGTTTTCTACACAGTTTTAGAGAAGTATAACACATAACCCCCAAAAATTTTGAAATTTCTTTTTGTTTGATTGTAAATGTCAACTCTTGTTTTGTATTTGCATATTTTTTTTATGTATTTCATATATTTATGTAACTTTTGTATATATTTATATTTTATAAATATTTATATAAATATTGTGTTAAACTTATTAAAATCCATAAAAATTGATATTAAATATTTCCAGGTTAATTCGCTTAAGCCTGCATACTATACTGCATAATGTTGCAATATTTTAGTTTCATGACGAGCTTAATTGTTAAAAGTATAGATTTAAAAAAAAAAAAAAAAAGCTCTGCTTTATGGTATAATTCCACTGCACTAATAAGTGTCTTCAACATATAATAATCCATTTATCCATCCATAGCAGGAAAGCAGTTTGCCGATCGGATAATTTAAGATAAAATTGCATGATACTGTATGAGAAGTCAGACACAATCTGTGTGTTAAGGCTTAAGTGCTGGAAGAAACTCATATTAGAAGCTTAATCGCATGAAGCAGCAATGAGAAAGGATTCAATATTTAACTCCTCCAATATTTTGTATCAGTCACTGAGACATTGTTAGAGAATACAGTGAGACTTGTAACATACACAAGCAACACAAAACTAAATGGAACTTGGATGAAAGACTAGTTCTAACTAGGTAGGGTGCCCTCTGTGGACATCTGTGAGATCTTGAAGTATTAATGTTTCCCATATTTACGGAAGTTTTATGCAACATATTTATTTAAATTAGGCTGATTTCTGAGAGCCACTGCAGATTCCAAAAACAATCTTTCTCTTCGAAATTTACTATGATGAAGCATGGTGGTCTTTTTCCAACTGCTTCTATGAGCCATATCTAAAGCATGATCCATATGTCCCAATTATCTGCAGATGTATTTTTTGTTTGTCCATAGTAAGCCAACTTGCAGGAACAGGGCACTTTGTATATATCCCAGGCATAGAGAGAGGAGGGAGCTGTTCTTTAGTAGGCATATAAGGCGAGCAAGCTTTTGGTGGGACTTGAAAGCTGTGCAGATACTATTTCTTTAAGGCTGGCTATTTTCTGAAGTAGCTCAGACATATGGGATGATAACATGACTAAAATCTTTCTGAAGAGAAGCAGAGAATTGGAAAGACGAGTTTTTTTTTTTATTTATTTTTTTTATTTTTTGATACTGTGGGAACTGTAGCCATTAGATAAGGTGTGGTGTGTATACGTTCTGCTGTAGGGGAGGACTCACTGGAGCAAAGGTTATAAGCTGTATTGGTTAGTGTTTGAGAGGGAAGGGGATGATGGGAAAGTGTAAATGTGTAGGTGGACTTCATATATACTGAAAAGGTAAGGTTACCATTGGTTTTTGTGTTACCAAGGTGTCTAGAAAGGCTAAACTGTTATTAATTTCTTTTTTCCATGGTAAACTGGATTCTAGGGCGAAGACTATTGAGGTGAGAGAGGAAAGAGTAATTTTTCTCGGTCATGGGGCCAAATGAAGAATGCATAATCTACATATCTTAATGAAATGGAAGGTTTGAGATAGGATGAGTCAAGCTTGTTTTCAAAATTTTTCATAAAAATTGACTGGGGTGAGAGGGGAGAACCCATAGAAACACCCTTCCCTCTCACCCCACCTTGCCAATCTTTCCCATCTCTCAACATGGTATCATTAACACTAACCAATAGAACCTATAACCTCTGTTCCAATGAGTCCCTCAAAGCCTATCATATATACCAGCATTTCTCAAACTTTCTAAACCCAAGGACCAGTAAAATGCTTAAAAAAATTCTACAGACCACTAAGTTATGTATTTTTTTTTTAATGTATATGGGATTACCAACATTTTGGAAAAGTTGTGCCTTTTATAACATAATAAATCTAAAAGCATGTTTTGAATACATATGAAAACATAATTAAGTTGGAAGTAAATGATTAAAAGTGTATCATCACTGAATAAAGTTTTAATTTTTATTAAACAAATAAAGGTATCAGTTTCTGATTTGCTGTGGGTAAATGAATGGGTATATCAGCGCATTCCTGCTGATAACCCCATTCATCTGCCCACAGCAACTTTTATATTTTATATGTTATCCCCATTCATCTGCTCATACCCTATAACAACTTTTATCTTCACGCACTCCCTGATTCGACCTGCGAGATGTAAAATGTTCCATTCGCTAAGTGCATTGTGAAACGAGGGAAAAATGTTCTTATCTTACTCCATTCATCATAATACTGAATACCAACTTGACATCCTTGTCCTGTCCAAACCATTCCCTGCATATACCCAAGAATTTCACTCAGAACATCCCAAAGTCATTAATGTTCCCCCACCCACCCACCCACACACACACACACACACACACACACACACACAAAGATAGGTTGTAGAGCCGCATTTCCGGCCGATACGAATCGCCTTATTTCCCTGGCAAGTTTTCCATGACCAATAAAAAAATTTAAGACATCCTGTTATGTGAGCACCTTCACGATATCTATAAACAGTTCAACCCACAATGTCAGTCACAAAGTGCCATCCACGTGGTTGGGCACATTTTCCAGCCAGTGACTATATGCCATATATACCATACACATGTGATTTGCTAATCGTGTTATGATAGTGGTTTTAATTATATCTGTCCTGTTTTATCCAGAGGCACAGCAGTGGTCATTGTAAATCTGGTAGATTCATTAATCGTGTGGTGATTTTATTTATATTTGTCCTGTGTGCTGCTTGTATTCGTTACGTTGTGATGTGTGTTTCTGTACGATCCATGACCGTATGGATGTTGTCTGCATGCAATGGATTCAGTGTGCTTGGTGACTACGAGATATGGAACGTTGCTAAACGGGACACGGGCGGCTATCCGCTTCCTCGCCAGCAGAGCTGAGCCTCACCATGACGTCACTTTGCATAACTTTCGTTTCATTAATCCATCTCAGATTTTGGAAATGGATTAATTCCAAAACCAGTAATGAGAGTAATCAGAAACTGTAGTCCAAATAAATAATATGGTATAATTATGTTACCACTTACTTTTAATGAAATGGTTTAGCTTCTCTGTCTTTGCAGAGTTGCTGGATATCTGGCTCAATATTGGTGAACTTCAGTCGAAGATCGACACACACACACACACACACACACACACACACACACACACACACACACACTCTCTAAGACAATTTCTCTATTTTGTTTTTATTTGAAGGAGCAATGAAAATCCTTTCTCACGAAGATAGGTTGTAGAAAACTGCATGACGATTTTCGGTGCTTCTTCAGATAATTCGGGGAAATTCACTTCTCACTGAAGGCGAGATCCTGAATCGAGCCAAACCAAGATCGCGGAATTGCATTTTAAGCCCACTATCACTTGAAACCCAATTAAGTGTTCTTTTTTCGATAACAAAAGGTCTTTCTCATGACTATAAGCCTGAAATAGATCTCGAACCCACAGAACTTTCTTATAAAAGTTATTCGGAAAATATGTTTCAAAATTCTGTTTCAGAGTTTTGAGGTTGTCACAAACCCTTTCCAGACATGCACAACACCAGTTGTTTTTTTTCTCATAAATGAGCTAAATCTCTCCCTGAAGGGAGAGATTTAGTTCATTTAATTTTGAAAAAATTGTCTGATAGATAGGATAGTGTTGATAACCATGCTTCGTCAACAAGGTTTGGTTTATAGTTTATTTGGCACAAAAACTACAAAGGTCATACTGTGCCATACTAAAGGTTACAGCATTAGCATTTACAGAAAATTGTAAACAATGTCTGCACAAGAATCTAGTTTCACAAAGCATCTCTAGGTAAACAGAACTGCTGCAGAGGGCACAGCAACACACAAGGTCAGAGGTTATTACAGTAGTGCAAAAATTGTTAACAATATAAGTTAATACATAATATATGAAACACTAAGTCAGGGAATGCAGTATCTACATATATGTAAAATTATAATAGATGCCTT
This sequence comes from Typopeltis vanoorti, assembly GCF_054136105.1. Lineage (NCBI taxonomy): Eukaryota > Metazoa > Arthropoda > Arachnida > Uropygi > Thelyphonidae > Typopeltis > Typopeltis vanoorti. The sequence continues at coordinate 101,898,867 of NC_143566.1, forward strand.
TATAGCAGTACAAAAATAGGCAAAAATGGATTAAACAATATGCATGGATGAAAATTAAATTTAGCAATGCAGTATAAACAGAATTTAGCAATACATATAAACAGAATTACTAGAAACTACAAGTAGGTAAGATGTCCTACAGCACTACATGATTATTCGATAAATAAAGTTGTAAATAAGATGCATACACAAAGTATGTTAAGTGATGCAATATCTACATATAAACAAAATTACTGCAGAGATTTCAGCAATACATAAATAGATAACTATAGTTTAACATACGTATATACAAAACAAGTCAAGGAAAGCAGTGTGTACATCTAGTAAGATTACAACAAACATTATTATACTAATACTTAGAGTCAGAAAGGAATTATTATACAGCACTGATGCATAAAATTTAAGTTTAGCATTATGGTATTTACATATTAACAAAATTACAGCAGGGTGATACAAATATACAAGATCAAGGCCTATGGTAATACATAATTGGTCAGATTTAACCTAATAAATAATATGTATGTATAAAAGTTAAGCAAAAAAGTATTTACGTATAAACAAATTTATAGTCAAATGTGTTTGTACAAATTAATTCTTTCTAAAAAATTAAAAACATCATGCAATTTGCCTGAGTCTGCTAGCATTTCCCTGAGTGTATCTGGCTTGGTTAGATAGGCGAAAATTTCATTCCTCTCGTGTAAATTTTTGGCAATCTACCAGAATATGATGAATAGTGAGGTGTGTGTTGCATTTTTCATATATGGGAGGGTCATCAGCTCTCAGTAAATGAGAATGCATAAGGTGACTCTGACTTATGCGGAGCCCAGCAAGGACAACCTCCTCTTTTCTCTTTGTATGTTGACTAGAATGCCAGTGTTTAATTTCAGGTTTAATGTTATATAATTTGTTTGTTGATGATTTTTTTTTTAAACCTAGATAGCGCCATATTAGGGCTTTAGTCTTGTGTTGCACGTTGCAATCACTTATACTAGCCCCACTGTTACACCGGATTGTGGTTGTCTTGCATTTGTAACAAACTTTGTGTTGTGTGCTCTGAAGATGCTGGATATAATACCAGCGAAATATTAGCTTTTAAGTTAATAAATAGTTATTTTCTTAACCATCTGTGTTCTTATCATACCGTGAAACCTATTACAACATGTCTGAAGAACACATAAGCCTATCCATGCATATTGTTTGTTGATGCTTCTTGCCATGTTAACTCCCACTGAGCAATTAGCTTTGATCTTATAAGTTGTCTGTATAATATGGAACTGTCAAACAGTATGTGGAGAAGGTATGAGCTGATTTAGCAGCTGCATCTGCAGCCTCATTTCCCTTGATTCCGATTTGGCTGGGAATCCAGCAGAACTGAACATCGAAATTAAGGATTTTCATTTTGTGAAGCAGGTATAGCACTTCATAAAGTACTGAATGTGGATTATACATAGGAGAGGAGATGGCCTGCAAAGAGCTCAATGAGTCTGTATAAATTATACACTTTTGGTAGCAGTTTTCTTTTATATGTACAAGTGCAAGCTGAATGGCCTGTAACTCTGCTGTATAATTGCTGCAGTCTGGTGGGATCTGGTTTGAGATAATAATGTTAGCAAACACATCAGCACAGCCAACAGAGATGTTAGTTCTTGAACCATCAGTATGGATGGGTAAGAAATCGGCATGTGCTGCTCTATGTGCATTAAACAATTACAGGTAAATGGATGATGGGGTATAAGATTTCTGTAGCTGACAAAGTAACAGATTGCAGGATAGTGTGCAAACCTGCCATGGAGGAATGCTGTTATGTTTAGTGTAGCTAATGTTGTCAACGTTTATATTAACAGCTTGCACAGTTTCTTTAATACGCATACCAAAAGATGTATAGCAGTTTGATGTGTGTGATATTGAGCTTCCCAATGCAGACTTGTCTCATGTAGATACAATGCAAAGTATCTACATGAGAAGATACTATTCCATGTAGGGTGATCTGGGAGAGATTTTATTTTTAGGGCATAATTAAGAGACAACTGTTTCCGTCGAAGTGATAAGAGCCGGTTCATTTGCTTCAACATAGAGACTTTGAGTGGGTGAGGTGCGAAAGGCACCAGTAGCTATCCGTATACCCTGATGATGGATGGAATCCAACCATCGTAGGTTACTGTCTTGCTGAACCATAGACTTGGGACCCATAATCCGGCTTTGAACGTATAAGTGCACGATAAAGATGGAGCAATGAAGCTCGATCAGCACCCCACTCAGTAGAGGATAGAGTGCGAAGGAGGTTCAAAGTTCTTTTGCACTTTTCGCTTAGTTGATGAATGTGTGCTAGAAATGAGTTTTCTGTCAAAGATGAGTCCCAAGAACTTGGTTTCTGTAGCTACTGGAATAACAGTATGTCCTATTCTTAGTTCAGGATCTGGGTGGTGAGTGCGTTTTCTACAGAAGTGTACACAGATACTTTTTTCTGTTGAAAACCTAAATCCATTATTAAGAGTCCACAGAGAGACATGATCAATTGCTTGCTGAAGTTGCCTTTCAATTACCCTCATGTTACATGAGTGACAGTAAATTGTAAAGTCGTCAACATATAGAGCATTCTCTACAGTTGGAGGAAGCTGTTCAATAATTGAGTTAATTTTAATAGCAAAAAGGGTTACACTTAAGACAGAGCCTTGGGGAACACCTTGTTCTTGATGATATGGTCGAGATAGCATACTTCCCACTCTGACTTAGAAAGTTCGCGTGGACGGAAAGTTTTTAATAAATATAGGGAGGTGTCCTTTGAGACCTAGGTTACAGAGGTCTTTTAATATGCCATACTCCAGGCTGTGTCATAAGCTTTTTCGATGTCAAAAAAAATTGAGACAAGATGTTCTCGCTTCAGAAATGCATCTCTTATACAAGTTTCTAACCGAACTAAATGGTCTAAAGTTAATCGATGTCTACGGAAACCACGTGTATTGGAGAGAAGACTGTTGCCTTCTAAATACCAGAGAAGTCTGGCATTAATCATTTTCTCTAGTATCTTACAAAGACAGCTGGTCAGAGCAATGGGTCGATAATTATTTGCTTGTGTTGGATCTTTTCCTGGTTTTGGGATAGCAATGACATTTGACTTATGCCAAGAATTTGGAAACTCTTCCTCTGCAAGTATTCTATTGTATAATAAGAGAAGATCAATAGAAGATGATGGTAGATGATATCCATTATGAAATGATAAAACATCAGGTCCTACTGCACTAGGGTGAGATTGTAGGAGAGCTCTTTTTAGTTCCTCCTTGACAAATGGTTGATTATAATGCTGAAGAATGTTGGTAGAAAAATTAAGCCTTTGTTTCTCTTGCTGCTCTTTCAGTATTAAAAATTCTGGAGAATATGAAGCTGTTGCTGAGATTTTAGCAAAAGTTTCTCCCAAAGTATCTGCAATAGCTTTGGGATCAGCAAGAACACCTCCATTATAGTCTAAGGTGGACAAGCAATGTGTACTATATCTGCCTTTCATTTTCTGGATTTTATCCCATACAATTTTTGGACTGGTCATTTGATTAATTGATGTACTAAATTGGATCCATGATTGTTTTTGACTCTGACATCTTGCATAACGTGCTTTGGCACGAGCACGCTTGAAAGTTATTAAATTTGATGTGGTTAGATATCTACAAAATATGCTCCATGCTCTGTGTTGATCGTTTGACATTCTGGGTTCCACCAAGGCTTTGGATAGACTGGGATGGAGGTTGTTGCTGCCTGGACAATGCATTCTGTTATATATTTTACAGCTTCATTGATAGGTATTTGACTGACGGCATCAGCATTAAATTTTGCAAGATAAGAGAAAGTGTTCCAGTCAGCCTGATCCATTTTCCATATAGGTATCTGTGTGGGTGAACATGGTTCCCGTGAAGGCATTGTACAAAGGACAGGAAAGTGATCACTTCCATATGTTCTCTTCAACATCCCACATGAGTAGTGGAAGAAGAAGGGGAACAGATTGTAAGATCAGTTGCAGAATATGAGCGGGTAGGCATATGGTAGAAAGTATTGAGTTTATTATTTAGAAGGGAAAGGTTATTATTATCAAGAATTTTTTCAATGATTCGACCTCGTCTATTAGTGTTGGCACTACCCCATAAAGTATTGTGACCATTAAAGTCACCCATCAAAAGTATAGGTTCAGGCAGTTACAAGATAAGGTTATCAAGATCAATTTCATTTAAATCAGCATTTGGTTGTAAATAAACTGAACATGCTGTAATCAGAAATCCCACGGAGAAGCGAATCGCTGCTGCTTCCAGAGAAGTATTAATTTGGACCTGATGGAAAGGAATATGACTGCCCACTAGGATAGCTACTCCTCCATGAGCAGGACCATCACCAATTCTATCCTTACGTACAATAGTGAAATTCCTAAAGGTACGATCCTCATTGGGTCTTAAGTAAGTTTCCTGTACACAGAAACAGAAAGAACAAGGAGTGACACAAAATCAGAATTACGTTCATTTACAAACAATAAAACTTTGTGCCTTAACTGAAATAACCTTTTTAGTACTTTGCCCCTCGAAAGCCAGCAAATTTCAGAATGAACCAAAATTTGTATGTATTCACTGCCCATTTCACGCGGTGTTATTTAATGGTCGAGCATTAATAAAATGAAGTAGCTTTACAGCGTTGTATAGCACAGTTTTAAATTTGGTGGCATTCCTTTGGAGGCCAACCTTTCCCTATGTATGAAACAATATACCTGATTCATATCTGGAGTCAAAGAAGTGGCTCCCACTTCCTTATCCATGAAAACAAGAAAGATTGCATGTCTGCTCTTCTTGGACTAACTTTCACCTCCGGCCTTTTCTAGCACAAAGATCATATTCACAGCCTTCTCAAACTCCATAAATTTGTGTCCTTTCCATTCAAGGAACTTCTCACTTGTACAACTAACACCTTATAAATCCCAAATTTACCTTGACATTTGGGTTGGTTTATCAATAATCTCCCTAAAAACACATTGCTATCCAAAAGCATAATTCACTTAATAAACAAACCCTCAATTATGCCTGCCTGTAAGGGCTCCAGCTCCATCCGAACAGAAGCTATGCATTTTTCCCACTGAATCCTTTTGTGTTTTATGTAATTATTGAGAGTGTGAAATATTTATTCTCCAGTTGTTCGGGATGACAAAGTTCTACAAAAGAGAATATCATCATGAATGTTGTTATCATGTGCATATCTTACTTAGCATTAATTGTGCATCATTTGTAACATTAGTAGTCTCGTCTATTTGTAACGCATAATAAGGGCTCTTCTTAACTCTTTCAATTAACTGAGATTCTACATCACCTGCCATATCATTAATTCTGTGACCGACAGTGTCATTTGAAAGAGGAATCAAATCAACATCTTTTAGTAACTTGTTGCCAAACATAGTTTTTACCACATCTTTTATAGCTGGAAGTAGTAAATTTTCCTTAATAGAATGAGGTTTCCCTGTTTTCACTATGTCCAAACTTAAGAGATAGGATGCTTCCAGTGCCTCGCTATTAATCGAACCCATGGCTGAAACTACATCTTTCCCATGATTTAATGTCACTAAGCATCACTGAAATTGACTTTTTTTTTTTTTTTCCCACATCACAATGTTTAGTTTCTAAATGTCGGAGTTTCTCAATTTTCATGCACTTGTTCGACAACACTTCGTTTACACGAAACACGTTGAGGTTCATTTTCATCTCCATGCCAAGTAAACCCGAATTCCAAATATGAACTGTTATATTTCCTACTATATTTTTTCTTTGAACTGCTTGTTTCTTCTACTTTGATAGTATCAGATTTACACGTGTATCACAATTAGGGTTAGCATCACCTGTTTCATCTGCTCTTCTTTTCAAAGTCCTAGTTCTAAGCCACTTTTCAATTATTAAAAAAAGGTTTCTGAAAAATACATAAATATATAAATACTGGGGTTAACTCACGGCACACTTTGCCCAAGTATCATTTAGCACTTCTGAAGGTATACTGAGCTTTGGTTGAAGGAGAGAAACCTTCAATAATAAAATTCAATAAACAACAAGCAATTAGTTGAAATGTGGATAACACATGTTCACTTCAAATTTGATAAAACAGCAAGGGAAGGCAGAAGCAATAAAACTATATTGTTGTCCACTTCACCCCTCTCATTGTTCTGCTGCTACAAATTATTGTATTGCTAGAGTGACAAGTAATAAAAGATGGGTGAAGTGAATAACAATATAGTTTTATTGCTTCTGCCTTTGAACATTCTGACGCTATTTGTTGTTGTTTTTTTAAGTCTCCATTTGATTTCAATAATTTTTACTTATTCAATTTTAATTTGTTTGGATAAATATATTTAAAAATATATTTATTTAATTAAAGTCTTTCTGCAGACCACCTGTCCCATCGTCATGGACCACAGGTTGAGAAACACTGATATATGCCATACCTTCTAATTTAATAGCTATAGTTCTTATATAAAAAAAAAACAGTCCTTACCCCCCTCTCGACCTTCTCCTCAGATTTTAGTAATGCTATCATCATCTGCTGTGTCTGAGGCTTCTGAAAAAATAGCCAGTCTTAAAGAAATAGTCTCTGCACAGCTTTCAAGTCCTCACTGAAAGCTTGCTGACCTTATACGCCTTATTAAAGATCATCTCCTCCCTCTCTCTGTGCATGGAATATACAAGTGCTTTGCAGGAACAAAGATCAGCCAATGTCCATATGGAAGAACACAAAACATCTGCAGTCAAAAGTGTCAACTGCTAAAATAGTCTTCTATAGCAGATAAAAAAGAAAAATTGCAGATTGAGTCAGGCTTAGCATATTAGGCCATTGTCATCACAGCCCAGCAAATTATCCTTATATAATTATAATTAATACCGTGCTAGAGAGGCCGGCCTGATTGACTGAGTGGTTAGCGTCTGCTCTCCAGCCATGAGGCTGCGGGTTCGAATCCCGCCATTGCAATGGATGTTTGTTATTGTCTTACAGAACTGTGTGGGAAGGGAATCTGTGACCCTACCACTTATTCTAGCAGATGACTTCATTACCAAAATCCTGTGAGGTACGGGAGTTACCATACAGCGTGTACGAACGTCAAATGTGAAAATTTTTATTTTTTTTATTCCTATCCTAATTTTACTCTCACGCATAGACCTACACTTTTTTTTTACCGTGTAGGCATTCGGAACCGAAATCCTACAGAATAGGCTGGTTACTCCTTATTCTTGGAAGTGTCTTATGACTGTAGCCTGTGTGCTCACAGGACTGGTTTGCTTGCTTGCAGGATGAAAAACCCCAAATAAACTGGGGAGAAATACCATGCTGCCCACGCCAAAGACCAGCTAACTTGGCTATGGCTGAGGAAAATCCTTGAGCTCTGCACGCCGTCGACAAGAATCGAACCTAGGACACTCCTCCTTTAGGCATATGGTTGCGAAGCATATAGCAACTCGGCTAACCGAGCGGACATTTTTTTATTAGGGAGATTAATCCTGTCTGTAGTCTGCTTTGTGCATGTTGATTGGAGATGTTTCCTGTTTTATATTCTTTGCAGAATACAACCCAAATTTTTGGAAAGAAAATTTAACTGGCTAATTCATCTTCAAGTACTCACTCTAGTGAGTGCAGGAATGGTGAAAGTGAGGTGCTGGATGTGGTCTTACTTCATGCAATATACTTCTGATATATACCTAGTCCTTGCCTTTCTTTCTTATCTCTTTTCCTTTCTCACTTTAGAGGTGATCTTTTTTTTTTCTTGCAGTGGAAATCTGCCTTCTCTCCCAAGGTTATGGCACTTCCTTATGAACAGAAGAAAGCAGTCACAGGATGCAATTAAATGTTACTGTTTTCAGAGCTGATATCTCCACAGAGTCCACTTAAGAGAGAGAACTATCTGAAGTGGTCAGTGCAAAAAGCATTACAGATATATCAAAAATTAATGTTAGAGCATTATTATAAACAGCAAAATTTAAACTGTTAGAAGAATAATTCAAAATTTTATTGGAGTATCCCAGTATTTTCATGATTAATCCTACTAATATTAGAACAAAAGAAGAAAAAATCACATCTTAAGATAATAAGTTTATGCACCAGATTTACTCTCATAGTATTGATGAATATGAGGAATTTCTCTCAAATCTACAAACAAAAATTAGTAATACCAATAGAAAAGACATGTTGGTAATAATGAGTGACTTTGATGCAAAAATATGCAGGTATTCCAAGGAGTAACGGGGAAATTTAAGATCAGAAAAAACGAGAATACACATGATGGGAAAACTAGACTATTGATTAATATCTTGGTCAACAAAAAATGGAAAAACCTTAAAATAGTTTCATGATCAAAATCTATATCAGCAAAAGTAAAGCTTAAATTCTAAACAGCCACCAATAGGTTTTGAAAGCTTGACAGCTCAAAATTATCAAATACACATTGCTTTAAAAGAAAAAAATATAAAATGATAGCATTAACTTTTGAAAACACAAATGAAAAGGAAAAAATTCAAGACTGAATGCAATAAAAGAAACATTACAGAAAAAAGATACCTAATGATTGAAAATAATAGACCTGTGGCATCAAAAGAAAAGCAACTTTCTGTTTAGAAGACATCTGAATTACTAAAAAAGTGCAAGCTGTTTAAAAAATGAACTTGCTAATGTAGAGAAGCAGAATTAAATTGGATAAATCCAAAAAAGCAGATATGTTGAAATGCAAGTATCCATCATAATACAAAATTAGTATATCGCAATAAAAGAACTTTCAAAAATACACAAACCTATACCACTAAAAATGAAAGATAAGAGGCAGTCTGGTAAGTGAAGATGAAATTTGTCTATACTATTTTAAACACACTTTTGGAGAAGTAACTCCAAAAATTATGAGCAAAAAAAGTTTCCCAGAAGTGAGGAAATCCTAGAAATGTTAGATGGAAATGGAAGCTCTGATCAGGCAAATGAAAACAGATTAAGTGCTGGATAGAGATAAAATGATAGTTTTGTAAGTATGGAGGAGAAACAGCAAATCATAATTTAGTACAGATATTCAACAAAAGCATAGGTTCTGGATAAATTCCTAATGACTAGAAATTGAAAAGAATAATACCCATATATTAAAAAGGCTATATTTAGGAATGTGCAAGTTATCCACCAGCAACCTTATTAAGTCGCACAGTTTCTTTGTATCCTCAAGGGGTGTTCGGGCTACTATGACAGCACTACATGATTAAGTAGCGTTTACATTATTATTATTATTAAATAGCTTACATTATTATTATTAACCTCCTATCCACAATTTTCCTCCAAATGAGTGCTGCTTATCAGCACTCAAATATTGTCATATCTAACATTTTATGCTTCCAAGGCACTTCTGATTAAATGATCCACCTAGACCTTAGTCTTCCTCAAGGTCTCTTTGCTACCATCTTGGCATCATGCACCTGTTTTGCTAACCTTTCCTCTCATCCATTCTATTTAAGTGGCCTTACAATCTTAGATTAGCTCTGTTTACACATTCTTGAATGCTCACAGTGTCAAGTTCTTTTTTAATATCTTAATTTTACTGATTCTGCCATCTGTTCCCTCCCTTAATTTTTCTCAGAATTCTTATATCCATGATCTCTAGCCTTTGATCAAGTGCTTTATTACTAACCCAGCTATCAGACCTATAACTTAACTGGTTTGAACAGTCTTGTACTGCTATTTTGGTATTTTGTCTTATTTCTCTTATTCCATATAAATTTATTTAGCTGGCTACCCACCATATTCTGTTGTCTATTTCCAGATTTAACCTGCCATCTTCACTAAAAAAACTGGGCCTAAATAGCTGTGCCAAATATTTTACTTGTTCTATAGCAGTGTTTCTCAAAGTGTGGTACACGTGCCTACGGGGGTACGTGGCAATTTTCAGCTATGCATCATTAACGCCTACTCAAATTGCGAGTTACTATTGTCCCGACATGAACGTCGGGACAATTATAACTTGGTCTCTGCTGTAAATAACACGCCCTCTGCAACAGCTACCATACTGCAGACACACACGAAAAACAATTTGTTTTATTATGTCCCTGAATAAGGTACAGAGACATTTGCAGGCTGTATGATATATTTCTCAACAAATAGTGCAATTAGAAACAATTGGGATAAAAACATCACTAATTAATGAATCGCATGTCCCATCCCACAGAAACTGCTGTATAGACTCAAACAAAACCTATGTTGCACTGGCAACATATGGTTTTGTTTGACACCACCCCGTTCGTGAACGTGTTAAAACTAAGAAATATATAGTGAATGTGTTTCTGATATTATGGAATTCAGTTGAAGAGAATTAGCATTTCAACTCAATTGTTAAAATGAGAGCCAACTCAATTGTCAGCTTGCTTTTGTCTTTGGATTACGTGATCTTTTGTTAATACCACACCAGTCACATTGTTAGATCTGAAACGGACGACCTCATTCTAAATGACGTCACCTTTCCAGAGTCTAACAGAAGATATCCATTAAATGAGCATACTTATCATTTTGGCACAATTTAACTGTCTTAAAAGAAATAACTGGCAAATTAGAATAAGAACTGTTTGTATTGTAGTTAGTGTGTTTGTACTTTATTGTAACTGTAAGTCAAACAAAAAAGGACTCGCATGAGAGTAATTATCAGTGAATTTCTACACGTGAAAGAATGCCAATAATTCGGTAAGAAGGGGCAAAGGTCGCCCAATACCACAATAGCAACATAAGTGCCCGTGGGTGCTACCTCTGAGAAAACATCAAGACGCATGCATTCCTGGAATTGGAAAACCCCGTATGAGGAATGATGAAGTTACCCAGTCGGGGACGAATCGAAAAGGCAAAAGGAGAAATTAAACTCGAAAGGTGGCACTCATGGGGAGTGTATAAAACCTGCAACACAGAATTGAAACTCCCTGTTTCAATTCTGTGTTTGTTTCTGTATTCTCACCGTGTGCTTCGAGTGGTCATTGTGTTTCAGTTCTGATCTTCGAGAAATCCCAGTATGGCACCGCCACAGAACACGGCAAATTTTGAGCACAGGCCGTTGGTAAGAAATGGCATCGACGTAAATCCTTAGTAAAGAAACCGAGCACCCGATCCAGGGAGAGCACGCGATTCCCACGTGGCAACAGAACCAAGGCAGCCAGAACCTCACAAGAAGGATGAACGGAGAAAATCCAGGAAGAACCTAAGAGTAGATAAGTACTTTTTCATATACTTGCCCTTTAGAGAACTTGACTAACAGAAACGGAAGAAAGTGTATCTCGAATTTATGATAAGGATAAGCATGAAGGATTAATATAGGGTTTCTCAAACTTTTTCTACGACGGAACACTTCACAAATCCCTTGAAATGTTCACGGAACACCTTGGTTATTTGGTAATGTATTAATTAATAAATAATTAGTAATTTAGCTTATTTTATTGTTAATTAATAACTGATAATTAAGCTTTAAGAAAAAAACAATTTATTGTCAAATGTTAATTAGTAAAAACAAAACACATAAAAATAGTAAAACACGTATATTGCAAATTAAGTTCTTAATGACTCCGATGTTTTGGGGTCTTTGAATTACAAATTCTTTTGATATCAGGCACAATATTAGAAAGTTGAATTCTCATATTTGGTGTAGCATAGAGTCTGTTCCTGGACTTTGATTTGGTTGCAGCATAATATGAAAATCCTGCCTCGCATAAATATGTCGTTGCAAAAGGAAGTAAAACAAGAATAGCTAGTTTTGACACGCTGGGGTACTCTTCTGTCAAATTTGTCCAGAAATCATTTATAGCAGTTCCTTGTATTTTTTTTTAAATCAGAGTCACTAGTTAAGTCAATTAGATTTTCACAATCGTTTGTGCTGAGGCCTGCTGGCTTAGCTGTCACTGTAAATGGATTCAGAGCAGGAATTGTCCTCATTGGATTTTGGAAAATATAGCAAAAGGGTTGATTGCAAGTCATCAAGTGTTCTAAAATTACGTTAGATACTTCATTAACTTCAGAATTTATTTCAGTCAAACATTCATGCAAGGTGGGAAAACAATCAAAATTATTCTGTTCAAATCCAAAATTGCAACTGCCTATCAAAAGATGAAATTTTTTCTCTTTTATTAAAAATTGTAATATTCTTTCCTTGTAATGATAAGTTAATTTCATTGCACCTTGTAAAAATATCTGTCAGATACACAACTCATCAACCATGAAGAATTTCTTAATAATTCAATATAATTTTGTCCTAAATTATGTAACATCAAGAAGACCATTAAGACTCACTACGAAGTTCAAAAAGCCTCAATAATGCTTTTCCTCCGGATAGCCATCTCACTTCAGTATGTAATAAAAGTGCGTTATATTCACTACCCATTTGATCGCACAAAATTTTAAATAATCTGGATTGAAGTGGTCGAGATTTTACATAGTTTATCATTTCTACGGCTTCATCCAAAATAGTTTTTAAATATGTTGGAATTCTTTTTGTTACTAATGCTTGTCTATGCAAAACACAATAACTTTTGGTGACTCTTGTAGCTACTTGCAGGATACATGTTACAACTCCCTTCATCTTTCCTACCATTGCTTGAGCACCATCTGTACAAATATCAATACACTTCTCACAACTGATTTCCTGTTTTGTAATATAATTATTAATAGAGTTGAATATATCTTCTCTGGTACTTTTTTCTTGTAGATATTCACACATGAGTAAATCTTCAATACTTTTAGCAAATATGTAACGAACAAACACTAGTAATACAGAGAATCCTGTGATATCTGTAATTCATCCATTTGCAACAAATATTCACTGCAAAGTCTAAGTCGATGAATTAGCTCTTTTTCTGTCAGCAGAAAGATCTTTGATGCGGCGTGAAACAGTATCTTTTGATAATTGGACTACATCCAATTTTTTTTTAGCAACCTGTTTGTTTAACATGCATGAAACAATGTCTTTCACACAAGACTTAGTGAGCGTCTCACTAATTGTATGAGCTTCACCATGAAGTGCAATGCGGTAACTCAAGTGAAAAGACACCTCTGTTGTATTTTCAGTTGTAGCAATTGTAGCCATTTGAAGTTTAGATTTTTCTAGCGAGTCACGTCGTCTCTTTAAAAAAATGTATAACTTTTCCTTTGTAATCAGTGTGTTTCAAAGTGCCTACAAAGTTTAGCTGGAGCCAAAGAACTGTTTACTAGCATTTTATTACATAAAACACACATTGCATCAGGAGCATGTGTATTGCCAATACCCATAAATCCATAATTTAAATAACTTTCATGGTCTGTTCTTAGATGACTTGTTCTTTAGTATTAACTTTTGAAGAAGCCACAGTTTGCAATTCCATATCTTCTCCAGTCATACGAGTAGATGTGTCAGCAGAAGTACTTACTCCTCCTTGTGTTAAAGTTCCTGTCTTTAAACAAGAATCCATGAGTATTTTTTCAGTAATATTCAAATTCCAATATTTGCCAGAGCTATAATAAAAACAAATAGAATTGTGTTGTAAAGTTTACAACACAATTCTATGTGTTGTATTCACAATACAATTCAACACAAATTTAGTATGAAGAACAATGAGATTATAAATAAGAAATGTCGAATAATATAATATAAAATTAAATGAATAATGCAAAATAGTAAAAAAAAAAGACTGCAACACACAAAAGTAAATATGAATTGTAACAATACTTGATTTTTACATTATTTGATACTAAACTGTATCAAATAATGTAAAAGCAATTCTAATAAGAATGATTTGATAAAATGTTCAGTAACAAAAATTAAACAGTTTGAAATAAATCAGATTAATTATAAAATTAGTTAAAAGCGTAAGAATTATTTTTTTAAAAGCCTACTCCCTATATACGGGAATAAAAAGGCGTTAGCTGGGTTTTTTTTCTGAAGGCCTGGTCCCAACAAATTTACTCGTAAATACCTTTCCAAAATTTTTTAAAGTTCATACATTAACATAAGTATTAATAATTAATTATGGCATAATCATAAAGAGTATTAGTACACTTATGTATACGGTGTGGCATGTTGACTAATATAAATTACATTTAAATTAGTTATCAATCACTGGACTAATAAAAATCTTGTAGCATGTCGTAGTTTCTTCAGGAAAACATCATTAAATTAATTTGTGCTGATTTTCATTGACCTATCCCATTCTGATCATCAAATATATTTATAATATTATTATAAGTACTTATGAGTGAATACAGACTTTTTCTCCTGTGTGCTGGTAGATCTCCAGGATGTATTTGTACATCCTGGAGATCTTTGTAGGCTTGAGGTGGATGACTCACTATCTGTTCCGTCACAAACACCTTCAATAAGAGATTTCTTAATACCAAAATTAAACAGTGCCTTGTCTCTTATTCATATTAGATTTTAACTCTGTATTCCTATTACTTTTAAAAAAAATCACGGCACTCAACAAGTTACGAAACAAGTACTTTCACCCTACGATACGAACTTGCGAATAAAGTATTCAGTATTAATAGATTTGAGAACCGGATACAGACAACCTTGATCTTCAATTTCAGGGGGAAAATTTTCTTTATACTTCCTTGCTGATTGGTCACTGACATTTGCAACGCAGATGTTATTTCGTTCAGTTTTGAGAACATGCTGCCCATTGTTGTAATCGGCTTGCAGGCAATTTTTATGATCGGTCATAAACGGCGGTATTCTCTTTCCCAATTGTTGAAAGATTTCAATGTGGGAAAATTAACGATAATTCATGAATATTTCCATGTTTAAAAATATGCTGCCTGGTCAATGACATTTGCTACACAGATGTCATTTCCTTTAGGTTTGAGAACAGAGGATATAACACCAATTGTTGTAATGGGCTTGCAGGCAATTTTTATGACCCGTCATAAACAGCGGCATTCCCATTTCCAAATATTGAAAGGTTTCGATGTGTGAAAATTAACAATACACAGATGTTATTAGGTGTTCTGGGTCTGAGTTTTTCGACATATTCACTAATATTATTCTCCTCAGAATATTTTAACTATAAAATATTTATTCATGAAAAATGCTTAGAAAACTAAAATGACAAATTCCAGAACTTCTTGCAGAACACCTATTCACCTTCCATGGAACACTAGTGTTCTGCAGAACACAGTTTGAGAAACTCTGGATTAATATATGTGTGTATGACTCTATACCATTAAAACTGAATTCTGAGAACTATTAACTTACTAGAGATTCTGTCGTGACCTACTCGAGGGAGATCAATAATGTGCCAAATACCTAGCTGGCTCGTATTAAGTTGTAAACCAAATATTTGATAAGTTGAAGGAATAGTGTTTTAAAGATTAAGAAATCCATGTCCATCTAAGAATGAGAGAGTGAGAGAAACACTAGAGTTTTAATCTAGCATTAATATCAATTTTGTCTTTGTATTGTAATTAATTATGAATTCATTAAATTTGTATGTTACCTTTCATGCTTGTTTTTTCTGACCATGTTGACTGACTTAGACCCTTCATAAAAATACGAACCTGGTGATCATATACGTGCACGTGGACATTCTAAGTAAGAAAGGAAAAGGGGCATGACTGCAAACAGACTAGAAAACCTATGGCTTCTGATTTCAAGTGAATTATATTAGTAGCATCTGATACTCTATAACCATCCTAGGCCGAGTTTGACTCTGTCCTTAAAGCCCAGGCTGGCGCAGGAAATAAATTTGTCTGAGCGAATGTGGATGATTTATAGAGATCAGGGAATAAGTATATCCTGGGGGCCCAAAATTTAGAGATTGTCAGATTAGCAGTAAGATCATATACTCAAGTGTTAGGCAGACAATTTAGGGATATATAAGGGTCAAGGATAGCAGACAGAGGCCAACTTATATATTAAGGTAAAGGAAAGATTAGTGACCACTAAATCAAATAGCATTGGTCAACAGGGAGATAATACCAGATGTAACAACATGCATGCAGGTCCTCATAGTCTGCTCTATTTCTACTGGCCTACAATTGCTGTCTGTTTTGCTCTCTGCTTTCACTTCTCATTAGTCATTTGGGAAGAATTGTTCATTATGTATCTCAACTTTTGTAAATTACTGGTAATTTTTACTTGAAATAATGGGAAAGAAGATGACGCTATTTGGGTAGATGACTTTGACGATGCACACAAGGAAACCGCTCTCAAGGCCGGAAGTAGTGATGGCGAATAGAAGCTTCTTGGTAGGTCATACCCATTCTCAATTTTTTCTGAAAACTTTAGTTTCCAAAAATCCCCACATATATCTTGCTCCACTATTTTTTGCTTTAATATTGGTAAAAATGTAAGTGCATTTTTTACCAATATAAAAAATTAAATATGGTAATTTTTTTAGCTTTCAAATGCATAAGTATGGATCATTGGTTAAAGACTGGATTTATACACAAAAGAGAGCAATATAGCAGATACAAGTAGCTGTAAGCTACAAGAAAACTTTGATATTGTATTCCTCTCATTGATAATAAATTATTTAAATTAAGTAAAAATTTATATATAGTGTATTTATAAATTTTGTTCTATTTAAAATAAATCATATTTTTTGTTTACATGTACATCTAAATTCAAATAGACATTTACAATGAAATATACTTTAGCATTCATTTTAAAAATTTATGGAATTTACAATGGTGTTAAAATACTTCTTTATTATCCCGACGTTTCGATCTTCACATCAAGATCATCATCTGGAGCATACATCAATACACAAGACAAACTGAGTTACATTATTAACTGTAAGCTAAAGAATCAATGCTTTGATCACATGTTATTCTACTGGCATGACCTCTAGTGAAAAAAAAAAAAATTACAAATTACATCAAGCTAAATTCTATTTATAATGACAGGAATAAACATTCTTTCAGATTGTTTTCTTTTAGAAACAGCAATGTCCTATTCTTAGTATTACAATTCTTATTTTTGCTTTTAAGATACTGGATTTTTTACATTCCTGTTTACAGTTGTTCTTAGTGAGGAACTTTCCGTGGGTTGAATATATACTTTCCATATGTGTGGGATTTTTTGATCATCATTATTGTTCAGATTGAGGTGGTTGATAATAATTTCGCATGCTTCCTTAAATTTCCGTTCATACCATGTTTTAGTGTTATTGTTTGATCCTGTGTAGTTGGAAAGGATGCAGCCATTCTTGTTGGTGCTTCTACAATTTCAAGCAGGGTGTTTGGTGTTTAAATCCCCAGCAATAATGATGGGTATAGTTCGCCCACCGATTAAAGGTCCCTCGACACTTCTGCGCATGTCAGAAAAAGGAGAATCCATTCTGATAATAGGGTAATCAATCTGTCTTCTGGGATGTGTTTGTTTATTATTACAGGTTGGAAAACTTAGCTTTTCTTTTAAGAACATTGTAGTTTTTAAAGTGTAACTATTTTGTTTGTATAACAGTTGGAAAAATGTACGTAGAGTATTAACAAAATTAAAAAAAGGTATAACATAAAACAAAAATTTAACTAAGTTTATTTTTAAGAAAGTTTTCTATGAAATAAAAATAATTATACAGAAAAACAGAATTTTTTTTTCAATTGAACTTAGATATTCTCAACTTACAGTTGAGAGAACTGAGACTTCAATGTCCTAAACCGATTTAATTATTTATGACTTGTTGTGACTCTATTAACAAACCCATGCAAAAAAAGGTTGGAAAAAAATACCATTATCAAATCCTTTTAATCTTCATAGTCATCTGAATCGGTGTCCGAATCGCCATCACTTTCACTTAAACTGATCACCAAAGTTTCACATAATTCTTCGATAATTCCATCTCTGTCCCAGTACATATTTTCCAATGAGGTGACACAAAAGCAATATTTTCCCCTGTTTTTTATTATTACTATTATTACGGGCAACTCCAGGGAGTCATTAGACTCATCGAGGGAGGCCCCAAATCATATTCATCACAACTATTCGACATTCATACAGTATTTATCATACCTCGCCTTAAACTCATTCACTGTCACAGCATCCACCACAGACTCAGGGAGCGCATTCCACTCATTCACTACTCTAAAAGTAAAGAACCCAGCTCTAACACCTTTACTAACCACACTTTTGCCCAGTTTCCATGGATGTCCCCTAGTCCTCCCACAACCAGCCCTGTTCTCAAAAATATCTTCTGAATTAATTTTATAGAAACCCTTCAGTAATTTGAATGTCTCAATCATATCTCCCCTCCTCCGCCTATCAACCAATTTTTGCAACCCACAAATCCTCAACCTGTTCTCATACGGTTCATTCCACAGACCTGCTATCATCTTGGTCACTCGCCTCTGGATCCTCTCCACCTCCTCCCCATCAAGAAGAAACCTAGGTGACCAAATCTGAGCACAGTAGTCGAGATGGGGTCTTATCAAGGCTCGATACAGAGGAACAATAACCTGCTTGTCAACGTATTCTTCAGCAACCAAGTGATTTGATGAGCTGATTTGGCCACTTTTGCAATGTCCCCTAAATTTCAATTCCTTATCCACCAACACTCCTAAATCTCGTGCTTCATCAATTTCCTGGAGCACAGTTCCACCAATGCAGTAAACTGCCGCCAATCTTTTCACCCCAAAATGCATAACCTTACATTTTGCCACATTAAATTGACATCCATTCTCCTTAGCCCAGACCTCCAATCTATCCAAATCATCCTGCAAAATTTTGACGTCATCTGCATTCACTATTGCCCTACCCAACTTCGCATCATCCGCAAACAAATGAACTGTTCCTCTCAGATCCTTTCCTATATCATTTATGAACAAATTAAACAGCAGTGGTCCAAGAACAGATCCTTGTGGCACACCACTAGTCACAGGCCGTCTTGTGGACTCTACTCCTGAGTAAACCACTCTCTGATATCTCTCCGTCAACCACCCTCCTATCCATCTCACCAACCCTATGTCCATTCCCATATGCTGCAATTTACTGATTAGAATTCCATGTGGTATCCTGTCAAAGGCCTTAGCAAGGTCCAGTAGAATCACTGTAAACCCATTATCCTTATCCAGTTCAGCCGTCACTGTGTTATAATACATGAGCAAGTTACTGAGGCATGACCTACCCTTCACAAAACCATGCTGTCCCCGATACAGTATCCCATTTTCTTCTATCCAATCTTGTATTTTCCTCTTGACTATTTTCTCTAAGAGGACCTTTATAATGATTCCTGTTATGCTGATTGGCCGGTAATTTTCAACAGCAGCCTTGGAACCACCTTTGTGCAGTGGAACTATTTTCCCCTCTTTCCACCCCCTTGGGACTGACCCAGTCCTGAGGCTCAAATTAAACAAAATGGTCAAGGACACTGACAATTCTTTGGCCGCTTCACGTACGACACAAGCTGGTATACCATCCAATCCCACAGATGTATTGACATTGAGGTTCTGTAATAGACTAGTTACCTCTACTTCATTCATCACAATTCCAGTATAAGCTGTTGGTTCTTCCATTCCTGCAAAGTCACCATCTGGATGATATACTCTTGCAAAGTGCTCGCTCAGTAATTCCACAATATTGACTGATTCGGTTACCTCCCTACCCTGAGCATTTTTTAAGATCATTCTACCATGAGCATTTTTCCTTTTGCTTGCAACATATTGAAAAAACTGTTTGGGATTCTCTTTAGCCTGCGTGGCCAATTTCCTTTCGTAATCTGCTTTTGCTTTTCTTACCACCCTTGTTACCATCCTGGCCTGAGCTTTATACTGTTCCTGCGCCTGATGGTCACCCTTCTCCTTAAATTCCCTCCACAATTGTTTCTTTTTTTGCAGCTCAAGCTTAATAGTGTTATTCATCCATTTAACCCCTACTTGATTTATTATTCGGGCTCTTGGTATACAGTCAACCATTGCCTCCTGCAAACAGTTCTTAACCACCTCCCATGCCCTATCAACATCCAGCCCTTGCAGTTTTACATGCCATGGCATTGAGCCAAGCACACACCTAAGCTTGTCATACTTACCAGCCCGGTAATTCCACATGTACCCTGTCTTAATTGTAAATTCGACTCCTTTAGCCACCTCCCAAGTCATGACCTTATGGTCACTCTCACCAATTGGTGGCAACATGGTCATGTTCGTTACAGCCACATTCTCAGTTGCAATTACTAGCTCCAGCACTCTCTGCCCCCCTGGTATTTTCCAATACATGTTGCCGTAGATAGTTGTCCCTTAATAACCGCATAAAATCCAATTCCTTCCTCCCATGTGCCCTTTCCTCTTTCCAGTCAATGTTACCATAATTGAAATCACCCATAATAATTACCCTCCTTCCACTCATTTCTTTTATTTGTTTATGCATACTATCCCCACCATCCACTCCATCACCCGGTCTATAGCAGCACCCAATTGTATATTTTGTTCTGCTAGATTCTATCTCACACCAAACAGCCTCAAATGTGCTTTTTTCCCCATCCTGCAGTTCAACTTCTATACTCCTTGGCTGAAGCTCATCAGCTATCATCAATAACACTCCTCCCCCCTTTTTATTCACCCTGTCACTCCTGAACACGCTATACCCATCTCATTCAATCCCACGCAATCAATCCCACTGGCTTTATCATCTTCTGTCAGCCATGTTTCACTAATACCGACAACCTGTGGCATGGAAGTGCCAACCATGGCCAAAAACTCTTCCTTCTTGTTCCTAATACTCCTGGCATTAGTGTACATGAATCGCAGAAGCCCATTTGTCCCATCCCTACTTTGATGCCTTATACTAACTATCCCATTCTGATTTGTTGTCCGTCGTACTCGCTCGGGCATAATATACTCATTCATACTTAACTGCCCCCCTAAAGTCTGCATATCTACTCCCCCGCTCTTAATAAATCTAGTTTCCCTGAGTCTGTACATCCACTTCCACATCATTCATCAACACTCTTTCAAGTATCCGTACACCAACTCCATTCAAATGTAACCCATCCATCTTATATAAGTCCTTTCGCCCATCGAACTCATTCCACACATCCACAAATTCCACACCACTCTCCATGCATAACCCATGCATAAAGTCATTGGCAATTATGGCCCTCCTTCTAAACACTTCGCAGTCATACCGCAGTAAGATACTCACCATCCTAACCCTCTCACTCTTCTCTTTTGCCACCTCAAACAACTCCCTCACATCCTCTATCATTTCCATTTTGTCCTCTTTCAAATCATTCGTTCCTGCCACGATTATCATCTCTTTCACCCTCTGTTTCTGCAGTCGAATAGATTCGCTGACGTCCTTTATGTTCGCACCCGGCTGGTACGACTTCGTTAAACTCTCAATTATTGCGCCTCTTAATAGCGAATCCCCATACAGCACTCGCTCCTTCATTTTATTGACGTTTACGAACATTCTATTATTTGCCGTCACAGACTTCCGCCGGTTATTTGTTGGTACGTTCAACACACATTTTTCCATACGCTCCAGTTGTCTTTTAGCTCTGTGTATTGCACCATTCAAACGGGCAATTTCGCTACTCGCATTTATCTCACCATTTTCATTATCGATCAAATCATCCATTCTTTCTATGTTTCTACCTTCATTTACACTTTCAGCGACGCTCTCACACCTATCTGGCACTACCACGCAATTCTCTAGCACACCGCCATTTTCTACAATCTGACTATCGTTAACGATATCACTCTTGACACACGAAACACGCTTGAAGTCCTCATTCTCTTTACACTTTCTACACGTATTAACTCCACTATCACTTTCTAACCAGACTCCTACTGCTCTTTGCAAGGCATACATCTCACAGACAGCACATTGCATAAATTAGTGTACATCAAAACTCTTAAACAAACATGGCGACCTGGCCGCCATTTTTTTCTTTATCGGTGCCATGTGTACGCTATCTTTTCTTAAAAATAATAATTAAAATAACAGAAAACATGCAAAAATTGCACAGACACACCAAGAAACAAAACGCAAACAATACTACTTAAAATTCTAGTAAAATATCTAATGTTAACACAAAATACTGCTCATCTTTTCAGGAGCTCTCGACAAGCCGACCTTTTTGAACTGTAATACTTTCAATCGCCTGTTCTGAAAGCTTAAAATGTTTCTACATGTCAACATCTCCAGTTACGTTGCAATGGCGAATGAAACTTTTCACTTCTGCCCAAACATACTCAATAGTATTAATATCACAATGATATGGTGGTAGCCTCAAAGCTAGAAATCCATGCTCCTTGAGCATCATGTCGAAATCCATGCTCCTTGAGCAGCACTCTTTTCTCGACCATGTAAAATTCGTGAATAGTTCTTTTTATAACGTCTACATTAAAATCATTCAAAGCTACGGTTTCGATGGTTTTCTTTACTCTGCCGCTTTTTTTTAGGAGATTTAAATTTTGGCTTACCTTCACCTTTAGATTCCCTATGAATTCTTTTAACAGTCGACCCCGATACGCCCGCAATTGCACTTGTACGTTTTACTTGAGAAAGGGGAACAAGGAGAACATTCTTTTTTGCAGAATGTCAGCACATTATTCAATATTCTTTTGCAGGAGCTACTGAAACGTTTAACAACAGAACTTGTTGACTGTACTGGATCCATCATACAAATTAATAATAAAAAAAAAATGCAAAAAAGGCAACAACAAAAATCAAGCTAGTACTAGTATAGCGACAGACAAGAAAGCACGTGATTTTGCATGTTGGCGAACAATTCATACATCCTTCATTTCTTTTTCCCCTTCAGCATGAATTGACTATTCTTAACAAAATACCAAGGAGAGATCTACGAACAGTGGGAGAACTATACTCTAACTCCTAAAATGGCATTTAGATCAGTGTGCAGTAGAGTTTTTAAGGGTGGATTGTAAGCTGAATACATTTTCAATCTGCCTTCAGAGCTGGTGAAAACTTCCATGCCTGTAATTTCAAGGTTAGTGGTTGGTGGGTTGTTCACAGAATGGTGCTTAATATAATTTTTAATGAAGATGGTAGTGCCACCGCCTCTGTAGATGGATCTGTCATTTCTGTACATTAGATAACCCTGTATTTTGGGGCTGTCTGAGGATCTAAGATGAGTTTCACTGATTAGTATAATATTTGGTTGGTATATGTAGGTGAAATCTTGTAGCTCCTGAATTTTGTTCCTTAAGCCATTTGTATTCCATGCAATGATCTGAAGGGAGGCTGGAATGAGTTTGTTTTTATTCATTTATGATTGCTGTGAGAATGGCCTGAGTTTCCCATAGGAATCTTTTAGTGAAGGTTGCTGAAGGGTTAGACAGGCTGAAATCTTGTAGCATGTTAGCTAGAGAGGACGTAAGAACTGCTGTCAGATTAGTAGGTGCTGTTAGCTGATTTTGTTTTGATGTTAGTTTGTTTTGTGTGGGCCACATCAGCATAACTTCTTGTTTGCCTTTGGCTTCCACTATCTTTGAAGGTCACCGACTGTTGAATATTCTTCTTTTCAGCCATTTTCTGTCCACTGCTGGACGAAGGCCTCCTCCAGTTCTTTCCACCCTTCTCTGTTCTTGGCAATGGTTGACCAATTTTCCCCAACAAAATTTACATCCTAAAAGAAGGTGGAGTGATGAATTCATCACTCCACCTTCTTTTAGTATGTCCTGGGCTTCGTTTCCCTTCTTTAGGAATCCAGTTCATTAGTATCGTGGTCCATCGCTCATCTTCTCATCTGGATACCAGCCATATTCTAGTCGCTTGTGGTGAAGAATGATGTCAGTGATGCGGAGTCTGGCTTCTTATCCAGGTGTTTTGCTTATCTTTTAATGTGATACCTAGCATCAACCTCTCTATTTTACTTTGAGTTGTTAATTTATTTGCCAGTGCTTTTGTTAGCGACCAAGTTTCACAACCATATGCGGTGTCTGGAAGTATACACTGGTTAAATGTCTTCCTTTTTAAACAGAGTGGGACATCATTGTTTTGAAAAATGCTTTTCAATTTTCTGAATGCACTCCAGACAAGTCTCCTGCTAATATTGCATACCATTTTTATTTTATTATATATATTTTGTAATTGATTATAAAATTCAATATTATCCTCTTCTCTTCTTCTGGGAAGAAGAGAAGAGGATAATACCCTTTTCTATTTTATTCTAGCTTCTATTATTTGTTCATTCTATAATTTATTATATTTTAACTGTTTTGCAAGGGAATTTTAAATCATAACACCTGCTTGTGCTCTTTGGTCTCTGTCAACTCCACTGTATATTTTATTATTATTTAACACCTTCAGGGAGTCGAAAGACTCATTGAGGGATGGTACCTACTCTACAAGTCTGTCTCCACCAACAAACTGCAACCACACCAATGCCGTCTATCACCCACCACCACTGGTATTTTCAGACAATCACAAACATTCATGTCCTCAGCTAACTACTCAGCCAACCAGGCTGGAGTTTACGTTATTAAGTTACATTAAAATTTTCAGTTCCTTTTTAATTTCTTTTTTGTTTCTGTGATTATTGCTAATTTGAAATTTCTTTCATTTAATATTTGATCTAATTCTATTTCTTGCATTCCAGTTTGCTATATGTAACATATTTTGTCTTTTCCATTCCAGAGTTGTTTCCATAGATTCATTTTGATTATCTTTCTCTTTTGGCTTAAAAGTAGAATAATATTCTCCATGTCAGGTGACTAGCCTGGCTATAGATAGTCCAGTGGTATGGCTACTACCTTAAGGCTCCTGGATTATCCTACTTCCTAATTAAACCCGAAGGAGGAATAGGGTATTTGAAGGGAAAGAGTAGATCTTAGAGGGGACATAGATATGAGCCAGAAATGGGAAGACCCTATAGCCTTAGTACTGTAATAGCATAAATTATAAATTGAGAAGAATTGACTGATAAGGACTTATAGGAAAGATTAAAGTGAGTGGATCTTCCTCAAAGTAGAGGAAGATGAGGATGGATCCAGCTAGAGGACCGTGGGAGTGCCACTTCCCTTTCAATCAAGATTATGGCCCTGTTGGTCCATTAGTCCTTATTCAATATATTCAGATGCCTCTCTGGAGGTTACAGGGTCCCCCAAAAGATGTTTAATCTGTAGATTATCTTAACCTTTTCATGTGGGATGCACACAGGAGGGGGGATTAAATCCACATGAATGCTGTATAGTAACAATGACAAGTAGTTTGTGCTTTATTAATGGTACTCACTCTTTATGTCTGTTTATTTGATTTTTTGTCATTTAAGTAGAATAAGAAATTAAAGAAAAAAAACTCGCTATTTTTCAGCTCCATTTTGTGCACTGGAATGTGGACCTATATAATAGCGTTGAAGAAGCTATGTCTTCCAAACAAGGTCTAGCTGTCCTAGGAGTTTTTTTACAGGTAAATAAATATTTATAGTTAAAAAAAAAGCTGAGTGTAATATATTGTTATTACATTAAAATTCTTATTAAATCTTTGTCTGCTGCGCCTTTCTAAAATATTTACTGTCTTTACTTTTTATCTATTCTATCTATCTACTTCCTTACCTAAATTTATTCTTGCTCCCTTTTTCTGTAGCTAGATAGACCTCATGTAAATAAGTCTATCTAACGTAACAGTCCCTGAGCAGTCACGCAATATCAATTAAGAAATTTATTTATTCGTAACAACTGCACCACTTAATTGACCATTTTATGTTTGAAAGTCAGGGCGAGGAGAAAACAAAAATAAATTAATACTTCTATACAATTTCTTTACATGCAAGTTGTGGTTCGTAACTTTATTCTATTCCCGCAGGTTTGTTAATATTTTCGGATAGTGCATTGGTTAAGGAATGAGAACCAGGTAATAAAGGTTAATAAAAGAATTACTTAATCTAAAGCACTTTTACACACAAAGACAACTTGCTATCTAAACAGCAGAAACTATAGTGCGTTCACTGTCAGAACCTTATTGTACTTTGAACTAACAGTGTCTTTTATGACACCACTTGGCCTGCAAGCATGCATAAGTATTCCAAGAAAGATCACATTAACTTTCTTTCAACACATTCAGTACTTAATTGATACAATTTCAGATACTAACACAAGCAATTTATGAATTAGACATACTTAGCAATACATGTTCTTCCCTTATTCAAAATTCAATTTAACTGCCAGTTAACAAGTAACCTCTCTCAATCCTTGACTATTTCGAGGTACATTCATATGACATACTACAACAAAATAATGGCTTACTTGCTAACATTCTCGGGAGGAAAGTCCGGTTTACATTCCATAACACACGCTGAGACTGGAGCGTCTTCCATCTGGTTAATCTTGGAGAATTTTCCTTCGTCGGATGCACTGGGGTTCTGCAGGAGCCTAGAGAGAGCATCGGCGATGGGAAGAACAGTCCTCCTGGATTCAGGGAAGGAACCCCGTAGAACCGTAGGTGTAGAGCCAAGCAAGAGACCAAGGACTTAAAAGCCCAGAACCATATGCTGCATGCCTTTCAGTCCTTTGATCCTTCAGAAGCAATGAAGGAATTGACGTCATCGCTGGCCGCCAGACCTTACAATTTTGGTTGTATTAAGCTTTTAACAAACAAGTCTAAAGTGCTGGTGCATTCTAAGAGTAATTTATTCTTTTATATTTTTTCTTACTAAGCACATTTTTTTCTTATAATTTCAGACAAAAAAATTTGGAAAATCTTTAGCGAAAATTCTCTAAAAAAAATAATTTCTCAAGAGATTTTACAAAGGCCATCCTTTCCTCTAAAAAAAACTCGAAGGTTTTTTTGATTTTTTTTGATTTTGCATCCCTCATTCTCTGGGAGAACTTGACTAGTGCCATGTCTGTTTGAATCATGGAACTTGTAAATTATCCACGGAATCATGACTCTCTGAACAAGAACCTTTTTCTGCAAATTTTCCCAACACTCTTCTTTGATAAGAGAAGTTAGTCTTCATCTGGGTGAAGTGTTTTGAAGAATACTCTGTTCTTGGGAAGTTGATCACCCTCTCTTAATCTTTTCATATATATTCCTCAACTCAGGATCTCCCTTCTGAGCCTCTATAATATGGGACTTACCTCAGGTTTGGCGATGAGGAGATTTATATGTGACTTACCATAGTTTCAGCACTGCTTAGCTTGCCTATGTTACTGTCTTCCCATTTTACACGGTCAGCCAGTGCAACACTGGAAATGGCATATGATTCAGTATCCATTCCCTTTTTAGAGACTTCTGTTTACTATGGGAATAACGGAAGAGTCATTCGAGTCGACACTTGTCTTTATCTTTCTTTCTTTCTTTCTTTGCCGATTCATAATGTCTCTGCCTTTATTCACTGACTTGGTTCTTTTGTCAACTTTTACTGCCTGAGACCTAGGATTACTGCTGCCATTTTGTGCACGTTCAACTCCCATTAGGGAAATATTCCTTTTACGGAAATCACAGAAGAAGTTGCACTTCTGTAGAAAATTCAATCCCAAAATAATTTGAACGCTCGGATGAGAGGATTTAGGAAGAATTAACAATTTCTGGGAAACATTCAAATCAAACTCAGGTAGCTTAATGTCTATTTTAATCTTTCTCTTAGCACGTACTTCAGGAGATGTCTGTTAGCTTGATTAGCTTTCTCAGCTCTGTCATGTCATTTGTGATATGGGTACTTACTCTCTCTCTTGAAGAACGACTCGGTTGTAGCTGAGCCATGGGAACCAATATCCTGCTGGATACTGGGTCCCACATCTGGGACATTACAAGGTGTCCCTTCTACCAAGCCTTGAATGACTGTCAAAGAACTATCAGGTCTCTTTCTGATATAGTCTTTTTGTTTTCTCTGATCATCTTGAGACCATTTCTTATGAAACATGACATTTGAATTAAAACTCATTCCTCTAGAGGGTGAATTTCTTCTCATAAAGCAGTTATTAGCCAAATTACCTTGTTGCAGTTGTAACATTTAGGTGGCTTTCTTCTACCTTTCTCTTCGCTATCCCCCCCCCCTTCCTGACATGTATTAAATTTGGGACCATCATTTTGAGTTCACCTACTTCTTTGATAATGGCATCTAGTTGCTCCATTACTGGTTAATGTAACCTCTCTATTGCATGCTTAATAATCTTAATGACTCCATGTCAAAGGAATCAGTTAACTTAGGTTTGATGGTTAATTTTTCTTTGTCCACAACCTTAATATGAGTTTTATTCTTTAGGTCTAAGTCCTTTTCTTCCACTTCTCTTGGGGATTTTTCTTTCCATGTATCAAGTACTTTTTAGGGTTATGGGTGGAATCATCTACTTGTTGAATAGAGTGTACTTGTAGAGGCAGGATGTATATCACCGAGCCTCTCCTCTCCTCTCTGTCTCTGACTGTGAGGTAACACTCTTCCAAGTTCTTTATTTTCTTTTTATATGCTGTTTCTTTTAGTTCTTCCCTTAATCCCAATCGAAAGTGTTGAAAAACTGCCAAATCTAAATGCGGCTTATTCTCCTCAGAAACACTCGGACTACTTGCAAGCGTTAGCAATTTATTATAGAAGGCTGTAACACTTCCTTTGTTTCCTTTCTGCATTTCTGTAACTTCCAAAGATTGGGGTTTACATTCCTCACCTTGAAATATTGGGATATCAAAGTATCCTTAAACTAAACTTTGAATACTCTAACGTGTCTCTAAGAATACGTAAGTGTTTAAAAAGATCTTTGCTTTACCAGTCAGTTTGTTTCTTAGGAGAATATGTAACTGGAAGTCCATCCACCACCCAGTTTTTCTTAATTCCTCTACAAAACCAAACTAGGAATGAATGTCATCGTTATCGTCCCAAGAGAATGATGGAATAACAAGGTGAGGATTTACAGTCCTAAAGAACTCCTTGTCATCGATTCTTATGTCATTGCTAGTTAGCTTACAATCAGTAGTATCACAATTCATATAAATGCAATTTCAAATTGCAAAAAAAAAAAAAAAAAAAATGCTACTTGCTGAACTTTACCTGTTCCTTAAGCCAAAACTATCCTGCTGACTGTGCCATTGTAATATATTGTTGTTACATTACAATTCTTATTAAATCTTTATCTGCTGTACCTTTGTAAAATATTTCCTTTTATCTATTCTATCTATCTACTTCCTTACTTAAATTTATTCTTGCCCCCCCCCCTTTTTTTTCTGTAGCTAGATAGACCTCATGAAATAAGTCTATTTAACATAACAGTCCCTGAGCAATCGCTCAATATCAATTAAGAAATTTATTTATTCGTAACGACTGCACCACTTAATTGACCCTTTTATGTTTTGAAAGTCAGGGAGAGGAGAAAACAAAAATAAATTAATACTTCTATACAATTTCTTTACGTGCAAGTCGTGGCTCGTAACTTTATTCTATTCCCACAGGTTCATTAATATTTTTGGGATAGTGCATTGGCTAAGGAATGAGAACCTGGTAATTACAAAACAAAAACATAATAAATTTAGTTTAATCCTTTATCCAAGTGTGAGCAAACAAAGTTTGCACCTGAAAGTATCTTCAGGACTGGGGTAAGGTGGTGCAACACCAGGACGACTCCTTGCAAAGGTGGAGCAAGATACTAACACTCCTATCTCAGTATCTCCCATAATGCAAAACACATCTCCTTGAGGATATGTCTAATGTTATGCATTAAGAGACTCCTATAGGTACAGATGACCTTGCTAATGCTTCTGGCTGGTATCTCCACTTGGGCCTGGCTCCCACTGAAGAGACCTCAATAAAGGTCGAAACTAGTCTGGGTAGTGGCCCTTCTCTTAATGCATAACATTAGACATATCCGCAAGGAGATGTGTTTTGCATTATGGGAGATACTGAGATAGGAGTGTTAGTAGCTTGCTCCACCTTTGCAAGGAGTCGTCCTGGTGTTGCACCACCTTACCCCAGTCCTGAAGATACTTTCAGGCACAAACTTTGTTTGCTCACACTTGGATAAAGGATTAAACTAAATTTATTATCTAACCAAGTGAAAAATAAACTTTCAAAACAAAAACGTTTATTATCAAACTAAAGGATATGATACAAAGCACATAAAGGTTAATAAAAGAATTACTTAATCTAAAGCACTTTAACACAAAAAGACAACTTGCTATCTAAGCAGCTGAAACTATAGTGCTTTCACTATCAGAAAACTTATTGCACTTTGAACTAACAGTGTCTTCTATGACACCACTTGGTCTGCAAGCATGCATAAGTATTCCAAGAAAGATCACATTAACTTTCTTACAACACATTAATACTTAATTAATACAATTTCAGATACTAACACAAGCAATTTATGAATTAGACATACTTAGCAATACATGTTCTTCCCTTATTCAAAATTCAATTTAACTGCCAGTTAACAAGTAACCTCTCTCAATCCTTTACGATTTCAAGTTACATTCTTGGGAGGAAAGTCCAGTTCACATTCTGTAACACACATGGAGACTGGAGTGTCTTCTACCTGGTTAATCTTAGAGAGTTTTCCTTTCGAACGTGCTTGGGTTTTGCCATAGCTACCCAGAGCCTAGAGAGAGCATTGGCAGTGAAACATCTGGCGTCGGCAGTGGGAAGAACGATCCTCCTGGATTCAGGGAAGGAACCCCATGGAACCCTAGGTGAAGAACTAAGCAAGAGACCAAGGATCAAAAACCCCAGAACCACGTGCTGCATTGCCTTTTTGTTCTATTGTCAGTCCTTTGTTCTTAATTCAGAGTATTCCAAGATTAGCCAGAAGCAGTGAAGGAATTGACGTCATTGCTAGCCGCCAGTCCTTATTATTTTGGTTGTATTCAGTGCTAATCTGGCTTAACAACTATTAAGCTTTTACAAACAAGTCTAAAGTGCAGGTGCATTCTAAGAGTAATTTATTCTTTTATATTTTTAAATTCTACTAAGCACATTTTTTTCTTATAATTTCAGACAAAAAAATTGGAAAACTTCAGCGAAAATTCTCTAAAAAAATAATTTCTTGCGAGATTTTTTGTGAGTTAATTACAAATCAGTTTGAAGTAATATTTGAATCTCATTTTTGTTGTTGTAATATAAATTTTACGATTAAAAAAAGCTTAGTGAAGTACTATATATATATATATATATATATATATATATATATATATATATATATATATATATACACACACACACACACACACACACACACACACACACATGCCCTCTTTTTAAGACCCATTTCTTTTAATACAACCATGAAAGTGGAAAAGTTAGATTAGTGGAGTTTTTTGAGAAATTTGGAAATAATCGTGGATCAAAGAGGTGGGGGGGGGGGGGTGAATCTTACAACTTGGAATGTAACAGGACCTTTTTTAAAATAAATTACACACACACCTACTAAATACATGAGTTTAAATTATAATTACAAAAACAGACATTAGACAATAAGGAAGCATGGAAATGGAACAGCAGAGCTTGTTTGGATTCATAAATTTATTTCAAAATTAATTAAAATTACTCTGAATTAAATCAGTTACATTAAAAACAGCTGATTAACAATAATTGGATTAAATGATCCAGAAATAAAAAGAAGAAGATTATAGTATTTTTTTAGATGCAGTTATAAGACATATAAATTAGAAGAATCTGTTTTGTTTTGGAAGGCCACTTATTTGATCAAAACATTTATCTGAATATTTATGGTGTTGTTTACATATGAGAAAACTATTATTGGAGTTATGTACTGGAAGTGTGTTGTTTATTTTTAGCTTATTTATTAATTACTCAGGAGTAAAGAGACATTAAACTAGCATAATAATGAAAATTGCAATCTGTCACTTCAGTCATTTCATGAATTGCAAAGTGTTAACATGTATAACACACAATCCTTGGATTGTGTTGATAAGTAGTGATCTTTTGTGAGAGTGTGAAAAATGTGTTTTTAGTGAATGAAATGAGAAGTTGTGGTGTACAGATGACTAGGTAAAAGCAGTCCATGTTTCACCATATGCCATTTAAAAGTACCTTCCTCTAAGCCCTTTTTATAACCATTTTACATTATAGGCTTCAGTTATAATTCTCTGAAGGGCTTTCCAGTGCCAACATTCTCCATCTATGCTAGGCCATCCTTCCATCTTTTTCTTTGACCATTCGGGCATTAGTCTTCCTTTGTATGGTTGCCACTGGGCATCCATACAAATCATTTTAATTTTAAAATCTCTTCCCCTATATCCAACACTTGTTTCATTTTGTATATTGTCATTCCTTATTCTGTCTTGCAGTCTGATGTTTAGCATGGCTCTCCATTCTCCACTCAGTTTTCCTCATTCTGTCCATTATTTGTTTGGTTATTATCAGCTTCAGGGACATCACCAATAACCATGAGGAGGGTGAAGAACCCCAGAATGTTCGTTGCTAACAAGCTGTAGTTCAGGAGACATGTTACAAAAGTTGTAAAAATTACCCAGAAAACTGCTGCAATAAAGAGGACATTGACAAATAAGGTTCAAAAAGTAATAATTTCACTGTATGAGGCATTAATCAGACTACATGGATTTCTCTTAACAAATCTGATCACTGCATATCTGTATGATAAGGAAACATTAAACAATCTGTCACTTGCCTCTGCATTATATCAGGAATGTTGAGCATGAGGACAAGTTAAGGGAACATAGCATGGCAGATACTTGTAGTGGATTCATAAAAGTTGTTCTTATAGTGGAGATACTGCAAGTGAAAAAGTTTTTTTGCATGGCAAGTAGCTAGTGGAATGCATTATCAGAGTGGATGATTAATGCTCCATTGAATATTTTCAAGGCAAAATACAATGTTAGAAGTTTTAGAAGTACTAGAAATAGTACTAAGATAATATTAGCAAGAAATAAGCATTCATCATCCACTGGACAAATTGAAAAAAACAATTGATGGAATTTCCTTAGGTTCATGCAACTCATTTCTGACAGAAAATCTGAACCTGAAGTGCATTTCATCAAAGTTTATGCAGCTTCTGGTTTTGGTTGTATGCAGCTTTTATGTTCTTGAAACTTAAAAATATTTTAAAAGATTGCATAAATTGCAGATCACATAAGCGAATTAAATAAAATTCAGTAAAGACTCTTTAGGACATCCCATAAACAGATTTCAGTACAGTTGTCCAGCACTGTCAGAGACAAGACACATAAGTTGTTACAAAATGGACTTATTTTGAAGAATAAACTTCAGATAAGTTTCTTGTTCTTTAAACAAACATATTATTCTCAATACTTCTATTTAACAGATTATTAAAAAAAAAAAATCCTTCTTTTATTCCCAAAAGGAGTAAACAGAGCTTCTTTTGTCCCTAATTAACTTTTTGAATTAACTTCACTGAGTCAAGGCTTGAAGGATAGAGTAATCCCAAGCTGTCAATGAATCAAGGCTTCTCACGAGGGATGGGGAAAGAGAGTATGGCAGTTCAATGCTACCATCTCAGCCATAAACCTTAACAATCATATTAAAACTGTTTGTGATAGTGGTGGTTGTAAAACCTAATAGAAATGGAATACAAGCAAGACTTTGCTATGGATGCAAATAAGTCTATAGCCAAAGCTGCCCAAAGAAATCAGCAAATTTGATTCTAGTTGCTGACTAAAAGAACTTTTTCTAAGCATTTTTTCAGCTGGTTCCTTAGTTGATCTCTGACAAATTTGCTTCCAGAAGCTTTTTAACCCCCATATCACAAAAAATTGACTGTAGAACTCGCACTTATAGACAGTAATATGAATGTTAGGTTTTAGCGGCATAAGATGGCAGCTATTGTTGCTTGAAAACACATGAAATTCACACACCCAAGAATATACCCAAATGGGTATAAGACTTACCATGTTATCCTAAAACAATAGTTATGAAAAGCCAATCTTGCGTAGGTTGTATGCAAATCTTGAAGACCTGAACAGGTTATGTGCATTACAAAAAAAAAAAAAAAATTAATATGCTTTTTCTTTTTTTTTTTTATGTTGATAACCACTAAATGTTTATCTTCTATTACTAATTTGTAGATAGGAAAAGAGCATCCTGAATTCATGAAACTCACAACAATGATGGATGATATTTGTTACAAAGGAAAACAGTGTCTTCTTGTGGAAGAAATTGATCCATCTCTTTTGCTTCCAGGTATGAATATGAATGATTGAATGGATATTTCACTTATGCAGGTTATAATAATTAATAACAGTGAGCGTTAGTTAACATCTAAATGAAGACAGAAGCAGATGATTATTAAATGTTTCCATTTTACATATATAATATCTATTATAACAATTATAATAATATTTAATAACTATTAAATATTAATACACAGACTAATATACATCTTCATTTTGATGCATTAATGATTAATCTTTATAGCATGTTTTTAAAATTTACATCTGTAAATTATGTACTGTGCACGTTACTATAATGCTTACAGTAGCTCACTATAGCTGTGAATGAACAGACTCAATGTGTAGTTGGCATATATTGATAGTGTTCTCTAGAACCGTAAAATTGAAGAACAGCTTCATTTTGTGTTTGAAAATTCTGTATCCATAAAGTAAAAAATTCTAAATTTCTGATTTAGAATTTAAGCTTTGACCTAAATTTGAACTTTAATGGTACATTCAGCATATATTTGATTCATTATGAAGATTTTAGGTAAGTGGCATTAAACTGTTTTAACATTTTAAAGTGTAAATATAACTTCTGGATTTTCATTTATATAATTGCATATAGTTATTTTTTTTATTAATTAGTATGGTTTAGTTGTTTTTTATTCTTTGTTCAATAATTTCTAGATTGTAACTGAAAATAAACTATCATCTATTACTGAAATAGAGATCCAAAGGCTTATTTATCATACATGTCCTCTAGGACAGTGCTTCCCAAACTTATGGATGTAAAGGGTCCCTTTGGAAAAATTAAAATATTTCACGGCCTTCCCATCGGGGAAAAAAAATCGTAATACAGACATATATTATTATAATATTTATTGTATTTATATTCAATACAATTTATATTCAAGATT
Organism: Typopeltis vanoorti; assembly: GCF_054136105.1. Taxonomy (NCBI): domain Eukaryota; kingdom Metazoa; phylum Arthropoda; class Arachnida; order Uropygi; family Thelyphonidae; genus Typopeltis; species Typopeltis vanoorti. Next base: position 101,933,784 of record NC_143566.1, read on the forward strand.
TTGCATTTGTAAGCTTTTTTGTGCTTCTTATCAATACCTTTTGAAATGAAACTTATATGAATAAGCATATATTTACCGATATTCATTAAGCGCCGAAATACGCAGGAAGCAAAATTTCTGAACCAATACCATTGTGCGATTTTTTTTTTTTTTCTTAAAATATAAAAAATAACAAAAAAAGAAATAATAAAAATTAAATACCTTTCTTTTAAGATTAAAAAAATCTACTTAGTCTTAAAACATTTAAAATTTGTTTTCATTATTTCACGGCCCCCTTAAACAAAACTTATGGCCCACAGTTTGGGAAGTGCTACTCTAGGAGATATGCTTTATTCCATAATTTACATTATGGAAAATACTAAGGAAAGTGATCTGGAGCTTACTCCATCTTTACTACGAGTTGCCCATAAGGTTGCTTATGCTTGCATCTGCCGAAACTTTTATAGTTTCTATATATTTGGCACGAAATTCTTGTAGTTTCTATATTCCGCTATGAAATAATGTTGGATTCAATAGCCACTTAATTTGTACCATCATGTATTATATTTGCAGTGTTTTTCTTGTTTTTTGCATTTTAGCACATATTAGTAAGGAATGTATCTCTCAGATATACTGCAAAATTACCGCTGCGAGCTCCCAAGGGTTAAAGTTCCTTTAATGTCATTGGCAAGTTCTTCGACACATCATGCTACAGTTACCCCAGACAAACTTGGTTTTTTTAAACACTTCCTTATTATTTGAGCACAGAATATCCCCAGCAGCAATGACACTCTTTCACAAACTCTCTGTCCAAGAAGGCTTTTTATTTTTTAGCAATTTTTGCTATTACATAACTTACTTTGATGCACACTCTGCTCTCTTCCCTTTGGCATTTTAAATCAATTTGGATATGATTCACTTTGTCCACACGAAGCTGTCCTTGAAGGTGATCGAAAATGGACATATGCTTTGTCTCATAGTGTCATTTCATATTGTTTTCTTTTGATACTGACTCATAACAAATTAAACACACTGGCTTATCGTCATTCAGCACAAAAAAATAAAAATTGGTCCACTTTTCATTAAAAACCTGACAAGAATCACTTGATTTGCACTTTTTACTCGTAGATGCTATGGTGATGGAAGGTGAACCCAAAAAAATGATCCAAAATGGCCGTGTAACAGTTATTATCCACTGAATATGTTTCACACTAATGAAAAAATTCTAGCAACATAAGACCACAATAGGCTATGGCTGGCACGACAAACCTGCGTGTGCTTATACATGAATATCACACTGTTCACGACTGACTGACTGTGGATGAGATCCTCTTGTATTTATATGAAAATAACGAAGTATCGAGAACCTTCGAGATGTATCTGCACTAGACAGCTCACTTGAATGAACTATTGCTTTAGCCATGTACTTGCGACATTAGCACTAGTACTTAAGTACTGCTTGTCTCTGGTAGATGGCTGAAGAAGCATATCTATTTAATTTATTTTAATAGGATTTTATGTAAAGTATCAAATGCACAATGTTCCTTGTGAATCTGGAAAGCATCTTACAATTCTAAATACCTCAGTATAGCTTAGTGACCAGCGGACTTGAAATTATTTTTTATTTAATCGTGTTTTAATGTTAAGTAGTTATTTTTTCAAAATAGCTGGTGGGCCATGCGGTGAAGACCCCCTGCGCTAAGTTATGCTTTATTGATATAATTTGGGAAAATATAAGTTATGTATGTTTGGGATGCTATTAGATGTTGTCTGTTAAATTGATAGTTTAAAATCTTAATCTTTCTGTATGAGTAGAATACTTTTTAGGTTCATGGTGCTAGTGTTTATCTACTCAGATACTAGATATTAAAATAATGTGTACTGAGACACACTAATTCCAGGATGTTATATAACTGGCATTGTTTATTTTTCTTGCAGCTGCCAGTTTTAAATATTCTTTATCTAAGCTAAGCAAGATGATGGATCTTGCTTAGCTTAGATAAATCATATATTAAGCTTATGCAGATTTATAACCATTTTGTCATGAGTGAAATGAGACAGTATCGATATCATCTGCATGCATAATCAGTCAGTTGAGTTTTTCTATTCTGGAAAACAATATCATTTATATATAATAGCATAGTGGTGAGGTACAGAACTTTGGGACACTCTTGTGTAGCACCATATGTTATATTTTATTGCTAATTACCACTTCTGCTTTCCTATGGGTCAAATAACTCTTTGCCAGTTATTTATTTTATTACACAATCTGAGACTGGTTTTTTTCAAAGAGCAAATCATGATCAATGTATCCATAGCATACTGATAACTCAAAGATTGTTAACCATTTTGTGTGTGACGGGGTTGTTTAAGGGTAAAAGCTGAGTAACTGGAAGGAGAGACCTTCTCATAGCCTTTTAAGGTGGAGAACTGATAGCTTTAAATCTAACATCTAAAATTCATCAAATTGCACACCCAAGTAGTAGATATGTACCTTGGGTAGTAAACAAAGATGGGTGGACAATTTGGGATTTAACCAGCCAAAATTGTATTCTTATTGGCTTCTTGTTAGAACAAACTCCAAATTCAATATGAGCAGAATTCAGTGTAGGTACAGTCAACATAAGAAGTAATGTAAAAGAAGTGGACAGAAGAATTAGAAGTATCATTGCTAACAATAGGTCAACAGTACCAGAAATTGGTGTTGCTGAAACAAAAAAAGACAAACAGGTGAGATTCTCAATAACAATTACATTATATTAGGCAGTTTAGGTTTAAAGAACAGAGAAAGAAACAACTGTGGTATTGCAACACTAAATACAAAGATAATCTTGAATGGCAGGCAGTATTGAGTAGTAAGTAGACCAACATCAAAATGAAGTTTTGATGTTTGTCTATGAGACTCATTTGGTGCCTATAGTCACATTTAAACTGTTGGCTAGTGTCAATAAACGATTGTGAAAATCAGTAACAGTTTCTTTATCTTTTTGTAAGACTCTCTGTAACTTCCATAAATTTGGGCCAATACTTCTTAATTTTGAGAACTGAGAAATAAGATTGTCCTTAAATATTTGATAATCAAATGTATCCTTGAGAATTGGAGATGAGTTAAAATATGCTTTAGCCTTGCCTATTAATTTACTTCTGAGTAAAATTAACAGTTGAAAATCCGTCTCCAATTTGCTATTTCTCTAAGTTTTTCAACATAAGTAAAAAAAAAACAGTACATTATCTGATTCTTCACCTGAAAACTGAGGAAAAACTTGTGGGTTAACTGTACAAAAAAATTCACTATCTTCCATTTTAGAACTTGATGAAACTGCCATATTAATCCATTAACAATAACTTTAAAAATATACATATAATCCTAAAATAATTTCTATGTTTGCCTGATTCTAGTTTACAACCAATTCACTTGATTCACTCAATTTACTTTAAGAGTTCTTGGGATCACCTTTTTTTTTTTTTATACTCTTACAAAATTTAATACTTAATATTACAATTTTTATTAGTGAATTCAAATCCTGTTGGCTGTGCCATTTTGTTGGATCCTACTTCTTCTTAACACATACTTTGGATCCGACATATAGCTATTACGATGTTATTAACTAGTTGATAGGTTGCAAGTTGATTTCTAATTCAAATATAAAGAAAATTTATATTTAAAGACTGCGCCACTTTATATCTGAATTAGTTCAAAAATTGAAGATAAACCAACTCTTAACTACCCTTCCCTTATATGATGTTATTATATATACTGGCCGAGTATATTTAACTTTCTTAATTTACCCGCTTTGGTTCGAATATTTTATGCATGGTGCAGTAAAAGAGATTCAGGCAAAATACAACTTTTGATTAACAAAAACAAACACTTTATTTAGAATCACAAATTATACTCATAAGTTCAAAATCATTAATTAAGATATTATAAATGCTTTAGCTCTTCTGATAATACAGTCATACAAACTCAGGCATTGGTCAGTTATCTGAAATACAGTCTTCACACAGTTCGCTTAATAAAGCTTAATGTCATAAAATTCCTTAGTGATCATTCACATTAACATCTCATAGTTTTTTTAAGTTTCAAATACAATTTATTGGTGGCAATACTTTTTCACAAGCTTACACTTTTAAATCTACGCTTCAGCTAACCTCCGCAACAGTTACTGTTAGTATAGGGATATTCTAGGAAGAAACACTCCTATCTCTGCATAGGAATATTAATGGTTGGAATATTCTTACCAACAATTTTCCTTCTTCATATACTTATGTGCGAACACTTTTTGTAACTGTATACACTTTAATTAATTAACGGCACTCATTTAAAAAAAAATCTTCTTAGAAATAACTGGATTAATTAACGGTTACAGTACACACAAGTTCTTGCACAGATCAAACCGCTTGCACTACATTTGACATCACTTAACTAATTCAGTGTTCTACTAACAACTCTTGTACTAAGGTAACACACAATAATTCCTTAACTTGAAGTTTAATATGCACAGTTGCCTACTCCTTCGACATCAATTTAATCCTTTAGGTACCATAATTCTTAACACCGCTATCATTAAACTCAACTTTGTTGCCTCTAATTATTCTCTGGTTACTTCGTGCTATGCTTCAAGTTTCCGTGTGTCCTTGAAAGGTCGGCCCTGAAATTAAATCTCAACTTGAGTATTGCTAGTCTATTTAGTAGTCACTCAGCTGTTTTCCGTAGCTATAATTGTTATTCTACAACTTATTAGCTAACCGCCTCTCGACTAGTAGACTTTATTTAGCTGCTTGAGTGACTTGCAGACTCACTATTATTGCACTGTGATTCCCCTATGCTCAGATTCCAACCTAATGCTAATCCTCTCTCTCTCTCTCTCTCTGTGTTTCCTTATTATTCTTATTATCAGCGTTCTTTCCTTTTTATATCCGTTTTTCCCACCTAGATTCTTCTCGTGATCTCTTTAACTAATTCCTTTTTAGTAAACTTTCAGCTTTCTCCCCACGTTCTGTTCCAAGACGTGCAAGCTATCTAACATACGTTTCCATGACAACAAAACAAAATATAATAAAATTGAGCTATTATATAACGTTAAACTTTACAAACAGGAATAAATAGAGAATATTTACATTTCAAATAATGCTCAGTTAAATTATCAAATGCAAGTTCTTATAATATTAATTTAGTAATGAATAAAATAGCTTAATAATATTTAATACAGTATTTTCATTATTAATACATATATCTTTGATTAATTAATTAAATATTAGACAAAATTAAAGTAGTTATATGAATATTAAATTGTAAAATAAGTTGTTTACATTAAATAATATTTACAAATCTAGCCTTTGTGGTGGAAGATCATTCTGAACCAAATAATAATTACTCTAATCTCTATATATTCAGAATCCAACAAAAGCATATCAAAAGTTCTTGGCAAATAAGTCAGCTTTTGCTCTTAGAGAATACCAGAGACAAATGTAAGAAAGCACTGTGTAAAACTATCTAAACAAAAGTCATGGGAAGACTTTGGCAAGAACATAGCAAATAAATATCAAGAAGGTGGCAAGATATTCTGGAGGTTGTTGAAGAAGCTTAGAAATGGAGGAAAGAGTGCTGTAAAAGGAGTTAGAGATGATAAAGATGACATGAAAATTGGAGAAAATGATATCCTTGAAGTATGGAGTAATTATTTCGAAAAATTGCTAAATGAAACGAGCAGTGATAGCACAGTGGTAAAAAAAAACACTCAACAGGCATATAGTCAGGAATACATATCCATACTTGAAGTAGAAAACGCCATCAAAGGCTTGAAATGTTGAAAGGCAGCAGGAGTAGATGATATTTGACCAGAAATGCTGGTGAAGAAACTAATAAACTTCATTTGGAAATTTCATCTGTCCTACTAAAATCCAAGCTTCCACCTACATATATCACTGTAGCCGAAATAAAAGTGCTATAGTCCTTAAGATGCAACAATCATCTGATTATTACTGTCTGACAAGGGGAACTCTACTGTTATGGATTTGGCTAATTATAAAATAAGTCACTCTTTTATTACGGGGTTGATGAACGTAGGATTGTAATCCAACAAGAATTGAATTGCAATCCCAGAAACAGACAACTCAGGAAAATGAACTCTTGACGCTAGGTGAAGTTGCTTTAATGGAAGACACCATAGAAAAATTTAGAAATTATTTTGCTAAGAACCCTCCCCATGTTTTATCTTTGGCCCATGATACACAAGAAAGACATTCCTCTTTGTCCAGTTGTGAATTGTATAGATTCACCTACTTCAAGTAGCCAAATTTTAGCACATAGATTGAAATCTCAGATTGGCAATTCATGCTTATTTATTAAAAATTCTTCTAATTTTCTAGATAAAGAAAAAAGTCCCAACAACCCACTGATTGGTTAGCTATGATGTAGAATCTCTTCACAGTTCCTCTTGAGGATACACTACATCTACTTTCAGATGCATTTAGAAATAATAAATTTAGTTTAATCCTTTATCCAAGTGTAAGCAAATGCAGTTTGTGCCTGAAGTATCTTCAGGACTGAGGCGACTTGTGGTAAAGGTGGACTAAGCTCTCATCACTTGTCTTAGTATCTCCGACAATGTAAAACACATCTCCTTGCAGAGATGTATAATGCTATGCATTAAGGGAAGGGCACTACCCAGACTGGTTTCAATCTTTATTGAGGTCTCGTCAGTGGGAACCAGACCCCAGAGGTGGTGATACCAAGGTGGAAATAATGGGGAACTCATATTTACCTATGTGAGTTGCCAAAAGATGTTGCACCTTATTATTAAATTACTCTGGATTTAGAGAAAGATATTGAAAGTTTTTTCCCACTTGGTTAGACTATAATAAAGTATTTTAATAATTAATCCTTTATCCAAGTGTAAGCAAACACAGTTTGAGCCTGAAGTATCTTCAGGACTGAGGCAACTTGTGGTAAAGGTGGACTAAGCTCTCATCACTTGTCTTAGTATCTCCCATAATGCAAAGTACATCTCCTTGCAGAGATGTATAGTGCTATACATTAAAGGAAGGGCCACTACCATTTAGAAACTGCATAGAGAAACTATTCTACATTGTTATGCACTCTGGATTTTTTATTGCCAGAATAAAGCTTACTGTCAAGTTGAAGGAACTGCAGTGGGAAACTCACTCTACCCCTGCACTTGCTAACTTTTATTTAGACCATTTTAGAAGACATTATTTTTTTGTCCATACGCCCTCAGCATTCATTTTGGGTTCGTTATATAGATGTTTTTCTATCTGGTCCCATAATGAAGACACAATACCTACCTTTTTTTATTGAAAATAAACAACCTACATCCACATATTAAATTTACTATGGAAATGGAAGAAAATAACAAATTGTCCTTCTTAGATATTCTACTCCTCCTTCGTACACCATCAGGTGAATTAATTATGTACTTCACTTTATCGAAAGCCGACTTTCACTGATGCTACATTCAGCAGCAGCCAGCTTGCCATCCATCACAGAAGACTGAAATTATAAAAAAACTTTATTGCAATGTATTCATACTATTTGCTATTTATTCTATGCCTTATCTATTACAGCAGGAACTCTTAAACATCAAACAATATATGAAACTCAGTGGCTTCTCAGAAAGAACTATCTAGCGGCTTGTTAATTCCTGCAATCCTAGCTCAGATAAAAAGAAACAGTGCATGGAGTTCCATTTCTGGCATCTCAGAGCCCATTTCCAGAATTCTTAAGGAATACAATTTAGTGGCTACTTTTCTTCCTATCAACAAATTATCAGCATGGTTTCTATCTTTTAAAGATAAGTCTCCTCTAGCACTCCCTGGTGTCTACCAAGTTCCTTATGACTGTAATCATTCTTACTTTGGACAAATTGGATGCTGTGTGGAAAAGAGAATACATAAGCACCAATCCTACATTAGCAACAGTAAATCTGAAAAATCTGGCTTGGCACAGCATGGAATAGATACAGACCACATCCTATGGTCTGAAACGCACTTATTTCATTGATGTCAGTATCAATTCGAACGTTTGTTCGAAGAAAGTGCTGAAGTTTTACTTCGCCATCCAAAGTTAAATCGGAATGACTATCTCTAAGATATGAGAAAGTCTTCGCATATCAATGTTTTTATAGAGTTAATGAATTATCAATATTGAAATATTTCTTCAGTTAAATTATTGCAAGGTTAGATGTAATCGTTAGGCTTGTACTTTTTCAAATCATCTATTGTTTGTGTTTTATTTAGTAATCGACTGTTGTTGCCATTGAATATGTCCTGTGATATTCAGGCTGAAATATATGGCCTTAAATAAATAGTATTACTTATCCTTTTATTTTTTCATGTTAATTCATGAAACCTTATGGCATAAATATCTCTCAAACAACGTTTTCTATGCTGGCTATTAGTAATGCTTGATTTCTTAAGTTTTTTTTTCCATACTTCATCACCACTTAATTTTTCATCTCTCTTGATGTCCTTATATATTATTATATTTGACAAGAAATTATATTCTTGTTTTAATCCTATACCAAAGTGTGTTTTAATGCCAGCCAGGTTGACAGAATGGTTAGCATACCCACTCTCCAATCAACATGCCATGGGTTCAAATTCCTCTGTGGGCAAGGATATTTTTGATTGTCTTTAGTGAGTGATGAACTTCATCACCTGGTGTGACACCACTACCACCACCATGCTTATTGGAGGCCTGAAGTGGCTTGAAAAAGTTCTATGTTTGGTCTCTAGAGCAGGATTTCTGGACTATGTAAAAATATAAATAAAATTACCAAAAAAATAAAAATGTATATAAATGAAGAGGGGGAAAAAAATCCTTAGCCCATCCACAGTACAAATGTACTATAAGTTTACTAATAACCACATAAAAAAATTCCTCCTTAGCACAATTGGAAAAGGCCCGAGTTCAATTCTCATCACAAGAGGAATCTTTATATAGGCTTTTTCAGTTGAAGATAAGTTAGCTGATCTCATACGGAAGTAGTGGAGTTTTTTTTATCCCGCATGCCAGCCTGGTTGGCCAAGTGGTTAGCGTATCTGCTCTCCAGCCGAAAGGCTGCAGGTTTGAATCTCACTGTGGGCATGGATGTTTGTGATTGCCTCTGAAAATAGTACTGGTTGGTGGTAGATGGCAATGATGTAGTTGGTGGATTTGAGTGGTGAAGACAGATTTGTGGAGTAGGTGCCCTCCCTCTGAGTCTTTGGACTCCCTGGAGGTGTCAGGAATAATAATAATACAGACAAATTGGCCTTGAACGCATGCAATTTGCTGACAAAAAAAAATACTCTTGGTGGTGGGCAGTAGATGGCATTGGCATAGATGATGATGGTAGTGGTGGTTCGGTATGGTTGGTGGTCATGGCGGAGACAGAAGTTGATGTAGGTGCCCTCCCTTGATGAGTCTTTGGATTCATTGGTGTCTCATAAAAATAAATAAACATAACCATGAAGTAAAACTTCACAACTAGTCCACTTGTATATAGAGGCTGTTGACTCCACATCACTTGCCTTTAGTATCCCATAATGTAATAACATTATGAGACGGGTCATAGATCATTTTTGGCCTTTATTGGGGTTTCATCAGTAGAGCCTGACCCAAGACCAAGGTTAAATTAAATGCAAAAGTCATATTTCCCCATATCCAAATATAAAAAAAAGTGTATCACCTTATTCTTTTACGTGTATTAATTGCTGCTGTCACTTGTTCCCACTTAATGAAGAGGGAAAAATGGTTCGAAGAAAGTGCTGATGTTTTACTATGTAAAAATATATATAAAAATAAATAAGAGTATCACTTGTGTGATTGGAAAGAGGTGTCTTTGAACGCATTGATAAGCCATATTGAGTTCAGAGGCACTTCTCTCCATTTTTGTTAATATGTCTGAAGTGATTACAACTGTGACTTTCTGGGATCACTATTAATTTTCTGCTGATGAATCATTTGCACCTGCAGATAAAAACCCCAGCTTATCCTGTATAGTAGGCCACATAGCTGAATTGAATTCAACTATACATAATTGACAAGTTGGAGTGATGTATAAAATTTCTTTGAATAATATCATTCAGTACATAGCTTTAGAATATTTTAAAATATAAGTTGGGATGATCAGAAAATATCTTATATATAATTTATATTTTAATTGGGATTTTATGATAATTTAATGAGATTAATTTATTGCTAAATGTGTGCATTTTTTATGAAAATTTCATACAAGCAGTTATAAAATTATAGTACATTAGTTAGTACCATGTGAGGTTGAAAAGAGATACAAGTAATGCATTTTTGAAAATTATGGAGAAAACTACAGTGTTTGAATAAAAACTTTAGTTTAATATAACTAAAATCTACATCTGATGTTTCGACCTTTATGTCAAGGTCATCTTCTGGAGCATACAACTATACACAGAAAACAAGCTACACTACAATCAAACTGGTTTGTTAAAGTTATTGACCAGCCACTGCAACAATTGTTGACCGGACCTCTGATGAAAAATAAATAAAACAATAAAATTAAATTAAAAAATTATACATCAACGCTAGAGTCCTATTATTAGTGTTATCTGTTGGTTGTAGAAATACATTGGGTGCAACAAGTCTATGTACCTATCTATATACATATATTAACATCATGATTATAAATGTACATTCCAGCCAGTTGGTATGGAATGGTTTCTAATACTAGCTGAAGATTGACTAGAGTCCTGACTTATGCTGGATCTTATATATTAGGTAGGCTGAATGTGTGCCATCCAGCTCCTTGGAATTTTCATGCCATCTTTGTTGTTGATATTTGGGTGGTTTATCAGGATTTTGCAGGCTTCCTTAAATTTCCTTTCATACCAGGTTTTTGTGTGGTGTAAAGAGCGGGTGCTTTTCCAGTTGATTTGGTGTAAGGTGTTGAGCGCGTGATCTGAGAGGCTTGCTTCACCATAATGGTTATATTTAATGTGTCTAATGTGTTCTTTCTTGCGTATAGGGATTGTCCGTCCTGTTTCACCAATGTGCGGTAAGTTACAGGTGCAGTAGATGCAATAGACTCAAGGATGTGCAAATGGGAGGAGAGGATCCTTAGAGGAGCTGAATATGGTTTTGAGTTTAATGGGTGGTTTAAAGGTGGCATTGAGGTTATAATGTTGTAGGAGTCTGATTTTTTTCTGATAACCCTTTATTGTATGGGATGGCTATGGTTTCACTGTAATCTAGATTCGTTTTTGTTGTTTTATGGAGTAATTTATTAATAGTATTTTTGTTATAGTCATTATTTATGAATATGTCGCTGATGATTTTTAGTTTTTCTTTCAGGGCTTGCTGGTTAAAGCAAATTGTTGTAGCTCTGTTTTTAAAGGTGTTAATGACTCCATATTTTTTGTGATGGGTGGTGGTATGAATTAGCATGTATGTATTGACCAGTCGGTTTTTGGTAGACCGTGGAGGATAGACTGCCAGAAGAAAAACGTGTGTCTAGGAACGGGAGCGAGTTTTGATTTTTGATTTCATTGGTAAATTGTATGCATTCGTGTTATTTGTTCAGGTGGCTAAAGAATGTGTTTAGCATTTACCACTCGTGTGGCCAGATCGCGAACACGTTGTCAACGTCTCTAAGCCAGAATGTCGGTCTTAGCGTGGCGGAATCAAGAGCCCTTTGCTCAAAGGTTTCCATGCAGAAGTTAGCGATTGGGGTGGGATAGTGGTGAGCCCATGGCTATACCTTCTTTTTGTAGGTAAAATTTGTTTTGCCACACGAAGTAACCGGACTGTAGTACGTGGGCAAAGAGGGCCATAATATCGGGCGGAAATTTGTTCTGTAGCAGGAGAATTGTGTCATTGATGGGGACATTAGTGAAAAGGGCAGAAACGTCGAAACTGAATAATAAGTCGTCTTTGTCGAGTGTTATGTTTTTAATTTTGTTTATAAAGTGTTGTGTGTTCTTTATGTAGGAGAGGGAATGACCTACCAACTTCATGATGTTAATATATGTATATAGAGAGATACATAGACTTGTTGTTGCGCCCAATGTATTTCTACAACCAACAGATAACACTAATAATAGGACTCTATAATTTTTATATTTTTTTTATTTATTTATTTATTTTTTTTTTTCACCAGAGGTCAGGCCAACAATTGTTGTAGCGGTTGGTCAATAACTTTAACAAACCAGTTTGATTGTAGTGTAGCTTGTTTTCTGTGTATAGTTGTATGCTCCAGAAGATGACCTTGACATAAAGGTCTAAACGTCGAATGTAGATTTTAGTTATATTAAACTAAAGTTTTTATTCAAACACGGTAGTTGTCTCCGTAATTTTCAAAAATGCATTCAGATCACCGTGTAAGCTTAAAAGAAAGGATTCAGATCATGCATGGAAATGATACCCACATGCGCTGCATCAGTATGGTAAGTTAAAGATACGTATTTCCTTCCTGATCAATCGACTGGCCTTTTTAAAGAGATACAGAGACAATAACCTTATTCCTATCTGAATCAGGCTAAAGAAGAAATTTATGCCTGCTAAAGCACTCCATATTTATGACTGCACAGAAAAAGCAATGCTAAGAGAACAGATCCAAACAGCCTCCCAAAACCTAGCAATAACCCAAAATCTGGTTTCAAAATTGCAATCTGAACAGTTGAACTATATTAATTTAGACATTCTACAAGTACTTGAAAGAATTACTGACAATTCAGCCAAATATACCCTGGAAAAGAATAAAGAAAAACTCAAGACCAAATTGCACTGTTTGAAACAACTGCAAAATATTGTGGCCAATCACAGGAATCCATCCAATCAAGAGAACTCCCTGATAAACACCAACAATGGACAACAAACAAGGAAGACAAGGAGCGACCAACAACCGGCAAACAAGAACCATGTGATCACCCTATCAAGCCACACCCCGAACAGCAGCGAACTTATGCTACTGAATAAAGGACTTAACTATGCAATAGCACCTAAAAAGGTAAACAAATTGGGTTTTATCTACCACATAGAAAGATGCATCAGGTCCCTAACAATATAGCCGATAAAATATGATTAGAAACTAGTAATGTCCTGAACATTAAGAAAACCATACAGAACAATCTCACAAAAACAGAACTAGCAGCAATTAAGTCATTAAAAGCCAACCAAGACATAATAATAGCTAAATCGGATAAAGGCAATGCCACCATCGTCGTTGACAGGTCAACATACATACTTCAGATGAATCAACTAGTAGCCAATAACAACACATATATAAGCTGGTAAATTATAACCTAACAAACCGGATAAAACAGAGAAACTACTCAAGTCCGTCATTTCTTGGCCACCGGACATGGTTAAAAAACTCAAACCCCATTGCGCTTGCCCTCCCAGAATATATGGGGTACCGAAAATACATAAACAAAATGTGCCCCTTCGACCAATTGTGGAAGGAATAGACAGCCCCAATTACCACTTAGCCAAGAAATTAGCATCAATACTCATGCAGTTGGTAGGTCATTCCCCCTCCAACATAAAGAACACACAACACTTTATAAACAAAATTAAAAACATAATGCTCGACAAAGATGACTTGTTAGTCAGTTTCTGCCCTTTTTTCACTAATATCCCCATCAATGACACAATTCTCCTACTACAGAACAAATTTCTGCCTGACATTACGGCCCTCTTTGCCCACGTACTACAGTCCGGTTACTTCGTGTGGCAAAACAAATTTTACCTACAAAACGAAGGTACAGCCATGGGCTTGCCACTATCTCACCCCAATCGCTTACTTCTGCATGGAAACCTTTGAACAAAGGGCTCTTGATTCTGCCACGCTAAGACCGACAGTTTGGCTTAGATACATGGATGACGTGTTCGCGATCTGGCCAAATGGGTGACAAACACTAAACACATTTCTTAGCCACCTGAACAAACAACACGAACGCATACAATTTACCATCGAAATCGAAAATTAAAACTCGCTCCCGTTCCTAGACACACTAGTCACATGTCTTCCTTCAGGCAGTCTATCCTTCATGGTCTACCTAAAACCGACACAAACTGGCCAATACATACATGCTAATTCATACCACCATCCATCACAAAAATATGGAGTCATTAACACCCTTAAAAACAGAGCTACAACAATTTGATCAGTGACAGTATCATTAAAAATGGAGATATTAGGAAAGAACTTGACGTTGTTAGCAGGAGCTAATCTCAGGTGGTATGGTCACTTAAACAGAATGGAAGAGGAAAGATTAGCAAAACAAGCATTCTCTGCCTGGTTGGCAGGAAAAAAACCCAGAGGAAGACCAAGATATAAGTGGATTGATACAGTAAAAAGTGCCTTAGACTAAAATATAAGATCTGATAATGTTGGAGTCTTGACTGGTGACATATTGATTTGGAGGAAAAATTGTAGGTAGGAAGTTGGTGGTGATGCAAGTTTTTCATGTAGTACTATCGTATCCTGTACACCTCTTGAGGGTGCATGTCAGGAATTTGATGATATATATGCATGCATTATAGGAAGAATGCCATCATTTTTATGTTGCAATATAATTTCCTCTGTCTTGAGTCTGCAACTTAAGTTGATCTATTGGACTAACAGTACTTATCATTGGAACATATATCATGCTGTGCATGCCGATATGTAGTATTTAGCAGAGATGTTATTTTTCTTTCTCCTTCAATGATCAGTTGCTCGTAACTTGTATTCATTTTATTGTCATACAATGTTATGTAACATAATATTCAGAATTTCTTTGCCTAGTATATGCAAAAGTAAATGCTGCAAATTTCTTATTTATTTTATAATTTAGATGACCATGCATATTGGACCTATGAAGGATCTCTAACCACACCACCATGTTATGAAAGTGTAACATGGATTGTATTTAAAAAGCCAATAGAAGTTTCCCAAGAACAAGTAAGGGTGTTAACTTGTAGAAAGTTTTAAATATTAAATTTCATAAACATGAGGTTAAAGAGAAATGAAAAACATTAGTGGATACTTAGTGCATGTTATGGATTTGTTTATTTCACATTGCTGTTAAATATAATTGTTGAAACTTTTGGTGTTTTTTTGCAGGTAGGTAACATATGAACATATATTAAGTAACCATACTTAACATTGAGTTATTCGGCTTTTTTATGAAATGAAAGATTTTTTTTTCTTTGTATTATGTGATTAAAATCTTATCAGTAATTAATCATTATCTGCTAAGGTTATGTGTTTTTAATATATGTTATTCAAATGTTTTTAATTTGAATGACATACAAACATCAAACGTAATCCATTATTTTGATCATGATGGTTGATGTTTCTTAGCATTCAGATTAATGCCATACTCTGTTCTCGTAAGGAGTATTCCACAGACCTGCCACAATCTTTGTCACTTGTGTTGTTGTCACCTTTTCTTAATAACTTTGATATCTATGTTCTTTACGTTTATTCGTCCCTTGGTGTCACGTGGTACTATCTAAGTACAAAGGGAATTGCCCTGGGGTAGCCAAAATCCAAATGTAACAAAGTTTCTGAGGTTCTTTTCATAAAATCCCATGACATTTATTTATGATCGCTGCACCACTTAGGACAATTAGTTTAAAGGAAAAAATCTTAAACAAGAAGTGAACACCCAGCTATACCTCAGTGACTAACAACCGTGCAATCGTGACTGTAGACACACTACTCAAATCTCCCGCTTAGGTTCGCATATTTAGCAAGTGGTGCATCGGATAATACTAACAAACAACTGAATCAGAGTAAGCAAAAGATTTATTTAACATTTTATCATATATACAGTTCATGGAAGTCTTGGAAAGATCATTTCTAAACTACAAATTTATGTGCTATCATAGTTATCAAATAGAAACAGTAAATTCTCATAACTCACATAGGATTAACAATAGAGCTGTTCTATATTACTTCACACATAAGATCCTCATAACTCTTAATTAAAACCTTAATTAAAACATACATTATAACCTTGTATTCACAACTTATAACTTGCTACAGTCCTAAGTTTTATCTTTGTTAAGTCCCTAGATCTCGATTCACATATCGTTCATTTTCACTATTTAACAATAAAATTTCATGCTACCGCATTATAGTTATCTCCTGTGCTTGTTCCTCTCTTTACTCGTCCTTTGATGCTCAAATTGATTTCTTTGTGCTGGGGTTGGTACCTGGAATTCCTCGATTATATACTGGCCAATTGGTTTCATGTCGGTTATGCCTTCTTTTCAATAGGATTCTTGGGGCAGAGTCACTCTTTCGCACATGTTGCCCTTTTACCTAGATTCTGAGGCCTCTTCGCAGACTACCCTTTTCTTCTGGAGTAATGTGATTCACCTTAGACCTTGTGATGCATAACCTTTCCTGTGGATACGCGGCGCCTATCCACAGGAAAGGCACTGCGTTTTCATCTGTCGCGCAATCTCTGCCCTGATGCCCGGCAGACGAAAACTATCCATGTTTTCGTCTGCCGGGCATCAGGGCAGAGATTTCCCCTCACACTCTTGAACCGTCCCTCTACTTGTGAAGTCCACACACCAAAACCCAAACCACCAGGAAAAGGACCCGTGGGGGGGGGGGGGGTCCTAACTTTTATATCTCCACACCCTATCGGCACCTTCTGTAATCTCCCACTCATCGATGGTGCTCAACACGATATCTCTCGGTAGAGGATTTCTTCTTTTCTCCCTACTTATGTGCAGTGTGCACATGATATGCTTGCAGAAACTTCCTTTAATCCTGTGCTCTTGGCCTTGGATTACGCTACAATTATCGTTAAAAAATTGAGTCATTCATCTGAGCTTTGTCTATCTCTAATTCCTAGGAATGGTATACTGCTTTAATCATATTTTAACTTTCTTTTTCTCTAGAATTTTACCACCAATATTTAACTAGCTTAAGTAATCTTTCTACATAATGGAATAACACTTCTTTCTTATGCATTTTCACAATTATTATCCTTTTGTTTAATATATGCAGTTTTGTTCACATATATGTAGTTTACACTCTTAGATGCAAGCAAATTTTCTATAATAGGTTCTTTACTTGTTAAATTATGAAGGAATAAATTCTCTTAGGAATTTTATCAATCACAATTTAACACTTGCCTCTGGATCCTCTTAATGACTTCTTCATGTCTAATAACACAATCCAGGAATCCAGATCTGTGTGCAGTAGTCCATATGTGGCCTTATATAGGGGAGCAGTAAGTTCTCTATCCCTGCTTATTAATGTGTTCAATTATGTAATCTGATGTGTTGTTTTGGTTACCTTTGCAATATGCCTTCTAAACTTCAACTCCCTATCCATAATCACATCCATGTTCCTGGCCTCGTCAGTTTCCTGCAGTTCAGTTCCATCAATATAGTACATAGCTTCTGATCTCTCCCAGTATGCATCACCTTACACTTGGCGACATTAAACTTGTAGCCATTTACCTTTTGCTCATACTGTTAGTCTTCCTGCAGAATCTCTGTATCACCTTCATTTACCATTACTCTTCTGAGTTTAGCATCAACAGACAACTGAATATTTCCTTTCAAATCATTCCCTATATCATTGATATACAAATTAAGCAATAGAAGATCAAGTGTTGATCTCCTGGTCCATACACCACTGGCACTTTCCTTCTCCTGGAATCAACTTCTCCATAAACTACTCTTTTATATCTGTCCATCAGCCAACCTCTAATCTAATTCACCAGATTCATATCCATCCCCATTTGCTCTAATTTATGCAATAGAGTGCTGTGTGGAATCTTGTCAAATGCTTTTGCAAATTCTAGCAATATCACTGAGTAGTCATCTTTTATCCAACTCCATTGTAACTTGATTATAAAAAGTAAGCAAATTACTAAGGTAGGATCTACCCTTCACAGGGTAGATCCTACCTTAGGAATGTGAAACTAAAGGTAGGATCTACCTTTAGTTTCACATTCCTATCCACCCAGTCCAGAATTCTTTCACCAATTTCTCCAATACCTTAACCACCATTCCTGAGATGCTGATTGGTCTGTAATTTGCTACTCCTGTCTTGGAGCTTCCTTTATACAATGAGATACTCTGATCAAGCTGTTTAATTATAAATTAAACAGCTTGATCAGAGGAGCCGATAATTCCCTTGCACATTTTTGTAATACACTGGCTGATGTGCTATCTTATCCCATAGCATACCAGCCAATAATGAGTGAGGCTCTGCAATATTTTAAGCATTTTCATTTCTTCAACCTCTATTCTCCTATCAGTCAAAAACACCACCTAGATGCTGTATCCTTACAAAATGCTCACTCAGCAATTGAAACTATTTGGTTTCGTTCTGTTAATTCCCCACCATCAGCACTTTTTAAAGTCGTTCCTTGTTTTACTTGCCACATAGCGAAAAAATTATCAATCAATATGATATAGAGTGGACAGGAATGTGATCTGTTTGTTGTAATATTAATGATAATGTAGAGGCTGCTGTGAGAAATTGTTGAGAAACAGGAAAATGGTTCTGGACAAGAGGCATGAGACAAGGACATCGATTATCCTTGAGCATCTTTATCATGCTGTTGGAAAGAATAATGAATATCATAAAAGAAAATGTAAGTAGAATTTCAGATATTAGAGTGACCTTCAAGCCAGTTGAAACTATCCAGAAATTTCTAAGATCACCAAAAGATTTCAATCCTTTCTACAAACATGCAGGAGTTTATAACATCCCTTGTTCCTGTGGTCTAAGTTACATTGGTCAGATGTCTAGACGCTTCGGAGTGAGACAAAGGGAACACATCAGCTATGTTAGAAACAACAGACAAGATATTTCTGGCCTTTCTTCCCACTTCTCTACAACCAACCACATTATTGAATGGAATAAAAGTCTTATGCCATATATAGAAAACTACCGTTCCGTTCCAGAATCTTCAAAGAAGCTGCTACAGTCGCTCGTTCCACAAATAACCTCAACAAGAACCGGGATTTGATTCTGCCAGATATATGGAAGACTTTAATCAGATCACTAAACACACAGGAAATGAACTTCAGTGCAAACTACAAAATGCATATGAACAAGTAAATCATATACACGCATATTGTTTCACGCACACTACTATTTTGTTATTGAAATAGAATTGTCAATTAACGTATAGCTCGTAAATTTTCGTTTCTTTGCTTTCATGATTGTACCCTGACAAAGCCGACAGCATAAGCTGGTGAAACTAGTTGGTAATTAAATTAGTTATTCACCTACACTTGATCAATATCTAAATAATAGTTAATTTTCTTTAATCTTTGTGGTCAAGAATTAACAATTTTTAAAAGAATGATATTCTAAGAGAGAGGATGAAAGAGCAAATAAAGGTCAACACAGAAGGGCTGGAAGAGGTTAGAACTTCACGTACCTATGGGGAAAACATGACACACAATTTAAACAGTAAAAAAGAGATAAGATCTCAGAAAGCAAAAGCAAACATTCAGGAAGTGGACAAAATATGGAAAAGTAATTTGGTTGGCCGCGCCACAGAGTTAAGACTCTGGAAACATGCATATTACAAGTGCTCTCTATAGTTAAAAGATAGG
The DNA here is from genome assembly GCF_054136105.1 of Typopeltis vanoorti. Lineage (NCBI taxonomy): Eukaryota > Metazoa > Arthropoda > Arachnida > Uropygi > Thelyphonidae > Typopeltis > Typopeltis vanoorti. The sequence goes on from NC_143566.1 coordinate 101,953,327, forward strand.
ATAATGGTCAATGATTTGAGGCAAATATTGCCATATGAAAAAACACGTTATAGAAAGATTGTATGAATTGGATGGATGCAAAAGATAGCAAATGAAGAACCGTTAGCCGCAAAGAGAACTTAATGCAGAAAATAATTTGAAGGAAACTTAAGCTTTTTGGACATATCTGCTGGTTGAATAGCAGTAGGAAGATCAAAACCTTGATATTTGGTACAGTGGACAATATGAACGGAAAAGGACAGACAAGATGAGAGTTAGTCTGATCTGAATGAGTCATGTGGAAAGAGTTTGCATAATTTGAGTCATCTGGCAGTGAACATAGAAAACAAGTAATGAATTATGAAGAGCATCAGATACTAACATGCATCAGATCTGTGGATGCTGATGATGCCAAATACATAGCCTGTGTTGTAAGTCAAAATTGGAAATGTTAATCTCAGCTTTTAACTTTATGCAGATGTTATACTCCTAAATAAATCCATATTACAATTTTGCAGGTTGTAAGTAGTCTGTGCGGTTAGCCTAATGGCTTTGTACTTCGCAACTATATGACTGGGGAAGGAGTGTCCTGGGTTCAATTCCCGTCACTGATGTGAGGAGCTTAAGGATCGCTCAGCCATAGCCAAGTTATCCGGTCTTGGGCACGGACATCAGGGTTTTTTCCGACAGTTTATCTGTGGTTTCTCATCCTGCAAGTAAGCAAACTGGCCCCATAAAAACCCACGGATTACAGTCAGGAATACTGATCCATCCATAACCCTGATTTGTCAGCTATGCCGGTTTACCTGCTTGCTGGAGAAAAACCCTGCTGTCCATGCCCAAGATTGGCTAACTTGGCTATGGCTGAGGAAGAACCTTAAGCTCCTCATGTTGTCGACTGGAATCAAAGCTAGGACACTCCTTCCCCAGGATGTTATACTCCTAAATAAATCCATTACAATTTTGCAGGATTCCTTAAATGAAAATGACTGAAGTAACAAATTTGGTCTAAAATCCAACAGTAAAAAAGCCTATGAAATGTGGAAATAGACTGCAGAATTAGTAAATGGTATGGTAAGGAGTCAAGTAATTTATACAGAATAAGAGAGAAATCAGTCCAAACACCAAAGTAGCTTTATACAAGAGTGTTGAAACTTATTTTAACAATCTGAGAATTGGGTTAAAAATAGTTGATGAATAATTAGAGGCCACATGCAAATTATGAGAAATAGGGAGTAAATCAAGTGAATCTGTATGCAATGAAAAATTCTTCAGGAGATGAAGTAGGATCTTTCTTCCAGGTATTAAGACACTGCTTTTATAACATTGAAATCCATTAGATTATGTTCATCCCATTTGAGAATGGAGATGAATTCAGTGTTTAAGATATTGGTTATGGAAGATCTTGAAACATGAATCATTTGAATACAAGGTTTTTCAAATGAAGAGTACTGTTATCAGCGAAATTACAGACAGGTTTGAAGTTCATCATCATCAAATTCCTGACATATACCCTCAATGGGTGTACAGGATACGAAGTACTACATGAAAAATTTACATTATTACTAACTTCCTATCTACAATTTTCTTCCAAATCAGTCTGTTACTTGTCAAGACTCCAACATTATCAGATCTTTCCTTGCCCATTCTATTTAAGTGACCATATCGCCTGAGATTAGCTCTGCTAAGGCATTCCTGGATGTTGACAATGTCAAGTTTTCCTAATATCCTCATTTTTAATATGATATTGCCATTGATGCCATCTCTTCACGCCTCTAATCTTTCTCAGGACTCTCATATCTGCGTTGGTCAAGTGTTTTACTTCGGACCCAGCTCTCAGATCCATAAGTTAAAATTGGTTTGGCCACTGTCTTGTATACAGCTAATTTAGTGTTCCGACTAATTTCTCTCTTATTCCATATGAATTTATTCAATTGACTTCCTACCATACCAGCTTTGTTGATTCTGTTGTCTATTTCCATATTTAATTTACCATCTTCACTAAAAATCATGCCTAAGTAGCTGAAATGTTTTACTTGTTCTGCAGGTTTTCCATTCACAACACAGTTGACATTTTCAACGATTCTACCTATTTTCATTGCTTTCGTCTTTTTATTGCTGACCTTCATACCATATCTATTACAACAGTTATTCAATTTAGTCAGGGAATCTTGCAAACTTGCAGCAGATTTATTTAGAAGTATAACATCGTCTGCATAAAGCAAAGAGCTGACATTAACATCTCCAATTCTGATATCATGTTTAATACCACTTTCCTTAATAATGTGATCCATATAGATAATGAATAACAGAGGGGATAATGTACATCCTTGTCTCACACCAGATTTAACATTGAACCATCTTCCTGTACTTCAGTTCTAACTGCTGACTTGCAACTCAAATAAAGACTAAGTATTGCTTGATATAATGCCCCATTGACACCATATAATTGTAGTGTATCGAATAGCTTCTCTCTTGGCACCTTGTCATATGCCTTTTCCAAATTGACAAAACTTAAATACAGATCTTTGTTATATTCCCATGCTTTCTCGGATATTTGTCATAAAGTGAAGATCTGATCCTGACAGCCTCTATTTGACCTGAATCCAGCTTGTTCTTCACCAAGCTTTTCTTCCACAATTCTTCTCAACTGTTTCTGAAGTATACTGGCATAAATCTTGCCCAGAACACTGTAATTCTCACATTCAGTTGTATTTCCCTTTTTATATATGGGTACTATTAGAGCTCTACTCCAATCATCAGGAATTCGTCTCTCTGTCCAGGTCTTCTGTACTATGTAGTGCAGCCACTGTATGACTTTTATTCCCTGTAACCTCCTAGAGAGCACGTCCCTTGAGTGTTGGATAGGGGAGCCCACCGTATGTGTGTGTGTGTATGGTGGGGTAGGTCGAATATACTGAATAAGGACTCGTGGACCAACAGGGCTATAAGGGGCAATCATTTTGATTGTAAGGGAAGCGGCACTCCCATGGACCCCTAGCTGGATCTATCCTCTTCTTTTTATACTTTGAGGAAGAGCCACTCACTTTAATCTTTCCAATAAGGCCTATTCAGCCAACTCTTCTTATTTTAGGATCCTTATGCTATTAATGTACTCGAGGCCATGGGATCTTTCCATTTCTGGCTTTACTATAATTCTACTATAATCTGCTCTTTCCCCTTCAATATACCCTATTCCTCCTATGGGTTTAAATTTGGAAGAAGGCTAGTTCAGAAGCCTTAAGGTAGCAGCCCTACCACTGAACTATTGCATCATCAGGCTAGTCACCTGACATGGAGAACATAATTCTACTTTTAAGCTGACGGAAAAAGGTAATCGGAATGAATCAATGGAAAAGGTAAAATGACAATGGAAACGACAAAATATAATACATATAGCAAACTGGAATGTAAGAGGAATAGCATATAAAGAAATAGCATTAGACTAAATATTAAATGAAAGAAATTTTAAAATAGCAGTAATCACTGAAACAAAAAAGAAATTAAAAGGAACCATGAGAACCGAAAATTTTAATGTGATATACAGTGGAGTTGACAAAGAGCACAAGCAGGAGTCATGATTTTTAATTCATAACTCCCTTTCAAAACAGTTAAAACGTTATAAATTACGGAATGAAAGAATAATAGAAGCTAGAATAAAAATAGAAGTTATTTAACAGTAATTGGTTTATATGCCCCAGAAGAAGGAAGAGAATAGGATAATATTGAATTTTATAATCAGCTGCAAAAAATATATATAATAAAATAAATTAAAATGATTATGTAATTTTAGCAAGAGACTTAAATGCAAGAATTGGAAACAAGAAAATTAATAATAATATAGGATTATATGGAGAACATACTCTAAACAGGAATGGTAAAAAAATTGATCGACTTTGAAGTTTATAAGAAACCTAAAAATAATGAATTCTTTCTATAAACATAAATACATACATAAATATACTTGGGCAGCTAGAGGATGGAAATCAATATTAGATTATTTTATCTTAAATGAAAAGACATCAAAGTTTTCGTTAGATGTTAGGGTTCACAGAGGATATGAAATAAGCAATGACCACTTCCTCATTAAAATAAAATTAAGATTACCACTTAAATGGCTACAGATAACAAGAACAGAAAGAAAATTTAAAACATTTTTTTATAAAACTAGACTATTAAATGACACAAATATACAATGACTATATGAACAAAGAATTAACCAATATCTAGATAAAATAAAACAAAATGAAGAAATAGAATGACTTAATATAAAAACGATACTAAATGCAGCAGCAAATGAAAGCTTAGGAAAGATCAAAAATTCAATAAAAGGAAAAAACTGAAGATATGGAATGATATAATCAAAGAAATAATCAAAATGAAAAAAGAAGCATATCATAAATGGCTAAGCAGTAAAAGATTAGAAGATGAAATAGAATATAAAAGAATAAGAGCCATAGCTAAAAGAGAAGTCAGAAAAAGACATAGAGAATCATGGAACAAATTTGTTGTTAATTTAGAATGTGATTTATATAAAATAAAATCCAATATATATAAGATTTTGAAATACTTAAATGCAGATACTAAAGAAAACAAAAATAAACACCAAATTGAAATTGGAGGAATTTTCTATATTTCTACACAGAATTCTGGACAGATAAATATTTAAAAAAAAAAACAGCTGGCAAACATTTAATGAAAAGGAAATAACTGAAGAAGAATTAGAAATCAGCCTGAAAGAAACTGATAATCACCTGGAGAAGATAAGCTAGGTTCAGAACTATATAAATAAGTCTTTCTTTGAATCTTGTTCCTGGAACAAGATTCAAAGAAAGACTCCTATTATTTTTAAATAAAATTTATTCAACTGGTAATCCCCCAATAGAATGGAAAAAAGCAATTGTGGATTTCCTATCTTTAAGAAAGGTAATAGAGATGACCCTAAAAACTATAGAGGAATAAGTATACTAAATTCCTGTTATAAAATATATAGCAGAATTTTAAATAGCAAACTAATGAAATACTCTGAAAACTTTGTTTAGAAGCACAGAATGGATTTAGAAAAAGGATGATCATGTGTAGACCTGGCCTTTTGCCTAAAATTAATAATAGAGAAAAGAAGAGAATGCACATATTGCATTTATTGACTTTGAAAAAGCATTTGACAAAGTTAAAAGAAGCATTTTATTTAACATATTAAAAGAAAGACAAATACCAAATAATATCCTAAAAGTTATAAGTATATATGAAATTAATCAAATACTAATAAGATTAAATCATGAGCTATCATATACAAGAGAGATAAACCAAGTGGTCCAACAGGGATGTTCCCTCTCAGCAACTCTTTTTAATATTCATCTAAATGAAATAATAATAAAATGGAATAAAAATTCCCATCAAGGTATTAAACTTTCTCCTACTGTGAACTTAAACACACTCTTTTTTGCCAACAACCAATTAATAATTACAAATTCTGAAGATAACTTACAGAAAGCTATTTTAGATCTAAATGAGATAGCCAAAGATTACGGTATGATAATATCAACAAAAAAATCAAAAACTATGGCCTTTAAAGGAAGATCCAGCAAGAACTAAGATAGTAATAGATAAATGAATTCACCTGTTCTAAGATCTTGTTAACTACCTAGGATGTATGATCACATATGAAAAAGATATAAACGTAAAAATTGCAAAATATTTAAAAATAACAAGTGTAATTAACTCTATATTTAAACCAAACCTAGTTCAAAAACAAACCAGTCTAAAAGTATACAGTACGTTAACCCTACCAGTCTTATTGTATGGAAGTGAAATCTGGACAATAAAACAAAAAGACAAAGATGAATAACAGCAGAAATGAAGTTTGAGAAAAACTGCAAAGTATACTCTATTGGATCACAAAAGAAACGAAGAAATTATGAAATAATTAAACCAAGAATCAGTAATAGAAAAAATTAAAAAATATAAACATAAATGGATAGAACACGTTCAAAGAATGAAAATAGAAAAATTACCAAAACAAGCCTTAAAGTACAAGCCATTAGGAAAAAGAAAACCAGGATGCCCTCTTAAACAATTCAACGATGACTTCTAAGGCCAGAACAGGCCATACTAGGCCTAAATGCTTGATATGCATGATGATGATGATGATTTGTGACTGTAGACGAAGATGGGATCCACCACTACACACCCCGAGTCCAAGCAGCAGTCAAAACAGTGGACAATGCCTGGTGAAAGAGCACCGAAAAATGTGAAGACATTTTTATCACATGGGAAGGTGATGGCTACTCTTTTTTGGGATTCCCAAGGAATTATCATGATACCCTATTTGGAAAAGTGTAAGACAATAACAGGAGTCTATTATTTGTCATTATTGGACTGTTTAAAAGAAGACCTGAAGAAAAAGCAGCCAAGATTGGTGAACAAAAAAAAAGTGTTCTTTCATCAAGACTGTTGAGTAGTTTTTTATTTTTTAATTCTTGACTAAAGATCAGAGGAGGAATTGTCTGGATAGTTTGTTGAATATTGGAAGGCTATTTGCCTTGGACATCTAAACAATTGTCTAGGTCAGGAGTTGGCAATGCAGCGCCTGCAGTGAATTTTAGTGCGCTGTCAGAGAAATTATTGTAAACTGCTTTATTTATATGAATTTATATTTTTTGTATTCATTATTTTATTTTTTTATGGTATTTTATATTCATTCATATATGACAAAAATGTTGTAAAAGCAAGTGAAATAAAATAATGTTAAAATTTGAAATCTCATTTTTTTTTTTAAAACAACTAATCATAGAATTTCTAAGCCTGAAATGAGAGAAAAAATGCCTGTGTCATGAGCCCCCGTAATTTTCAAATTTTATATTGCGCTCTTCATATTAAAAAGGTTTATTTTTTTTAACTTTTTAATATAAAACCTACCACAAATGAGCCTACCAAACTTGCCTTTGGTTGAAAAGCCCTTATAAAAGGTCATTTGCGTCTTAGATGAGTTTCAAACTCTCATCTAAAACACGTGGCAAACGTGACCAAGTATTTTGCATATATGCTTTCATCCAAGAGGTATCTTTGGTACTATCTGACCTACAGAAGCTGTCTTTAGTTCTTATCAACTCTGAATGTTTTATTTCTTGAGGTCCCATTTCACTGTTTCCAATGATTTATCCAACCCTTGCAGTCTGTCATCCACCATCAGAGTTCACATTTAGGGGTTGGCACAACTATTTTTGAAGCTTTGACCTTGATAACTTTAGGTAATGATTTTATAATGGTGCATGTTGAGTTTGGAGACAACAGTATAATTTTCATGACTGAGCCAGTGTTTCATGGTTTGTTGCTTTTCATAAGACTTGGATCTGCTTGGCCATGGTGATCCTGTTCATGAGTATATAGACAACTTTGACTAGTACAGCTAGGATAGCCAAAGGTGACATTTTAGTATATATCATGAATATCAAACTTAATTTCATTCTGTTTTAAAATATTTTTCCAAAATTTTGCAAGTATCCCAAATACTGAATTTCAGTAAAATCTGTTTAGCCAGTATTGAATTAATTTTGTTCATCCATACAATTTATCTAATAGATATGTTCACACATTTTGCAAATTCACCTAAAATAGAAAAAAATAAACTTTATAAAAAAAATAATAATTAATATTTTAGAAAAAAATTAGCAGATAAGATTTAGTACCCTAACATTTTTTTCTTTTCAGCTTGACAAATTTAAAAAAATTTACTGTTATGCTGAAGGAGAAAGTAGTCTCATTCATGAATCTGAAGGCTTTCTTATTGAAAATTATCGTCCTCCACAACCTATTTATGGACGGGTCATACGTGAGGCTCCCTATTAATTGGATTAAATATATAATATGTTATATTTGTTTCTATGGAAACAATATACAGTATATTTTTTATTTCTTATTAATGAATATTTTATATAACAAGTATATATGTATGTGTATATAAATATGACATAGAAGTTTATTTTGACAAGAATTAGTATTAACATAAAAAAACAGTAAGTTTTTAAATTTAGTAATGTAACGTGTTGTCACTGAATGCCCGTTATGTTGTAGTTTTTAAAGTGTAATCTATATCACCAGTCTTAAATTCAGTGTAGACCCACATTTGTTAGTTAACAAGAAGTATATTTTAGAATATATGGATAATGTTCCAGTCAAAAGAATTATAGGGCAGTCTCTACATTTAGTAACATCTCATGTTTAAATCTCTGCATCCATCAGTCTTATATCATTATTACGTTCAGTGATTCTGTCTCTTCCCCTTATATTTGCCCAGAAATATACCCACAAAAGTGAGATCAGCCATGAAGTTCTTATTACTTGGTATGTATTTCATTTGTGGGTCCTAGTCATGTATTGATATGTACTGCACTATTTCTTGGTGTGGATCCTCGAGGTGTATAGGATATTATGACAGCACAACTTAAATGACATTATTATTAGCTTCCTATGAATAATTTTCTTCCATACCCACATATTGTCAGAACTTATGTTTTGGTCTTCAAAGACAATATTAACTACAACTTGATCTTCCCTGTGACTTTTTCCATGGCAATAAACACTAGGTTTTTCAAATCTATTAACTAAGTTGATTTTAATTGTAAGTGGAGGTTTCTGTAAGTAAGTCGTTTGACTTGCATCTTCAGGGATAAAAGGTAACTTAAAGTTTAAAACACAAAAAAGAGAAATTATTCAAAAATAGTTCATACTATACAGTTGTAGCCATCTGACTGTTCAAAAAATTAAAAAAATCAGAATGCAGATTCAAAGCAGTGCTAAGTTTAAACAATGCTGGATGATACCACGTCCTGTTGTTCACGTTCATAATGTCTGAGGTCTGACTAAGGTATATTTTTTTATCAAAGCTGACCAAACTTGGTGTAGAATTAAGCCTTGGTTTCTATTGCATCGTGTTGGAATTCTAAGCATGTTTGCAGCTTTAAATTTCCTTATGTAACAGTTTTTTCCTATGTAAGACATGTTTATTTTCTGCCAGAGTACATTGTGGCCGGTGGAAGTGGTATGGAAAGCTAGACCTGATTTGTGTTCTCTTCTGTTCTGCACATCTTTTTGGTGTTCGTTCATGCGTATTTCCCCAGATCTTCCTGTATGTCCTATGTAGCAGATGTCACAAGAACAATAAATTTTATAAACACCTGGTTTTTTTAAAGGATGATATGGAGGTTTCGAGGGGGGTGGGGTATAGAAATCTTGAAATTTTTTCCAGTGGCAGAAAGGCTACTTTGATGTTATGTTTGTTTAGTAATTTAGCCATCTTGTCTGTAACATTCTTGATATATGGAAGCGTGATAGTGTTTTTGAAATCTTGTTTCTGTGAGATGATTGTAGGAGAGGTATGGAGGATTTTTTTGATAGTCTTGGGTTCATAACCATTTTTTTGAGAATGTGTGTTAAATATTCTAATTCTTCATTTCTCTGTTTTTCTGTGCTGGAAATATAAGCTCTGTCCCTCAGGGTCTTTATAAGACCTATTTTTTGTGAAGGGTGGTGGTGTGAGGCCGCATTAAGAAATCTTCCTGTGTTGGTGGGTTTTCTATATATTGAGAAAGAAAGTTTATCTTTTTCATTGACTTCTAATAGGATGTCAAGAAAAGGAAGTTTTCTAAGTTCTTGTTCTAAAGTAAATTTTATATTCTTATGTAAATTATTCAGATAATCTTTGAAAGCAGTGAGTTCATCTGTTGTTCCTGGCCATATCATGAAAATATCATCTACAAAGCATAGCCAAATTTTTGGTTTTTTATGATAATTGATTAAAGCATTATTTTCAAAATTTTCCATAAATAGGTTAGCTAAAGCCGGAGAGAGGGAAGAGCCCATAGCCAATCCTTCTTCGTTTGTCTTGATACTTGAAAAAAAGTATTATTTATACAATGTTTATAAAGATCTATGATGTCCGGAGGAAAAAGGTCTTCCAGGAGATTCACAGTTTCGTTTCTCGGAACATTTGTAAATAGGCTGATAACATCCAAACTTGCTAAGATGTCTGAAGGTCCAGTGTAAATATCTTTTACCTTCTCAATAAAATGTGTACTGTTCTTGATGAAAGATGTTTTTCCTGTGTGAGGTAAAATCATGTTGGTGAGATGTTTTGCTAAATTAGAGGTTGGAGAGTCTCTTCCATCCACTATCAGTCTTAAGGGAATACTTATCTTATGTATTTTTGGTACACCATAAATTCTTTGAACTAATGGGTGTTTTGATTGTGGAGTTCTTTTAAGTTCTTCAGTCCAATTAGGCATCTTTTTAATTAGATCATTGGTTTTATTGCGAGCACGCCATGTGGGATCTCTGTCTAAAGGTCTATAGGTATTAGAATCTTCAAGAAGAGTTTTCATTTTATTGTTATAATCTTCAGAGTTCAAAACTACTGTTGCATTCCCTTTATCTGCTTTGATTATAACGATATTTTTGTCCGATTTTAGTTCTTTGAGGGATGTGTATTCCATGTAAGGAAGATTCCTTTGAGGTAATTTGCTTTGCAATAGTAATGCTGTGCTCTATATGTAGATAAGATCTGATGTATCACCAGATAAATTTCTTATTCCTTTTTTTATTTGAGCTGTAATGTCAATTTTTGGTAGGAAACGTGGCGTTAAGGCAAAGTTGAAACCTTTCAGGAGTAGATTTTTTTCGGATCTTGATAGGACTCTTGAAGAAAGGTTAATAACTACTTTGGAATAATCTAGGTGTTTTCTTTGTTTTTGCTTTTTTCGTGAAGAAGTAAGTTAAATTTTTTGATTAAAGTGTGCTTCTTCCGATCAGAAATTGCTGCAGCTTTGTTATATGTGAAATGATGTCTATGTTGTTCCACAGGTCGATGTGGCTAACTCATTGTGTAGAGAAAATGTATTTCAGCTTATTTGTGCTAATTCTGATCTAGTAGCTGAAATTCTTTCTCTCAGAATCGCTAGTTCCATTCTTCAGTAAATTCTGATGACTTTATTTGTTTGGAATGCATGCTTGATTTGGATGAAATTGGGTAAGATTTCGTTATCTCTGCATCGGATTAAGAATATAAGACGGTTGAAGAAATTCAAATGTTTAATATGTAAATTCAAAATACTATTTTTGAATAATTTATCTTTTTTTGTGTTTTAAACTTTAAGTTACCTTTTACCCGTGAAGATGCAAGACAAACGACTTGCAAAACTTGCTGGGTTTTATTTCTTTATTGTGTTTTTATCTTAATAAAAAAATGTGGCCCAACTAAGTTGATTTGTTGGAGATCATACCCTTGGTTTTCACTCCTTTTATCATATAGATCTTGCTTGCCCTTAATAGACAGTGAGGTTATTAACTACATCTGGCTCAGTAGTATTGCTTTTGTGCATTTGTTTCATATGGCATATCTTTTTAGTTTTGCATATCTTATTAGTTGATTTGTATGGGTAACTGCTTGTGAGAAGTATGTGAGAAGGCTGCCTGCTAAAGAAAAGTAAGGATATCTGGAATGTTGACTTCTCGATGAAGTTCCGAGCTAAGATCATTGATAGCTGTTATCTGATATTGGAAAGGTATATTTTTGAGAATGACTATATCCAGAACATCTGGTCATCCAGTCGTTCCATAATGTATAGGTTCTAGTGATCCTGTAACTGCAATATTTTTCTCTTGGTGGTAAAATTGTGTAGAATTTTTCTGTTTGTTTGGTGATTCTGCTATTCCATGTCATATGTTGTGGAGTTTGTCTTCAGCCATTCTTACTGCTTCTTTGGTATCCAGTAGTTGTGAGAGATCAGCAGTGAAAATCTCTTTGCTTGGAGAGTTATATACTGAATAGATTTTGAAGCTGCTTGTATTGGCTTAATGAATTTGTAGGCCGGTGATCTGCAAGTTTGTGGTTGAAGTGATTTTGGTTTCGTTGAAGCTAAGGTATCTTCTAATAAATATGGCCATACCTCCACCTCTAATGAGTTTTATCATATCTGAAGAGTTGATAGTTTTTTAGTTTCAGTTTCAGTTTTTCAGAAATCTGAGTCTTGGGTAGGATTTGTTTTTCTAAATTCCATCAGTATTTCTTCCAGAGTGGCTGTTATCATAGCAGACTTGTTGCGGTTATATGGGGGATGTTGTCCATCAGGACCTGGTTTTGTAGTTGCTTCTGCTTAAGATTTATTCATGTAGGTTGGTGGGAGGGTTCCTGTTTGGTGCAGTTAGGGGAGGGATCTATTCCCGGAGCTTTTTTGCTGTCTTTTGGTTACTTGGATTTTGTGTACAGCCTTTGTAATTAGCTGGGTGGGGTCTGCCACAGTTGGCACACTTTGCTGGAGTTATGTAGTTTCATGCAAGAGGCCATGGGGTGTTTATCTTTGCATTTGAGGCAGCAGCTTTGTATGCAAGCATATTTTTGGCATCAGTGGCATTGACCGGATGATGCCTTCCTCCGTAGTGGTTCCATATTATTAGGTCGCATACTGTTTTTAGATTATATATTTCATGTTTTTCTTTACTTATCTCCACCAGTACTAGCAGCATCAGACGATGTCTGCCCTGTGCAGCTTTGATATTTTAATGGGTTCAGAGCCATGTCTTGTCGGGTCTGCTGTTACTTCCTTGGTTGTTATTGTTTCAAAAACTCCTCTTATCACTACTTTCAGGTTTTCATCACTCTTTAGGGCAAAAGTGTGATAAGGAATGGATAGGTCATCAAATAGCTTTGTCAGAGTTCAGTAGTCACGGATTCCGATTGTATGCATACACCCTCCGCTGTATTTTTGGCATTGATAAAATTTATGTGGGTTAAGTCTTGCCATTTCTCTTTAGTTCTGAGGATTACTGGGGGAATATGCTCTGTGCTTGTGTTGACAGATGCGGCCATTGGTGTAGCGGGTTCAGTGATATTAATCCTTCCTTCTCTTTTTTCTGTTTACTACCTGAAATTCTTCCTGTTTCTCTTCTGAGTCCAACTGGAGTCCTGTATGGAGGACTGGCTGAATAAAAGTTCACAGAAATAAAATTATCCAATGATGATCACAATTACCAATTGATCAAAAATAGTAATCAAATATGATATCTCACCATTGATCACAATTCAAAATAATACGGAATACCATAACAAATCTTTTCTCTCCCATTCTTTAATTTGCCATACCTATATTTGCATTCAGTACTTTTTTGAATGCTAACATTGTCAAGTTCCTTTCTAATATATTCATGTTTAATATTATTCCAAAAACTCATATTGGTCTCCAATCTTAGAACCTAGAAAACAATTTCCTTCCTCATTCTTCTTTTTCGAGAAGCGATATCTTTTCTTTTGGAGTTTTTCTTCTTAGAGTACATTCAATTCCACGATTCTTTTCATGTCTTCGGTGATTTTTTTTTTTATAGTTCCCCAACCTAGGGGAACTCCCTTATATTTTTCATTGTATCATTAAACACAGGCTTATCTACATTTAGTTAAGTGGGTATTCATTTGGCCTGTTCCTTATTCCATATAAATTTATTTATGTAGCTCTTCTGTGGTATAGTTTCATATTTTAATTTTTCACTTCATATCTCTTTTAAAGGTTCATTTTTGAGAAATCAGCTAACATTTCTCTCCTAATTTTCATAGCTTTCATCTTTTTATTTTTGAATATACATACACTTTAAATTTGTTATAGCAGTTATTTAATTTGAGCAAGAATAAAGAAATGCAGTAGATTAAGAGGATAATATTAGAGAAATGTGCATAATATCCTTTATTTTGACATCATATTTAACAACTTTTAAGATTTATTATGTGCCAGCTTCTAACTGCTCTTTTTAGGAGGACACCATAACCACACAAACCATGATCTACACTGCACAATCCATCTTTGCACTATACCATCTACCACCCAGTAATATTTTTGCTTGTTAATTGCATGTGTTCTCTGACCAATTTGCATGTATGCAGGATGAAAAGCCAGAGTTAACTCACCTTCAATTAATAAAGTCCACATAAAGATATCTCTCATCATGGCAAGAATGAAATTTGGGTTTTCAAAGGATGCTTGTCCCACTGTTCTTCCAGCTGCAATATGGAAGCTCTGTGGTTGTCATAATTTCTTGATAAGTACTCTTAAGGGATTGTACAGGATACTATTGACAGTGTAACACAATAAGGTTTCACTTTTACTGACTTCCCATCTGCCAATGATAATCCAGTAATGATGAAATATTCCAAGTTCAGTACTTGCATTTTGATCTTAGACTGCTGATGATTCATCCAGCTCTTGGTCGTCTGGGTCTTTTTCTTACCATTCTTGAATCAAACTACCTGTTTTACTTACCTCGATTTTCTTCAGAATATGCAAAACTTAGATTCTCTCTGTATTTGCATGTTTTTTTTGCTGTTTTAAATAATCAATTTAATAACTGTTGTTCATCTCATTATTTCATCTTCCTTTTCCATCTTTTATCTGCCTCTCAGGGGCAGATAAAAGTGATTGACATATTCTAAAATGCTGACACTCCCATCGCCTGACCAACTCGTTCCGGACACAAACATCTAACACAAAAATAAATACATATGTAAAGATAGCTCAGAAACTGAGCTATCTTTACAATTTCATTGTACTGTTCTTCACTCTTGCAGAATTCAATGTAGTTGCACCATTTTTTCTGACTTAACACTTCTTTTCCATCATATGAAGCAACAAATCTCTTCAAGTTGGAAAATTGGTTAAAACATTTGCTGTCATCAACTTGCACACCTTGCTTCATCAAGACGTGTATACATTCTTTTACACTTTCCCAGGAGAGTTCTTTAAGACCTAGCCACTTAAAACAGGAAAATTCATTAAACTGTTGCATCCACATGTTCAAATAGTCTAAACGCCTTACATAGTGTTTCCACATTAAACCAAAATGTTTTTACCCCAGATTTGAAGCCATCACTTTCCATTTTCTTCAACATGTCCTTTGCTTTCAATGGTACAAAATGTTAATTTTTTCCTTTCCTGAAGAAGATCATGTAATGAAGATAGTATTTCCATTACATCAATAAGGGAATTGTCTTCTTTCTCTAGCCTGCTAATATGTGAATAGAACACACCAATTAGAGACTGCAAATGCCATAGATTTCACTGAAAGGGTCTTCAAAAAAGTTCTTTATTACAGCTGGTGGTCTATTTTGAGATAAAAAAGAATGATTTAAGAGCTGGATACATTTGAATTAGTCTTTGAACAGCAGGGTACAAGGATAGCCATTTTTTTTTTACTGTGATTTAAAAGTTGCTGCTATTCTATATCCACAAACTCGCAGAACTCCTTGAGAGACTCCACACGGACACTGTATATTGAAAAGTAATTATATATTTATCTATTAAAGTTTGTTGGTCAATGTCAAGCAGGTCAACCATGTTGGATGCAGTTATTAAGGATGTGTGGAGGGCATCCCACTCCGACCAATGATTGGTTATCCATCCTCTTCAAGTTGGCAAATACATTATTGCCTTGACCTCTTGCAATACCCCCAAACATGGTATTGCAATTATCACCCCCAAAAGCAACACATTTATTTTGAAATCCCAAATTGTTTAGTGTTTCACTAACATAAATTGAAATAGTTTCTACAGTTTTGTTTGGTTTGCTCTCAACATTCACTACTTCAATCTGTAAGCCTCCATTCTTGTAGTCAAAATATTGAATAAGGATAGGAAATAATTTTGCATTACCATAGTTACTAGCATTTATTGAAACACCTAGGGAATATCTGCCATGGGTTTGATTATAGTTTCTATCGAATGGGGAGCAAGACCAAAATTTACAATGGCTTGTGTTTTTGTGCAACCACTCGACACTTTGGCTCCAATTTTTGAATTGCTGAAAATTTGTTTCAACAATCCAGGAGCACAATTCCATGGATTGTGCTCCTGGATTGTTGAAACAAATTACAACAGTATGATATGCAAGGGCCCCTTCAGCAGCACTTACACTGTCTTCCAATTCTGAATTTGGCTTGATTTCTGTTTTTGCATGTAGTTCGAAGTCTCTTATCCCATGCTGTGTGACAGAAACGTATGTACTAGGATGCATACAATACATTCAGCCTCCTATGGTTCGCATCCAAGCCGAAAACGTGGACATGAGCCAAAATTATATCGTAATGTTTAGGTAGCCCTACATAACGGTTATGTCATAACCTAAAACATGGTATATATTTTAAATCTAATATAATTTAATATCTTACTTACTTGGTAAGGTCATTAATACTAATTAAGAACGAACAAAACTAAGGATGCATCTTGATTTCCACTTCAAACATCACCACTATCATAGCACTAAGCACACAGTAACGCCATTAACTTGAGGCCAGCGAGAAAGAGCGAAAAGTTGAAAAAAAAACAAGTGTGGATATCTAAAAACGCGATTCGATTATTGATTCAATTGTTCTATAATATAACCAACCTCCTACATTCTTGTTTCAGCAATGTTACCAACACAGGAGAAACGCCTGGGGAAAAAATCAGAAATGCAAACAAAACGGGGTTTTTTCGAAAATGTATGCGGACAGATATTTTCATTATCAAAATGCAGACATGTCTGCATAAATGCTGATGTTGCTGATGTATGGTAACCCTACTCAGGGAAAAAGAGATTGTTCCAAAGAATAGGGTTGGATGAAACGTAAGAAGATGATAAGTTTGGTGTTGCACAGCATATGGATGTTGGCTAATGGCAGCTCTATTCCTTACATGATTAGAAGAAAGTGGAGGAATGGTAGTGACCAACTCAGAGGGAGCAATGCCCATGAAAATATCTGTAGAAAAGGCACGGTTGCAGAAGCAGAGTACGTGTGGGGGAAAGCACACTGCTCTATTCTTGATATCATCATGAATTCTTAGGGATATAGACTGTATATTTAGTTTAACATGACGATTTCATGTAAGTGTTCTTAATTTAAGCTATTATGACATCAACATTTAAATTGCCTATATAATTTCATCCTCTTCTAGTTCTTATGTCTCCCATTTATGTTTGCATTTGTATTTCTCGTGTTGTCATTGTGTGTGCTTTTATGTACATTCCTGCTAATCCTTTGTTCTGTTGTCAGTAATGTCAGTGGTAGGCATCAAGGCGTGTTGGCTGCATTTGTAAATAAATGGATATTACAAATAAGTATTTATAAATAATGATGGAACAACCATCAAGTACATCTATTGATGTACTTGATGGTTGTTCTATTTCTTTTAAAATCTGCTCTTTCATATGTTCCTTTCTTGCAAGTTTTAGAATGGGTAAAATGACATTACTTTGATAATTTTTATGACAGTCATAAACAGCAGTATTCCCTTTCCTGGAGGTTCAAAAATTTAGATGTGTGAAAGTGCATTAAGAACAACTTTATTCGAAATGCATAGAGTATTTAAGAACATTGTTTTGCAAACTTTTACTGTTTCTTTATTTAAAAAAACCTGTGCATCAAACTATTATTCTTTGTTTTGTTTACCACCATCTCTTGGCCTTGGTCTGCATATTTCTTTCACTTCAACACAAGAACTAATAAATTGTCGTTTTTACATCTTTTTTTCCATCCCAGTATTGCTTGAATATGTCTAATCTTATGTTTTCGGGAACTTTCTCCACACATTTCAACTTACATTTACACGGAGGCTTCATTGCTCTTGCTGGAATTGTCTTGCCCCTTTTGATGATGTATTCTTCTCCTGCTGCATGACTTGCCTTTCGCTTGTTACATGTCCATTTTTCTGGTTTTTGTTCACGTTTTCGACCTTCCTTTGCAATTTGCGATTTCTTTACAACTTTTCTTCTGAAACTGGTTCTTGAATTTTCACAATCTGTGTCTGAACTTTCTTCTTCTGGTATATAATTTGCATCTTTATCTGTGTCATCACTTTCACATCCACTTAAGTACAAATCATTGTTCATTATTTTATTTGTCATCAATGTTTGCTCGTCACGAACTGAGTTTAAAACAACTTTTGAACAGCAAGCTTCATAATTCTCAGCATTATACCTATTTTCAAATTCAGATGCTAATTGTTGAATTTTCTTTAATGTAGACAACGAACCTTCAACACAACTATTATCATTTCTTGCTATCTTGTCTGAAATGTAATAAGAAAAGTATAGATAAAATTTCATATTCAATATGTTTTATGCTCAGCTTTTACTGAACACAGTGGTCCGAACGATTGCTAGGTTGACCATAAATGACGAAGAAAATAAAGAATAACAGAATTGAAAGAATTTATCTCGAAATCGCATTTTATTTCCAATAATTATCGATAACAAAATAAAACTGGAAATTTTAAAAAAAGTGTGGTAACAAAAAACATGACGCATACCGTTTTCATCGTCATTTTAAGTCTACCTCGCGATTGTTCAGGACCACTGTGCGATCTAATACTTACCTTTATTTTTTTCCTGGTAGTTTTTTCTGTCTTGAACGTAAGTTGTACAAACTGCTTCCTGCGAGAGTCGGATGTGTCAAAATTCATTTTTTATAAAGCAAGTACACACAAGATGAAAATAAGAACACTATCTCACTATATCTACCCAATAACTAATAGAAAGAGACTGAATACAAACAAAATGAATCGATCAGACCATGCGGCTCTTAGACCGATATCAACAGGTCTGTGATGAGTCATCCTACAGCATTAGAGGTAAAAAGCACTATCTGGACATAGTTCCTGTAAAAAGACTAATAACCCAAAGTAAACGGCTACTTGTCCACTTAGTGCTCTTTACCTCGATACCATGATGGCACATAGTGCCCTTTCCAACTGGCTAATCGGCTTGTTATTACACGCAGGAGATGGTGCTTTGTACAACTGAAAAGAGCACGAAACAAAACATTAAAATATACTACCTAAAACTCAATTCCATTTAAAAAAAAAAAGGACATAGTGCTCTTTACATCCGGTGTACAGAGTTGTGCTTCTGGAGGTCTTGTGCTAGATGGAGAGTTAACCCGTTTGTTTTTCAGGTGATGGCTACATCCTCTGTAATTAGCTGGGTAAGGGCCTCTACAGTTTGCACATTTGGTTTTTGGCTTGGTACAAGTGTTAGTGACGTGGCACTCATCGCACTTCAAGAACCTATACTCTGCCTTGCACAGCTTCTGGGTATGACCAAACTTACTTCTGCCATCTGTGGCATTGCCCAGTCGATGCCTTTTTTCTTAAGAGTTCTGGAGTGATTTTGAGCCGACAGATCGATGTTAGGTCATAGATGTTTTTATGTGGATTTTGGATTTCCACCAGGACTAGTGGCATAGGGCTCTTGTGATCTCTAAGCATTCTGGGTACCTTAACCGGTGGCAGATCTTGGTAGCAGAGGTCTGCTGCTATTTCATCTGAGGTGATGTCCTCAGCCACACCTTGGATCACTACCTTGAAATTTTTCTCAGACCTGAGGGAGAAATATTGTATACCTGTAGCATTCATTTCCTTAGTAAGTATACGATAATCGTTCACTGTGGCAGGCTGGATCTTAATGCTTTCATCCATTTTTTATGCTGCTGTATATGTAATCTGCCGATTTGATATGGTAGATCTTAAAGACATCCATCTGAGTTTTTCTCTGAGAATAATTGGTGATACCCTTTCTTTAGAAAAGGCAGAGGAGTCAGAAATGGGACCATCTTCATCCATTCCGTCGTCCCTGTGCGGTTCTGAAGTTGTCTTGCACACGAGTCTCTCCGTGATCTGAGGGAGTGGAGACCGCCAAATCCAGTTTCTCCTCCACCGAGGCAGTGTCTGCACCCTCCACATCACCTGACAAAGAGTACAGATTGAGGAAGCCGGGACACTTAAGCTCAAATTTTTTCAATATACTCAGTGCCAGCTTTCTGTTGAGTGACTACTAGTGTCCAGGTTATTTTTGCTCGTGATTGTTGGAAGTGTGCTGTGTTGCTGCCAACATAGACCTAAGAGTCCATCTACGAAATCCTAAATTAGAATCAGAAGACCTACCAGCAAGGAAAATCATTCAGTACCTTATATTTGCTAGCGAAGGATCGAAAGTTAGAGAAATCCGTTGAGTGGGGTGATGCTGTGACCTCGCTTGGCCTCAACTCAAATTTCCTACCTCCCTAGAAACTAGGGTTTATACAAAACCCGACATTTGGAAAGCCTGGTTTTATAATTCCATTATTTCCAAAAAAAAAAAAAAAATATTAAACTCTTTTTCAAATTTTTACACAAAAAAATATAATTAAAGCAGTAAAAAAAATTTATACTTATTTTAAACTTTTTCAGTTGAATATTTATGGATTTATGAATATTTATATATATTTATGGAACTGAAAAAAATAAAGTAAAATATACTCCATACAAAACCAAATTAAAAAAAAACAATCTAGACAAAATATAAATTATAAAGTTTTATTTCATTTAGTATTTTTTTCGGAAAAAATTGACTCCATGATTTCAAAAAACATGATGTCCACTGAACGATTAATTACTTAATTTGTTCTTATTCTAGAATAGAAAATACTCTCTCACTGGCTACTGAACTTGTATCGTTTTTAGAGCATTAAATAATAAATCTAAATTCTTTGTTCTTTGTCCTCAGATACTGAAAATTCGGCCTTCAGTCTCTTTGGATTTTATATTATTTCTTTGGGTTCCTCAAGAAACCTATGAATCGATTCTTTTATTGCTTCTTTTAGCTCATTGCTGTGATTAATAGTTTCTCTGTTTCTAATATATTCATCATTGGAATCCATACAAGAATTTGGATATATTCTAGACGATATTTTTCCAGATATAGCCAGTAGAAATACACTAGATTTTTTTGTTGAAATGTTTTGTGGATTTTGCCAATATAGTGAAAGGGTTACTAATCCAAGTTGTCTTCTTTCTTGAATACGTACTTCTAAAGCATTTAATAATTTGGAACTAATTTCAGTCTTTAAATTTTTTTACTTCATTTAACAGAAATTCAAATGTCTTTATTTGTTAATAAATTGGCATCTCACTGTCATAAGGCCTAAGCTGCTAGAATTACTTGTCCCAACACTTTAAGAAGCTCCATGATTTTAGGATATTGAGCTTCATTCCACATATGAGAATCACCAATATAATTCAAAGCTAAAACAACACATTCTTTTAATGTTATAAATCTTTCAGTCATGACCTCTATAAACTATTCCATCTCGTTGGCAGTCAAGAATCAAACTTCAGAATTACGTTAAACTATCTTGTTTTACATAATTCTGAAGGATGCCATCTTTTACAGGAAAAATTCTAAAAAAATTTGCAAATGTTTTCTAATTTGGGACATTGTAATTGTCAGACAACATAGGGAATCCACAGTTGCTATCTAGATCAAGAGAATTTAAAAAGGCCTCACTATAGTCATCTTACGATTCCTCACTTGTAACATATACGTTGGTTTCAGCAATTTCTTAATTTTTATATAACACATCAGTAAATGCTAAGTGTATGGTGTGTGAATAGCATAGTTGATTAATTATAGGTGATAATTTGTCAAATGTTTTCATAAGTAGCACCATCATTTGTTGCTGCAACTATGTCAGTTGTTAGATCCAAGTTAAAAATTTGTAGCCTCTCAGAAACTAATTCTAATGCTTTCTTAGCATCGTAGGAACTATATATTGAAACTAAGCCCAAATTAAAATCTTCCACAAAATGGTGTACATTGATATTCAAATACAGTTGTATTTGAATATCAATTAACCGACTATTAGGGGCTAAGGGTTGTCCATTAAATCGAGAATCTTGGGAATAGTATTGAAAATAAAGCACTTTCGGCGGTACGTTATTAATATATTTAATGAGAACATTTTTATGTAAATTCTATTTTTTTTTTAAGGATTGGACTTGATAAAAGCATAAAGTTTCAGTTGTTTTCCACGTTTATACTGTTTCTTAATAATTAAAGATTGAAATTGCCGAAAATGTTCGTAATAAGCAATCACCTCTGGATCTGAAGGGATGTGCCTGTGAATGAGATTGTTGTCCATGTGTTCTCTAAAAACTGATAGTTTCGGACCAGCTAGAACTGCTTCTTCCTCATTGTCAACCTTCTGATCGCCCCGTAGAACATCTTCAGCAATCTCTTCCTGGCTGAGAATTTGGTAGCCTGGGTTGCCCCTCATCAATGTCATTCTTGCTGACATTATCAGCAGCTCGCATCAAAGTTTCACGGAAATCAGAGATTTCAAAACCTCCGAAATCTTATTCTGGTCCATTCCTATTCAGTAACTTGGTCCAGCCATTAGCCAGTGCTGTTGTAGTCTTTATCTCCTTCCAAGTGGCAGCAAAATTAAAGATGGCAAACGATGTTGTATGCATGCAAATTTTGAAGTGTCCGTGTATCTTCTTTGGGATCATTTTTGTTCTCCAAGACAACCATAACCTCTATAAGAAACTTCTTATACAACCTCTTGCAGGCAACAATGACTCCCTGGCCTATAGGCTGTATTATAGAAGTGGTGTTTGGATTAGGATGGGTTGATATCAAGAAGCAAAACAGCTTTTACATCTTCAGGAGAGATTTTCAGAACCTCTTCTTGGTAGTTTTGCACTTCGGGTATGAAGCGATTGAAAAACCAGTTGAAAAAAAATGTCGCTTGTAAACCAGGCATTCCTTGAGCTGGAATAGATGACAGGCAACTGGTTCATAACACTCTTCAAAGTGCGAGGCTTTTGTGCTCTTCCGACTACCATCAGCATTAGCACAAAGTAGGGTTGAAATGCTCTCCTTGGTTAATTTGTGACCAGGCATGCTAATCTCGTTTGTTAGTGAGGGTATTTTGTTTTTTGGTAATATCTCTTGTTGCAACGACTCATATGAATGAGCTTGTTGTAATGCTGTTAATGGACAATCCATCCATTGCAGCAAGTTTTGAAGCCATAATGCATCGCCGGCCACACCACCATCTTATACAGCTTTTCTTTCATTTTACAATTCACTCTCTTGTTGCACAGGACCCCACTCATCTTCCTCCAGTTCATCCAGTTGCATGTTATTCAGGGCTGTATTTCCTCATCCAGGTCTCCATTCCTCTCGGCGACCGACCTGAGATACTTGAATTTCTTCCCTGAAGTTAACCTTTCACCATGGCATCATATGACCATATCCTCGGCACCCCCTGTTGACATATATTCTGTCTTCACCCGGTTAATTCTCATGCTGCGCTCCTCCAATACCTTTCTCCACTCTTCCAGGGTCTTTCAAGCTTCTCTCGGGATGATTCGCAAAGAACAATGTCGTCAGCAAACATCATGCCCTATGGCGCCGCCTCCTTAACGTCCTCCACTAGTACATCCATGACTAAGTCAAAGAGGTAGGTGCTCAGAGCTGATCCTTGGTGGAGCCGGACTACAATGGGGATCCCCCTCTGTCATGCCAACACTAGACCTGACCTGGGTTTTTGCTACCTCATACGTCACCTTCACCAACCTTGCGTACTTCTCCGGCACCCCTTCTTCCTCATATACCTCCTGCCTAGCCACTGTCGTACACCTTTTCCAGGTCTATAAATACCATATGCAGCTCGACCTGCATCTCCCTATATTTCTCCATCAGTCGTCTTAGTGCAAATATCGCATCCGTTGTCCCTCTTCCTGGCATAAATCCAAACTGCTCCTTGCCAGTTTTCATTTCCAGCCATATCCTTCCTTCATTTACTCTTTCCCATATCTTCAACGTGTATGACATCAGCTTAATCCCTCTATAGGTGCCACAATCCTGAATATTTCCTTTGTAGATGGGGACGAGAATGCTTTTCCTCCATTCCTCTGATATCTTTTCCTATGTTGGGCGATTTTGCTCATCAGATACCATAACATGTCTGTGTCCTCGCTGCCCAGACTTCTCTACACTTCCCGAGGTATCTGGTCCACCCTCACAACTTTTCCATTCTTTTACAAATCCTGTAAATTTTACAATTTATTTAATTGTGTATTAATTTTTTTTTGTCCATAGCTCTTGCAAATATGTTGCTCAATTTTCTGTATCAATAATAGTAATTCTCGCTTTCTTTTATATCTAAGTGATTTAATATTTTATATGCTTTAGGTTGGGGTCTAGTTCTCTTTCTAATTCAGAAATCAAATTGTTCCAGGATTCTGTGTTTTTGTCTCACTGCTTTCTTTGCTAAAGCTCTTTTTCTCTTATCTATGTAATCTTCCTGCGATTTGGTTGACAAGTATTTTTATAATTGTCAACCAAATTATACTTTCCTTTTACATTCTATAATTTCTGCTATTTGGTTATCTCCATTTCTTTGCTTCCATTAACTTTTTTTTTCCCCCTAGAGCCTCTGAAGCAGTGCTTCTTAGAATTTTACATAGATTTTCTCACTCTTCTTCATGTTCATACTTTCCTGGAGCTCTTCTATTTTTGTATGGATTCTTGAGTATAGCCAATGAATGCTAGGGTCATTTATGAGACTGACTTTAAATGAGCTATTCTGTACCGTATATTGATTTTTTGGGCAATTTTTTTTTCTCCAGTTTGATGGAAATCTGACTTTTGCCACTAGAAGGAAATGATCTGTTCCTATTGCATTTCCATGGAAAATTCTGACATCTAAAAAGTGTTTGGATAGTTTATCATTGGCAATCATATAGTTAATTACTGATTGAGAACCAAAGGCTGACCAGGTGAACTTATGGCAGTTTTTATGTTTATAGAAAGTGTCCATTATTCTCATTTTATTAAAAATTGAAAAGTCTATTAATTTTGTGCCATTACTATTGCAAATATCTTCTCCCATTCAACCCATGCAATCACTGATGCCCCTGTTTCCAACTGGCATTTAAATCTCCCATTAAAATAATGTAATGTGTCTTATTAATTTTGAGGAATATTTCCTGTAGTTGAAAGTAAAATTTTTCACTTTCTTCATTCTTACCTTCCTCTGGTGCATATACAGCTAGAATTGTAATATGCTCATGGTCATATTTTAATCTAGCTTTTAAGATTCTTTCATTATGAAATGTATAGTTTTCAACATTATTTTTAAAGGAATTATGAATCATCAGCATTGTGTAGCTTCTTGCTCTTTCATTTCTGTTTACACCTGAGTATAACTGCAGGTAATTGGATGTAAATTTTGAACTTTGCAAATTCTTCTTGGCAACTATTGTACTTTTATTTTTAGATAAAATTTCATATAACCGTTCTTCATGTCCAATTCCTTGAACATTCTAGGTGGCAAGTTTTAAGGTGTTTTTCTGTTTCCAAGCTGTATCCTTTTTTCAGACCAGGTCCAATATCTATATATGATTGTCCTTTCTTCATATCTTTGAGATTAAAAGCGAAGAATATTTCCTGCAATTGGTTGCTAGCCAAAATGCAGTAAGTCATTGGTAGGGCTACTACGATGCACCTCGACTCACGTTATATAGTATCTTTAGTGATAAATAGATAAGTGAAAATAGGGTTTCAAGATTAATGACCACAAACAAGTCATGGATACAAAAAAATAATAATAGTATTTGCATTTTTTTTTATATAAAAAAAAAAAGAGGGCGATTATATGACTGTAGTTTGGAAGAAATTTATTTCTATTCATTACTAAGTGCTGTTAGGATGGCATTGTTAAAAAGTCTTTTATACTTATTATATTGATGTTCTATACTTATTTATATCTTTATTTTTATATCTAGGATTGTTTCCTCTTCGGATACTGGCGAATTTATATTTTGCTGCGCCAGCCAGTATCCTATAGTAGAAAAGATCCTTACTCAGGGAGACGATACTAGTTTCTTAACTTTCTTACCCAATATCTTACTTAACTGCCCTATAGATCTAGATTATTGCAGTCATGACCTATATATATATATATATATATATATATATATATATATATATATATATATATATATATATATATATATATATATATATATATATATATATATATATATTCATTCATTCACTAAATCCTTCCCGCCAAAATCTGGTTCTATTTTTATAAGTGGTCATTTGGAATCATAACCAGGCATAACTCGGGTTCAGGAAAATAAGACATATTTATTGGAATATCTAAAACACAATACAAAATTCATGCACTTAATTATGTTCAATAATAAATAAAGTCAAAAAAAGAGATTAACACATTTGAACTAAATAAAATCTATAAGGTATGCTAAACACTGTAATTACGTATTGGGATATAAATCAAATGATAATAAGTTAAGCTAAATTCCTTCTAGCAGTATTACTTGTAAGAACAACCTATCAACCATTCTAATGTTACTGAGACTCTAAATTCTACCTTTCATATCGCATCAAGTTAATTCTATCACATACAATTTACAAAAAAATCTCTCCTAAACAATTCTTCTTACTCACAAATGAGGTTAACTTTCTAAATTGTGACTGTCCACAGAGTTCCTTATTATAAAGTTCTTAATTTCATAATTGTAAACAATCTTCTTTCTTCTAATGAACATTCACACAAAATTAGAACAATAGCACATTACTGACCTTTTTCTCCGCATCGTTCTGCACCATGTGCTTGTCTGGATATTTCTTATCTATTTTGGCTATCTATATGCCAACGTGGGGATTACGCGATCTTCATTCTTTCTGCCAGAAACTGACTTAAAATCTTTGAGTTTCATGAACATCTCGATGAGGCTTTCCAGCGACTGCTTGATTCTGCTGGGACTGGAATTTTCTTCCTTCAGCTTTGCATAGAATCCAGCTTCCTTTCTTTACAAACACTTGCTGCCCGACTTCACCCCCCTGCTTTATGCGAAACTGTCACCAACTTCCGAACCACCCAACAGGAAGACGATACAACCCGAGATCAAGAAAAGGTCCCCCTGTGTTCCAGGCTCAACCCCTTTTTATACTCCTATAGAGTGCCCTCTTTTTCATCCCCCTTTTTGCACTCTAACCTTACTAATTTCCCCCTTTGGCTTATCCTTTGTTTCTACAATGCTGATATACTCGGATTCATGGAATACATGGTTTCGTGATTTTCCGAGTAAGCTATACCTGCCAGCGTTACTCTGTACACGTGTAGCTTTAGGCCTTCCAGGAATTAATACTTAACAGCTTTATGATGACTCACAATAGATTTTACATAGCTTTAGTAAGGCTTAAATTTAATTCACATTATCCCTCTTTTTAAAGACATACAAAATTAAAGCTTAAATTAATCACAATAGCAAAAATATCAGGTGCTTAAATAAAGTATACAAATTTTTACATAAAGTGAGGAAGTTTCACTTTTAATTACAACTGATGTGCAGGTATTTCTCTGTTTGCCATTTTTATATGTTAGACCCTAAATGGATGATTTCTATCCAAGATACCTTCATTTAGGATCTAACAGCATGTTTCTTGTAGCAATCTTTGTTTTTGTAGAGGTCAGTGATGGGCTTGATTTACCAGTCTTAAAGCATATTTGCTAGAGAGGCAGTAATGATCACAGTCAGGCTAGGGTGTGTTTGTTCATGGCATGTTGTTTTCTTGGAACATGCAACATCAGCATATGTTTTATTCAGCCAATGTGTATCTCGGTTTTTAGATATTGTTTGAGTCAGAGGAAGTTTTGGAAGTTTTTGCATACACTTGAGTATGCAAAATTGAGAGGAAATCTGTTTTTTTTTTGCAGGGTATAAGCTACATCATAGATACAGCTTCTAATTCTAGAAGGTACTTAATAGATTCATTTGATAAAACTCTTTGACAAATCAGGCAGATTGGTAACATTTTGTTTTTAGGTGACTGAATAAAGCTGTATTTCAGGTATTCAGTATTAAAGGTCTGACACAGAAAAAACGAGACTGCCTGCATTCTCTTTATTTAACAAATTGAGAAAACCAACTACGATCTTCAAAATAGTTCCCTTCTGAGTTGACACACAGCTGTATACGATGTTGCCAATGTTCAAAGCAATTCCGCAGATCATTTTCTGAAAGGCTGTTGAGGATCTCCGTCATTTTTGCTTTCACATCTTCTCCAGAATGGGTTCCTTTGAGCACCGACTTGATCTTTGGGAAGAGGTAGAAGTCACAAGGAGCCAGGTACAGCGAATAGAGTGGGTGCTCAAGCACAGTGATATTGTAATTAGCTAAAAAACTTCACAGACAAAGCATTGGGGACTGGTGCATTGTCTTGGTGCAAAATCCAACCATTTCTCCACAGTTCTGTTTTCGTGTATTCACGCAATTTCGTCAAGACTTTAATGCTGCTGATTAACCGTCTGGCCGCTGGGTACCCACTCTGCCATTACAATACCCTGAATATCGAAGAAAACAATCAACATGGCCAAAAAGATCCATTCACAGCTGCAATCCAATGAAAGTCTTCATTTCTTGTATGTTTGTGTCTTTCCATTTGTTGATGCTCGTGCTGAGCAAACATCTTGCATTTATAAATTCAAGTACAGTGGTACCTTGTGATAAGAGTTTAATTCATTCTATGACTAAGCTCGCAAGTCAAAATGTGCATATCTCAAATCAATTTTCCCCATTGAAATTAATTAAAATGAGATTAATTCGTACCAGCCCCAAAAAAACCACTCCAATTTTTTTATAATAATGTATAACAAATATTGTATACAAACAAAATAAAACTAAATAATGTACATACATGTAAAAGAGAATCTAAAGAAATAAACAGATGTTGGCGGTGCCAATTAGCATATGGTGTTAATTTTTTCTTTCACTTCACTTTGGCTTAACTTAATTTTCTTCTTCACTGTTTTTTGCCATGCTTTCGTCATCTTCGTCTGCAAGGCGTTTTAATAGAAACCTGTCCAAGGAACTTTGTTTCTTCCTCCCGTTTAGAATGTTTCTGAAATGAGTTCGGCAAGTGTCATTAAATAGTGCCACTGCACAACCAGTTGCAACATTTTCAGGGTGTTTCTTTTCAATAAAGTCTGAAACTTTTTCCCACATTGCCAAACTTTCTTTATCTCACTTGAAGAGATAACCTCCTCTGTCTCTGCGGTTGTACCAGTCTCTTGCAGAACCTTCGTATGTTGCTGTGTGTGTAGTTCCGTCAACTCCTCCGTCGTCAGTTCCTCGGAATGTGCAGTGACAAGGTCTTCGATGTCTCCCTCATCCACCTCCAGGCCCGTGGACTTTCCAAGAGACGCAATCTCCTCCAGCACTTCCTGTTCAGGTCTAAATCCTTCAAAGTCCCTTTCATCCACAGCCTCAGGCCACAGCTTTTTCCATGCAGAGGTCGAGGTCCTTTTTATAACACCCTGCCAGGCCATATCAGTAGTTTTGAGGCATATGACAATGTTGTAGTGGTCCTTCCAGAACTCTCGAAGGGTGAGGTTTGTGCTCTCCGTAACCTCAAAGCAGCATCGGAACATGTGTTTGGTAAAATGTTTCTTGAAATTGGAGATCACCTGTTGGTCCATGGGCTGTAGGATAGGGTGGTGTTGGGTGGAAAGTAGAGAACCTTTATAAAGCTGAACTCCTCGAGGATGTCATCCTCAAGGTTTGGTGGGTGGGCAGGAGCATTGTCAAGGACAAGATGGGCTTGCAGGGGTAAGTCATTGCTTAACAGCAGGACCAAAGACCAAGTTGACCCACTGCACAAAAAACTGCCTGGTGACCCATGCCTTCGGGTTTTCCCTCCACATAACCTGCAGTTTTTCTTTTAAAACCTTGTGTCTTGAAGGCTCTGGGGTTTTCTGAGTGGTATACGAGCAGCGGCTTGATCTTGCAGTCGCCACTCGCATTTGCACACAGTGAGAGGGTCAACCTATCCTTCATGGGCTTGTGACCTGGCATCTTCTTTTCTTCTGCCATTATGTAAGTTTTGCTTGGCATCTTCCAGAAGAGCCCTGTCTCGTCACAGTTGAAAACTTGTTGGGGGATGTATCCTTTGGCTTCGATCAATTCAGCAAAGGTTTTTACAATTTCCTCAGCTGCCTTAGAATCAGAGCTCACTGCCTCACCATGCCTGACAACGGAGTAAATGCCAGTCCTTTTTCGAAAATTTTCGAATCACCCACGACTGGCTTTGAAATGCTCTTGTGAAGCCTCCTGTGCTGTGAAGTATCTGGGGTCTGCTGCAGCAAATCTGCGTAAATGGCTCGTGCCTTCTTGCAAATTATAGTCTCTGTCACAGCGTCTCCTGCGAGCTGCTTCCCTGTCAACCAAAAAATCAGCAGGTTTTCCATCTTTTCATGGACAGAGTTGCATAGCTTTGAAATAATTGTAACGCCCTTTGGCTGGAGTTATAGCCTTTATCGAGTCCTTCTGCTTCAGAATAGTATATATCGTAGAAGTAGTGCGATCGTACTGCGTTGCCAAGTCTATTACTCTTACGACTTGCTCATGTTTGTCTATTATCTCAAGCATTAATTCCATGGATATCAACTTTTTCCTTTTCTCACCACTGTTCTTTACACTCACCTTCTTCTTTGGACTCACAGTTATATGAAAAAAATTAGCTAAATAACTGTACATACAAAAAAAACTACAAAATTAAAACTCAACACTACAGAAATGCTTCTGCGGTGAGTTAAACATGTGAACTGAACGACGTGCAAGACTCGGGAATCTGAGCAGAGTGGTGGTTGCGACGTCACCGAAGCAGGTTCGTAACTCAAGGCAAAAAATTGATCTAGTGATGGCTCATATCATAAAAAACTTGTATGTTGGGGCACTCATATCTCAAGGTACCACTATATTTCTGCATTTTCAGCTTCAAATGGAAATTACTTCAAATACCTTCCTGTTACTTTGTTTCATTGTAGGACCCTTTCAACATGATTTTCCATAATGGGATCAAACTTTGCAAACAATTCAACTAATTTTAAAAAATTGCCGTTATTCCTTTCATATAATTTATCAGATGATCCGCGAAAAACTAAATTTTGGCTACCAAGGAATTTTATAATTTCAATCAAGCATTCTAAAACATTCGTCCAATGTTTCTTTTTCATTTCATACATGCATCGAGTCTGGCAATCAATAGTAGTTTTATTTTTTAAATTTTTATCAAGTTCCTTCCATTTTAAGAAATGTTTCATGTAAGTTAAACTAGTCTCATGTCTATGCAAAGTTATTATTTCGGGCAACTCCAAAGAGTCGACAGACTCATCGAGGGAGGCCCTAACATCATGTCAAGAACAACTATTCGATATTCACACAATATCTGTCATACCTCGCCTTGAACTCATTCACGGCCATAGTACCCACAACAGACTCTGGCAGCTTATTCCACTCATTCACCACTCTCCAAGTAAAAAAACCTAGCTCTAACACCCCCTGCTAACCACATTCTTGCCCAGCTTCCATGTATGGCCATAGTCCTCCCACCACCAGTGCTATTCTCAAAAATATCTTCTGGATTAATCTTATAGAAACCCTTCAGTAATTTGAATGTCTCAATCATATCACCCCTTTTCCACCTATCAACCAGTTTTTGCAACCCACCAATCTTCAACCTGTTCTCATAAGGTTCATTCCACAGACCTGCTATCATCTTGGTCACTCGTCTCTGGATCCTCTCCACCTCCTCCCCTATCAAGAAGAAACCCTGGCACCCATATCTGGGCACAGTAGTCTAAGTGGGGTCTTATCAAGGCTCGATATAGAGCATAGGTTCCCAAACTTTTTCGGGCCACCACCCGCTTTGCAAGACATAAATTTTGTAATGCCCCCCCCCCCCATTATAAGTTTTCCACGTTCAAGCCATTTGATATTTTTGATGTAAATAGCAACTAATGATACATTACTGCTTATGCCGTTAAATTTTTAAAAAGAAGTCCAATATGTGCTTCATCTTGAACACAGTTATTGCTATACCGATTTTGGTTGAACTTAGCACATATGTAAAGATTGTAAAATGTATGCTCGAATGACATTATGCACTTTTATACAATGGTTTAAATATGAAAATGTGGAATACAGTTAAGAGATTGCATTGCATTAGTAAGAATCTTATTGTAATAATTAAAACACCATTAAATATATTACAAAATTGTTTATTTCTAACTTATAAAGTAAAAATACAAATCAAAAATAACGAATTAATTTATGAAGTTTCATACATTGGTTTAAATATGAAAATTCAGAATACATATTAAGAGATTGCATTACATTAGTAAAAATCTTATTGTAATAATTAAAACAATTTATTTCGAACTTACAAAGTATAAATACAAAGAAAAATTAACAAATTAATGTGAAGGATGAGCCTGGTTCATTTTTAAAAGTTTGTTAATATCGGGTTCAACTTTCATTAAAAACAGTCGTAAATTGCCACACTCAGTTATATGCAATCGGTTCCTTTTCGTAGATAGTAAATTCACTACAGTACTAAACCTATGCTCAGCCAAATAAGAAGATGGAAATGCAATAAAAAATTTTTCACTATTTCCCATAATCCAGGGTACAGTGTCGGTATTGATTTTTTAAGCCAGAACTCTTGGTATCCAGTTTTGAATTTTATTTTTAGTTCTTCATTTGTTGCGAGTTCTATCAGTTCCACTTCTAAATTTGATAATCCTGCTGTGCTTACTTGTGGGAAAGGATCTAGAACCCAATTTGGTATATTCATGTTTAGAATATCC
The DNA here is from genome assembly GCF_054136105.1 of Typopeltis vanoorti. Lineage (NCBI taxonomy): Eukaryota > Metazoa > Arthropoda > Arachnida > Uropygi > Thelyphonidae > Typopeltis > Typopeltis vanoorti. Next base: position 101,985,818 of record NC_143566.1, read on the forward strand.
TTGAATCGCTCATTGAAATCATCAAGGAGAACCTCCAAGTGTTGGCAGTATGTAATAAATCTTCCTTTTTGAGAGACACTGCTGATAAATTTGAAAAGTGGCTATATTCCCCTCGGCCCATATTCGGCTTGAACAGAAGAAGTTTCCCTACAAAAGCGGCAATAATGTTTTTTGTTTTAATTCAATTCATTACCTTGTAGTTGTAGATTGACTTCATTAAATATTTTATACAGGTCTATCAAATAATCGATGTCATTTTTGGATGTAATCAGGTTGACCTGCAATCTGTTGTCTCTGTTTTCTAGGAACTCTAGTACTGAATCAAACAAATTGTAAAATCGATTCAGACAAATACCTTTTGAAAGCGAGCGAACTTCTGTGTGAAGCAGCAAACGATTGAAATCGTCATTGTCTTCACTACAAAGTTGGCTAAACAATCTGTCACTCAATGAATTGCTTCTAATCTTGTTGACTATTCTAATAACATAATGGAGCGACGTGTGCAGGCGTTCTCTTAAATTTTTTGCAACTAAATGTTGACGATGAAGAACACAATGCACAGGGTGTTCGGGATAAATTTGACAGTTTCGTAAGGAAAAAGAAAATCTTCTTTGTATCTATTAAATTTAATGAATTGACAAAAAACATTACAGGCAGAGTTAATTACAATACTATCAACAAGATTTACTCAAAATAACCACCATTAGCATCGATCACAGCTTCAATCCTGCTTCGGAACCTCGAACAAGCTGATGCTACAGTCTCCCTGGGAAGGGCCGCAAAAACTGTTTTAATTTTATCCATTAACTGGGCTTTTGTATTACTGGAAGTGCGATTGGTGTCTTTTTCAACTGCGCCCCATACAAAATAATCCATGGGGTTAAGGTCTGGGGAGTTTGGAGGCCAAACATTTGGACTGGTGAAGTCGTAGAAATTTTCAGACAACCATTTTTGACTTTTCCCAGAGGTGTGGCAAGGGGCTGAATCCTGCTGCCATACATACGGCCTACCATTGGCTACCCTTGTTATCCAGGGCTTGACTACAGTGTTTAGCAACTCCACGTAGCCATCTGAAGTCAACCTGAGGCCCTCTTGGAAAAAATGCGGAGGCATCACATTGCCTTCAGAGGATACACATCCGAAAACCATCACAGTTTGGGGAAATTTAGTCTGCATTACACGAGGAATGTCCTTTGTACTGTATGCAAGCCATCTGTTATTCTGCGTGTTGTGTTTTTGATCCTGGCAAAAGTTTTTCTCATCGGAAAAGAACCAGATTGTTTGTGGTTCCGCAGGATGTTTCACTCTGCTTAGAAGTTTCTTCGCGTTTATCAAACGTTTTTCACGGGCCTTTTCTGTAAGCAGCTGACCTTTGCGGCGCTTGTATGAGTAGTAGCGGAGGTCTTCATTGAGTGCAAGCTTCATAGTAGAGGCTGCAACATTCATTTCACGTGACAAAGCCCGAATTCCAATGCCAGGGTTCTTCAACACCTGTTCCTGCAGATTTGCGAGGAATTCTGCTGTACGAACGCAATCAGATCGTCTGCTAGGGATCTTTCTTCTTGCTACATCCTCGTAGTCACCATTGCAAGTCTCTAGTTCATGCCTGATTGTTTTTACTGTATTCAGGGAGCATTGGGCAGCAGTCGAAATATCCTTATTTTGATGGCCGGCACGAATCATCATGATACAAGTTATTCTCTTCCATGATTCAGGTGGGTTCCAGCTATCCATCCTTTCTGACATCTTGTATATGAATGAAGAAGGGTCCACCCTTTTAAATGAAGAGAAGTGTGTGTTAATACATGTAACTTACGGAAAAATATAATTAATTATAAATATGTCAAATTTATCCCGAACACCCTGTATAGCGAGTACATTTGGTTCTGCTTGTTTCAAATGTGCTATGAAATCCTTGTGGTGCCCTGTCATTGCTGGAGCACCATTAGTAGCAGCAGACAAAATATTACAAATAGGAATGTCTTTCTTTTGAAAAAACTTATTCATGATATTAAACATAGATTTCTCCCTTTGTATCTACTTCCAAGTTTTTAGCAAATAACAATTCTTGACAAACTTTTTCTTCTTTTATGAATCGTACATATGATAAGAGTATTGGTCCATTATTTGGGAAAGTTGATTCATTGAGTTGAATGGAAAATTGGCATGTCTTCAAATAATCGCACAATGATTTTTCAACGTCTTCAGCCATTTCATCGATTCTTCTTTGCACTGAATTATTGCTCAACAGAATTTTCCTGATATCTGACACTGGCTTATGAAGCACAGTGTTTATTACTTCTTTTAC